>NC_136926.1:54796515-55396515 GCF_949752795.1 Hyperoodon ampullatus | reverse complement strand
TCACCAAGTTGATGGTAATAGTGCCAGGCATGTGTAAACCATTTTATAATTTCAGTAGAGATTTCATATATGCTGTCCTGTGACCCTCACAATGTACCCATAAGGTGTATGTGGTTGAGTGCAGCCCATGGTGCAGATGAAGACGTGGAGCAGAGAGGAGGAGGTGCCCATCTCAGGCCACCCCCCTAGTGCTTGCATCTACTGCCCTGCGTCTCCCCACCCGTCCTCTCTCATTTTTGCAGATACACATTCAGGAGCCTATTCTTGGTCAGAGAACCCAAAGAAATATTTTTTTGTTAAAATCTGAAACCTCACCAGGAAATTTCATGTGATTCTTGCTAGGTTAATATTATTCCAATGACAACTGGTTATGTCAGGTGACATGACCTCATGCCTCTAGGTCACTCAAAGAGAGCTTTTGTGTATGTGTGCACTTTAAATCTAGAGTTTAAAATTTAAGTTTGTTTAACCTATCATGTAGAACCTCTTCTGGGGTGTGTGTGTGAATAAAGAGTGGAACAGTAATACAGAATTATTTTTTTGGTAAAAAATAAGATTTTGATTGAGAAAATTATAGTTACTCAAATACTATTTGAATATGTTCTCCTTGTTTAAAACAAAGCACTTTAAAAGGCTACAGTGATGGCAAAAATTTCCTTTAATCAATCATCCTAATCTGAGCCCTCCCTGACTACTGCTATATTTTTCTACAAACATGTTTATGTATATTCTATGGCTGTTTGTTTTTTAAAAAAAAGCATTATGTTTCATATATCATTCTGATGGTTGTGCTTAAATTTAGCCAAAAATATGTCTTGGCAATCTATCAATCTATATATCTATCTATCTGTAGAGACAACCATCTCTATGTTACACCATAATATGAATGCACTACTTTTTCAAGTCATTTCCCTGCTAAATTAACATTTGCAATATTGCCAGACTTTCCCTGATATAAACAACACTGGACAAATAACCCCTGACGTGACTCACTTTGCACATGTGCATGTTTTTCTAGGGCAGAACCTGTTAAGTACTGGTGCTAGATCATAGAGGACACAGCTTTTTATGTAAATAGTTATTGCTTAATTTTCTTCCTCTCAATTATTGTGCCAATTTACATTTCCACCAGCTGTAGATGAGAGTGTGCTGTACTTTCACATAGTTGTCAATATGTGATTCTAATAGACCTTAAGAATAGTTGAAATAACAAACGTATAAGCCATAAGCACCAAAAGCCTTCTATGATGTTTGATTCCTAAGGTTAGTTTTTGAGGCGCAACAGCAAACTGGATGGGAAGAGAAAGGGTGAGACACTTTACATACCCTGGGGTGTGACCCCAAGCCAAGACGTTTATCTGGAAGAAGAGATATACAAACAAAAATATGCAGCTGTCCTCAGATGCTTAAAAGACTTGTGCAGAGAGCTCCAAGAGCACCAGAGCCAAGGTACAGAAAGGGAAAGGGCAGAAACATACTAAGTGTCAAGTCAGTGAAACTTCAAACATCAAGACCCTTTGCTTGCACAGGCCAGACATTGAATCATTCACATGGTCATGTCTTTCTGTAAAATTTACAAGGTAAGATATTTTTACTGCCACTTTCTCTTTCTACTCCAACTTTCCTCTGCTAAATCATCCCTTTTGTCAGATGACTTTGGAATGGCTACAGGGTTTCCTGAAATTTGAGTAGAGAAATCAGTTTGCAAATACATGTAATATAGATTTAATGGGTTATATTTATATGGTACATAGTCACTTTGGTGCATGGTTAGATTGCCCTTATCTAGGTTCCACAGGCTAGTACATTTAAGAATTGAATTTGTAGAACTTGAATGAAAATGATCATAAAGCTACACTTCATATGCATAATAACCCAGTAACAGGCTGTCACTTCCTTACCTTTAAAGCCTGATAGACTGAAAGCCACTGTCCAGTGTTCAGTCCTATCTTCACTTCCCTACTTGGCTCCAACACACACGTGTCTCGTTGCACTTGGTGCTCTCTACTCCACTCCACTTAAACTGTTCTTCTTGTCTGTACCAGGCCATACCTTTGTCCACACTGTTCCCTGTCTAACAGGGCCTTTCCCTTTGCATCTATACCGGTTCTTATTAATTTCTTGATGATCTGATACAAAGTATAAACATTGGTAAAGATAACATAAAACTCTTAATAGACCACCACAAAAAGGATATTTACCATAAATTGTCCAATGTGTGTCATCAATTTACAAAGGATTTTAGGTTTTTCACTGCATACACACAAACACACACACACACACACAACATTGAAATGTTCTGGCATCTTATAGCCTGTACATGGAAATTAACGTTGGGAGATGTTTACCCAAATGAGACAACAGTCTTAACAATTTATGTGATATTACAGACAACAAGTTAAGATGCTGAAAGAAAATTTAACAAACTATCAATGATTAAAGAAGGAGAGGATATGGGGATATATGTATATGTATAGCTGATTCACTTTGTTATACAGCAGAAACTAACACAACATTGTAAAGCAATTATACTCCTATAAAGATGTTAAAAGAGAAAAAGAAAAAAAACACACATTTCCAGTCGAGCGTGGTGGTACATGCCTGTAGTCCCAGCTAATTGGGAGGCTGAGACAGGAGGACCTCTTGAACCCAGGAGTTCTGGGCTGTAGTGCGCTATGGCAATCAGGTGTCCGCACTAAGTTGGGCATCAATATGGTGACCTCCCTGGAGCGGAGGACCACCAGGTTGCCTAAGAAAGGGTGAACCGGCCCAGGTCAGAAATGGAGCAGGTCAAAACTCCCTTTCTGATCAGTAGAGGGATCACACCTGTGAATAGCCACTGCACTCCAGCCTGGGCAACCTAGTGAGACCCCGTCTCTTTTGAGTGATAAAAAGAAACAGAAAAAAAAAAAAAACACATTTCCATCAAAGCTTGCTAAAAGAAAGAGTAAAGTATATTCCTACTCATTCCATTAAAAAAAATGATGCTACAAAACTGTTGTCCTGTAGAGAGGTGATCAAAGAGCCAGCAGTCAAATAATTTCAGGAAAATAGTAGATAGTATACTAGGTAGTTAATAAATAAATATATTATAGTAAGTATAAATATGCTATTTTGCTGGATTTCACTCCTTTTTAAAATGTGTAATGTATTGTAGTTTTACTTATTTAACTAAATATTAACTTATTTTAAGCCAGTTTTTTTATTAATTTTTATTGGAGTATGATTGCTTTACAATATTGTGTTAGCCTCCACTGCACAACAAAATGGATCAGCCATATGCATACAGATATCCCCTCCCTTTTGGACTTCCCTACCATTTAGGTTACCACAGTGCATTAGGTAGAGTTCCGTGTGCTATACAGTTTGTATAACTTTCATGATTGATTTTGTATTTATATTTTTGATTCTTTACCTTTCAGTGGGTTACAAAAACATATAGGTTTCTAGCTCCATAAAATCTTGGATATTTTCCAGGAGAAGTAGATAAACATTGATGACTTTTAAGAGTGTGTGTTGTTCCCTTTAGGCGTCAGTGAGCCTCATGCATCTGGAATAAACTAGAGGCTAGAAAATTATCAGCATGATATTTAATAGAAAAAAATTATGAGCCAGTTGAAAGATCAAAATTCCATGATTCTTTTAAGCTGCTCCATATCTCTATTTCTCAACATGAGAAAGAATATCTTAAGAGAAAGATTAATTAGACCCAATAACTCTTTTCACAAGATAAAAAGGAAGAAGAAAAAGGAAGAGGGGTAAGAGGAGAAAGAGAAGGGAAGAAAGAGGATGAAGAGGAAGAGGGAGATAAGCTCTCATATATCTGCATAGGGAGTCCTTATAGAAAGAAATTAAAATTCTCATTCTATAAGAAAATACAGCTTGCATATGTGGTTGTTCAAAACAGAGGTGCCCAAGTGATCACACACAGCAAGCTACCAAGAGTTCTATTTTCTTCTAATTTAGATATTACTCAATATTCACAAGCTGCGAGTAAAGTAGCACCCTGTTCCCCCAGCATTCACTATGGCTTGCCTTTGGCAAAATGCTACTTCTCCTTCCTATATTAGGGGAGGAAAAAAAAAAGAAAAAGATTTTCCAAAGTGTGTTTGAAAAAGCCCAAAGGCTCTTGAATATCAAATAGCTGACATTAAACAACATGGATGATTGAAGTGTAAATGAATACAAAAAAATCTGGATTTTCTCCCCTTTACATTAAATATCCATAAAAAGCTAAGAGAAGGAGAGCTATATATCTGAAAAATGCTCTGAATTTGTTTAAATTTATTTATTTTATTTATTTTATTTTTGGCTGTGTTGTGTCTTCGTTGCTGTGAGCAGTATTTCTGTAGTTGCAGCGAGCGGGCTTCCCATTGTGGTGGCTTCTCTTATTGTGGAGCGTGGACTCTAGGTGTGCAGGCTTCAGTAGTTGTGGCTCACAGGCTCTAGAGTGCAGGCTCAGTAGTTGTAGTGCACGAGCTTAGCTGTTCCGCGGCATGTGAGATCTTCCCGGACCAGGGCTCGAACCCATGTCCCCTGCATTGGCAGGCAGATTCTTAACCACTGTGCCACCAGGGAAGCCCGCTCTGAAATATTTGATGAACAAAAACTAAACTCAGCTTATCTGTGCACACAAAATGCATGTGCATGTATAGAAGCAATGAATATGTGTGTAAAGACAGAACTAGGTTGTATTTATTTTACAGCCTGAAAAAGCTTTGATGGTGAAAATGTTGTGATAAATGTTGATGGAATTGGAAGCAATTTGTTCTGTTTCACCTATGAATAACCAGATATTATTTCAACATTTTTGTTGAAAATAGCATTTGGAACTGTGGTAAGTCGAACTCTCAGGTTTGATTTTTCTCTACACTACCACCAACATCAATCATTCTGTATTTGTCAACACCCTTGCTGTCCTCCTGATTAGCAGGAGGCTCCAGCCAATCAGTTGATGAGACAAAGGAAGGCAAACACTCACTTTAAACTTTCCTATCACTAAAGGGCAGCTTTCTCCATGTGAACCTTCATCTAAGCATACAGGTGTGCAAATGTACATGCTTGCATTAAGGAAACATCCAGAAGGACTATACATCGGATGATAAACCTGGCTGAAGCTCAGGTCCATAGACTTCTTCAAAGAGGTTCTAAACCCTTAACAGTTTTAGGAACTAGCAATATGCAGGATCCTTTGAAACATTTTGCTTTCCTTTTCTCAATCTTGTTCATTTTAAGTCTGGCAATGGATGGAGGAGAGACACATCTAGTATTTGAATCATGAAATATTATAGACAATTTTCACTCTTCAGAATATATGTGTATATTCAAGTTTAGCTTTTGTCCAAAATAGCCTATGTTTTAATCACTTTGAGGAATGACATGATCACAATTCCAAAGTTTCATTTATGTATCAGATTTTCTTTTTTTTTCTATAAACTAACATGGATATTAATCTTCATGGTCTAATAAGGGACAGTGTGGGTGTATTTTAAAAAATGTGTGTGGATACTTTCGGTTTTCACAATAACTGGAACTGAGGAGAGGGGCAAAATATCAGGGGTAGGAGAATTACCTTGCAGCAAGAGTGGTGATATGGAAAAGAAAGAATTGGTTTACATTCCACATTAATTTCCAGTAGTCCTAGAACTTTGTCATACTGAGTGAAATAAGTCAGACAGAGAAAGACAAATATAATATAATATCACTTATAGGTGGAATCTTAAAAAAAAGAGTACAAATGAACTTATCTAAAAAACAAATAGAGTGACAGATGTAGAAAACAAACTTATGGTTACCAGTGGGCAAGGTGGGAAGGAATAAATTGGGAGATTGGGATTGACATATACACACTACTGTATATAAAATAGACAGCTAATAAGGACCTTCTGTAAAGCACAGGGAGATTTACTCAATACTCTTTAATGGACTGTAAGGGAAAGTAATCTAAAAAAGAGTGGATATTTTCTACCATTCTGAGAGGTGTCTTTTCATCTTATTTATTGTTTCCTTTGCTGTGTAAAATATTTTAAGTTTAACTAGGTCCCATTTGTTTATTTTTATTTCCATTTCTCTAGGAAGTGGGTCCAAAAGGATCTTGCTATGATTTATGTCATAAAGTGTTCCGCCTATGATTTCCTCAAAGAGTTTTAGAGTGTATGGCCTTACATTTAGGTCTTTAATCCATTTTGAGGTTATTTTTGTGTATGGTGTTAGGGAGTGTTCTAATTTCATTCTTTTACATGTAGCTGTCCAGTTTTCCAGGCATCATTTATTGAAGAGGCTGTCTGTTCTCCATTGTATATTCTTGCTTCCTTTATCAAAGATAAGGTGACCATAAGTGTGTGGGTTTATCTCTGGGCTTTCTATCCTGTTCCATTGACCTATATTTCTGTTTTTGTGCCAGTACTATACTGTTTTGATTACTGTAGCTTTGTAGTATAGTCTGAAGTCAGGGAGTCTGATTCCTCCAGCTCCATTTTTCTTTCTCAAGATTGCTTTGGCCATTTGGTGTCTTTTGTGTTTCCAAACAAATTATGAAATATTTTGTTCTCCTTCTGTGAAAAATGCCATTGTTAGTTTGATAGAGATTGCATTGAATCTGTAGATTGCTTTGAGTAGTAAAGTCATTTTCACAAAGTTGATTCTTCCAATACAAGAACATCGTATATCTCTCCATCTGTTTGTATTATATTTAACTTCTTACATCAGTGTCTTATAGTTTTCTGCATAGAGGTCTTTTGCCTCCTTAGGTAGGTTTTTTCCAAGGTATTTTATTCTTTTTGTTGCAATGGTGAATGAGATTATTTCCTTAATTTTTCTTTCTGATCTTTCATTGTTAGTGTACAGGAATGCAAGAGATTTATGTGCATTAATTTTGTATCCTGCAACTTTACCAAATTCATTGATTACTCCTAGTAGTTTTCTTGTGGCATTTTTAGGATTCTCTATGTATAGTATCATGCCATCTGCAAACAGTGACAGTTTTACTTCTTCTTTTCCAATTTGGATTCCTTTTATTTCTTTTACTTCTCTGATTGCTGTGGCTAGGACTTCCAAAACTATGTTGGATAATAGTGGCAGAGTGGACATCCTTGGCTTGTTCCTGATCTTAAAGGGAATGCTTTCAGTTTTCCCCATTGAGAATGATGTTGGCTGTGGGTTTGTCGTATATGGCCTTTATTATGTTGAGGTAGGTTCCCTCTATGACCACTTTCAGAGAGTTTTTTTTTTTTTTTTAATTATAAATGGGTGTTGAATTTTGTCAAAAGCTTTTTCTGCATCTATTAAGATGATCATACGGTTTTTATTCTTCAGTTTGTTAATATGATGTATCACATTAATTGATTTATGTATATTGAAGAATCCTTGCATCTCTGGGATAAATCCTACTTGATCATGGTGTGTGATCCTTTTAATGTTTTGTTGGATTCTGTTTGCTATTATTTTGTTGAGGATTTTTACATCTATATACATCAGTGATATTGGTCTGTAATTTTCTTTTTTTTTTGTAGTATCTTTGTCTGGTTTTGGTATGAGTGTGATGGTGGCCTCATAGAATGAGTTTGGGAGTGTTCCTTCCTCTGCAATTTTTCGGAAGAGTTTGAGAAGAATGGGTGTTAGCTCTTCTCTAAATGTTTGGTAGAATTCATCTTTGAAGCCGTCTGGTCCTGGACTTTTATTTGTTGGGATATTTTTAATCACAGTTTCAATTTCATTACTTGTGATTGGTCTGTTCATATTTTCTATTTCTTCCTGGTTCAGTCTTGGAAAGCTATACCTTTCTAAAAATTTGTTCATTTCTTCCATGTTGTCCATTGTATTGGCATAATATTGCCTGTAGTAATCTCTTAGGATGCTTTGTATTTCTGTGGCGTCTGTTGTAACTTCTCCTTTTTATTTCTAATTTTATAGATTTGTGTCCTCTCCCTCTATTTCCTGATGAGTCTGTCTAAATGTTTATCAATTTTGTTTATCTTTTCAAAGAATCAGCTTTTAGTTTTATTGATCTTTGCTACTGTTTTGTTTCTATTTCATTTATATCTGCTCTGTTCTTTGTAATTTCCTTCCGTCTACTCCCTTTGGGTTTTGTTTGTTCTTCTTCCTCTAGTTCCTTTAGGTGTAAGGTTAGATTGTTTGAGATATTTTCTTGTTTCTTGAGGTAGTAGTGTATTGCTATAAACTTCCCTCTTAGAACTGCTTATGCTGCATCCCATAGGTTTTGGATCATCATGTTTTTGTTATCATTGTCTCTAGGCATTTTTTGATATCTGCTTTGATTTTTTCATTGATCTCTTGGTTATTTAGTAACATATTATTTAGCCTCCATGTGTTTGTGGCTTTCTTTTTTTTTTCCCTGTAATTTATTTCTAATCCCATAGCATTGTGGTTGGAAAAGATCCTTGATATGATTTCAATTTTCTTAAATTTACTGTGGCTTGAGTTGTGAACCAAGATGTGATCTATCCTGGAGAAAGTTCTCTGTGCACTTGAGAAGAAACTGTAATCTGCTGTTTTCACATGGAATGTCTTATAAATATCAATTAAATCTATGTGGTCTATTGTGTCATTTAAAGCTTGTGTTTCTTTATTAATAGTTTGCCTGAATGATCTGTACATTGGTGTAAATGAGGTGTTAAAATCTCCCCCTATTTTTGTGTTACTGTCAATTACCTTTTTTTATAAGAGTTAGCAGTTTCCTTATGTATTGAGGTGCTCCTATGTTGGGTGCATATATATTTATAATTTTTATATCTTCTTCTTGGATTGATCTCTTGATCATTATGTAGTGTCCTTCTTTGTCTCTCATAACATTCTTTATTTTAAAGTCTATTTCATCTGATAAGAGTATTGCTACTCCAGCTTTCTTTTGATTTCAATTTGCATGGAATATCTTTTTCCATCTCCTCCCTTTCAGTCTGTATGTGTCCCTAGGACTGAAGTGGATCTCTTGTAGACAGCATATAGACGGGTCATGTTTTATGTATCCATTCAGAGAGCCTGTGTCTTTTGGTTGGAGCATTTAATCCATTCACATCAAAGGTAATTGTTGATATGTATGTTCCTATTACCATTTTCTTAATTGTTTTGGGTTTGTTTTGGTAAGGCCTTTTCTTCTCTTTTGTTTCCCACTTAGAAAGTTCCTTTAGCATTTGTTGTAGAGCTGGTTTAGTGGTGCTGAATTCTCTTAGCTTTTGTTTGTCTGTAATCCTTTTGATTTATCTGTCAAATCTGAATGAGATTCTTGCTTAGTAGAGTAATCCTGGTTGTAGGTTCCTCCCTTTCAACACTTTAAATATATCGTGCCACTCCCTTCTGCCTTGTAGAGTTTCTACTGAGAAATCAGCTGTTAATCTTATGGGAGTTCCCTTGTATGCTATTTGTCATTTTTCCCTTGTTGCCTTTAATAATTTTTCTTTTTCTTTAATTTTTTTCAATTAGATTACTATGTGTCTCAGCGTGTTTCTCGTTGAATTTATCCTGTATGGGACTCCCTGCACTTCTTGGACTTGGCTGACTATTTCCTTTTTCCATGTTAGGAAGTTTTTGACTATAATCTCTTCAAATATTTTCTCACATCTTCTCTCTCTCTTCTTCTGGCACCCATTTAATGTGAATGTTGTTGCATATAATGTTGCCCCAGAGGTCTCTTTGGCTGTCTTCATTTCTTTTCATTCTTTTTTCTTTATTCAGGTCCACAGCAGTGAATTCCACCATTCTGTCTTCCAGGTCACTTATCCATTTTTCTGCCTCAGTTATTCTCCTATCGATTCCTTTTACTGTATTTTTTTTTTTTTTTTTTTTTTTTTTTTTTTTTTTTTTTTTTTTTTTTTTTTTGTGGTACGCGGGCCTCTCACTGTTGTGGCCTCTCCCGTTGCGGAGCACAGGCTCCGGATGCGCAGGCTCAGCAGCCATGGCTCACGGGCCCAGCCGCTCCGCGGCATATGGGATCCTCCCAGACCGGGGCACGAACCCGTATCCCCTGCATCGGCAGGCGGACTCTCAACCACTGCGCCACCAGGGAGGCCCCTTTTACTGTATTTTTCATTTCAGTTATTGTGTTGTTTATCTCTGTTTGTTTGTTCTTTAATTCTTCTACTGCTTTGTTAAACATTTCTTGCACATTCTTGAACTTTGCCTCCATTCTTTTTCCAAGGTCCTGGATCATCTTCAGTATCATTATTCTGAATTATTTTTCTGTTAGGTTGACTATCTCCACTTCATTTAGTTGTTTCTCTGGGGTTTTATCTTGTTCCTTCATCTGGTTCTTCATCATTCACATTCTGTGAATGTGGTTTTCATTCCACAGGGTGCAGAATTATAGTTCTTCTTGCTTCTGCTCTCTGCTCTCTGATGGATGAGGCTATCTAAGAGGCTTGTGCAAGCTTCCTGATGCGAGGGACTGGTAGTCGGTAGAACTGGGTGTTGCTCTGGTAGGCAGAGGTAGTAAAACTTTAATCTGCTTGTCTGCTGATGGGTGGGGCTGGGTTCCCTCCCTATTTGTTGTTTGGCCTGAGGTGACCCAGCACTGGAGACTACTGAGCTCTTTGGTGGGGCTTATGGCAGATACTGGGAGGGCTCACACCAAGGAATACTGCCCCAAACTTCTGCTGGCAGTGTCTTTGCCCATGAGGCGAACCACAGCCACCCCCCAACTCTGCAGGAGACCCTGCCAACACTAGCATGTAGGTCTGGTTCAGTCTCCCATGGGGTCACCACTCCTTCCCCTGGGTCCTGATGTTCACACTCCTTTGTGTGTGCCCTCCAAGAGTGGAGACTCTGCTTTCCCCAGTCCTGTTGAAATCCTGCAATCAATCCCACCAGCCTTCAAAGTCTGATTCTCTAGGAATTCCTGCTCCCGTTGCTGGACCCCCAGGTTGGGAAGCCTGACGTAGGGCTCAGAAGCTTCACTCCAGTGGATGGATCTCTGTGGTATGTGTTCTCCCGCTTGTGAATCACCCACTCAGCATCCATGGGATTTGATTTTATTGTGATTGCAGTCCTCCTACCATCCCATTGTGGCTTCTGCCCATCCTGGGATATGGGTATCTTTTTGGTGAGTTCCAGTGTCCTCCTATTGATGATTGTTCAGCAATTAATGTTTATTCCAGTGCTCTCGCAAGAGGCAGTGAGCACATGTCTTTCTACTCTACCATCCTGAAACAATCCCTGCATCTCAGATCTACCCCTTTAAGTCTTCACTTGCCTCTGTAACCAATACAGTACATCTGACCTCTGCATTGTGACTTCTGGGGTAAATGTGCATTAGCATTTACATATTGAAATAATTCAATGATTTTTCTTTTTAAAAATGACTTTACTTTTATTTCTCCTTTAAATTTATTTTTTAAGAATTATGGTCTATGTAGGTTAAATTATCTATGACTTTATGCCAGGATTTAAAGGAGCAATATAAAATACTTGTTATAAAAACAGGTCACTGGGGCTGATAAGCATGAGATTCACTGCTCAAAAGGAAACCTGGCTTTGCCTAAGGATGCTGGTTCTCCAACAGTCCTTTCAAAATGTGATGAGTTTCTCTCTCACGTCCACTTATCACTGAGTACAGTGTTAAGTAGCATGGGTGTTTTTCTCTTTCTCTCCTACCTAATTCATTTTTATTACTCCTTAATCTCTTCTCCTCCTTGCTATTGTCATCCACAAGCTCTTGGGACCATTCTGCTTTTCTGCTGCCTTGCTGGAATAGCTTAGCTCCTGGTTCATTCTCATTCTGTCCAACACTTTTATTTCATCTTACAGTGTAATTTCAGTATCCACCTGGATGATATCTGTAATACCTTGTCCTCTGTGTTCTTTGCAATCACTCTTCTGCAAGCATCTTGAATTTCATTTTACTTTTGTTTGTCAGCAGACATAGTTATATCTTGGACCTTAGCAAAATAATTGACCTCCTTCCTCTATATCCTCCATTTTAAGAATAACCTTCTCTGATAATCATCATCCACCTTTCCAGCTTACACTCTAAACATCAGATTGAATAAGATTTGACCTCACAAGGATCGACAATTAGTTGATTCTTCACCTTTCCAGTGTTCCTCACTTCTTCACCATGTCCTCATTTCCTTCCTTAGTTTACATTCCATCTTCATTACCATTCCCTTCTTTACCCTCTCAACTTCCTTGATCTTCTTTATCTTTATTATATTCACTTGGAAGAAAGGCTAAATTTAGTTCGATCCAAACTCCCACTTACTTTGAGCCCTAGAGCCAAAACTAATTTTTACAAAAAATCTCATAACCATGTTAACTGCTACCACTTTATATGTATGACCAAAAAGCACACAAAATTCCTCAGTGTTGCCTGGCAAGGGTGAAATATTTCCTTTCAGCAGTGTGTACTGTGCATAAAGGATGATTTCACCAGATATCCTAATGGCTTACCTCTTCACCTCTTTCTTTAAGAATGCAGTATCACAATATCAGTAAAATCCATCCTGACCATTTTACTTAAATTAGTATACCCCAGCCTTGTCAAGCATCCCCTAACCCTGTTTTAGCATTCTCCCAACCTTATCTGACATACTATATATTCTGACGTACTATATAGTCTCTTAATTTGGGTATTATGGCATCTTTAACTCATTAAAATGCAAGTTTGATGATGACAAATATTTTTGGCCAGAATATTTCATAGTACCTATACTTTAGTTTGTATTACTGCCAGATATAATATCTATCCTAGCTTTCTAAGATGAAGAGGTCAATTTCCTTTATCAAGCCATTTCAATTGTTCTGTGACCAACTCAGTCTCAGGAAACATCATTGAGCACTTGCTGTCCAAGGACACCATAAGAAATTTCAGGCCTTTCATAAAGATGTTATAGATGTCTGCATGCCTTATCGTAATGTAATCTCCTCTCAATTCTACCCATTCCTTTCACCATAATAATCTCTAACCCATAGTGCACAAGGATTTGATAATGCTTTAGGATTTGATAATGCTTTCCTGTTGCTGGCATATTTTTGGCATTCAGTGATCTATATCATTACCAATTAATTTGCATGTATTCCAATTTTTAAAATCTTTCCAAACTTTCCCTCATAATATTTTACATCACCATTTGAGTTTAAGGTGCTAAGTCATTTAATAATATATATATATATATATATATATATATATATATATATATATATATATATATATATATATATATATGTGTGTGTGTGTGTGTGTGTATATATATATATATATATATATATATATATATATATATATGTATAATAAAAGATGGGAAAAACTAAGTATCTTTCTAGGGAGGCATAGTTTACTCCATGGGATGGGAAAAGGGAATGGTATAAGCAGTTCTAAAGGAGTGAGAAAGTATTCCAAGATGGAAAAAAAGCACACTTAAGTAGGCTGTATGCTGGGCTGTATGTACATATGTATGTATGTAGGTTGTATGATGAATCAAGCATAGAAAATTTGCCACTAGAAAGGCCCTTAAGTTGAGTAAAGAAGTAGGAAAGAACTGGAACATTGGAGAATGAAGTCAAAAATTATAAACTGAGGATTGAATTTTGTGTATAATCAAATTTAAAGTAAAAAGAGAGAGACTGTGGTAAGGAAAGGACAGTTTAGGGTGCATTTGGGTCATGTCTTACAAACAGTGACTGTAGTGTTCTTTCCATTAGTGGGTAGCCAGATCCTATTAGGTGCTAGAATGATGTTTTTATTATATTAGAACATGCTGTATATAAGTTGTTTATGGAAGATCATCATTAACAAATACATGAGCCCTGCTATATGCCTAGGACTAGAGAACACATTAAATCTTTGATAAAATCATGTAATGGCAATACCTTTCTTCATAAGAAATTTATAATCTAGTTAGAAACAAAAAGCAAGCTTTATACATAGCATAATCAGAAAACTGGGGAGGTGTAACATGACATTTAAATCAAATGATAGGAAATAAGCTAACCTGATTATCATAGTTGACAGGATCTAAGCTATATGGCATTGGTTCAGACAATAAGGTTGGTCATACTCCTAATAGAGGGCTCACTAAATCAAGGGAGAAATAGAAAAATCTTGACTATACAGATTATATTTGATATTCAAGTTTCTGCATGAGAAATGAGTGTAATGGATTGTAGTAGAGCCTGTAGGTGACAATTGCTCTTGGTGACTGATGACTGTTTGAATCATGGTTGAGAAGATTTATTTAAGGCAATGTAAAGAAAAACAGAAACAAAGTCTGGCACTGTGGAATGACAGGAGCTTGGTTAACAAATCAGGAATCATGTGAATATTCTGAATATCCATGGACATTGACCCAGGCAGCAAGCCAACATGGGAAACAAAAGTTCCAAATAGGACTGGTCAAATATCATTTAATGTTAGAACATGAGCTCTATTGTACTTCCAGAGTTGACTGTCTATGATTCTATGATGGGATAAGGATGAGCTGTTAGGGTTGTTAATTTGCTAAAAAAAGAATAAGATAGGCAGGAATGGACACTGACTGTACAGGGCAGAGAGCAAAAACAATAAAAGCTCAAAGGTAAAGGTTAATGTGGTTCGAGGCATCAAAGAAAACTCCATGGGAGAAACATGGCTTGAGGATAGCCATGGAGGTTGAGTGGAAGCATAAAGGCTAGAGAAGAAAATAATAAAGTCTTTCAAGAGGAGAGAAGGTATAAGCATCTTCAAATAAAATATGGAAGAATATTAAAATGAGCGTGGCCATGAAATGGTGAGAAAACTTAGTTGGTGAATGAGAAAAATGGCAGTATTGCTGATTCATTTCAGATAGATGCAGTACTTTGCTTCTGTATTTGGACTTTGCTCTTCCTCAGTTCTTATCAGTCTGCCTGGGTAAGCTCTGTGCTCAGGCATGCACATAAAAGCTCCTAAAGTAAACCCATACACAGTCATTAGAAAATGAACTAGGTCCCTGGGGAAGCATTGTGATATACAGTGTCTGAGCTTCTTCAATATCCTTATGTAATAAGGTGCCTTATAAATGTTATTAGCTGCAGGTTTTATAGCAAATTTTATGCCATTTTGATTATGATGCCACTGGATGACAGCTAATTTACGTTGCTTAAACATCCTCCACATCTAATGTCGAAAGGAAGCTAATTAGCTATAACCATGAAAATGGCTGTGTCATGTGCAAAGGAAACGGTGTAGAGTAAATTTCTTTACCACAGGATTGAGAATGTTATACAATGATTACCTTCAATTGTAAAACATTTAAGCAAGCTAAAAGTCACCGAAAGCAAATTAAAAATGAGACTGTATAACTGTTGTTTTCTAAATACATTTTTCTTTGTAGCAGGCATGCATGACCCAAATTCCTTAATGGTTTACAGCCCAATGAATCACTTTCTTTCGGTCACCACTTCTATGTGGTCGTATGTTTATTAATGTTTCCTGATGGATCATCAGTCCATATTTCTTTCGACTACATATTCAGAACATTATTTAAGTCTCATTATTTATTGAAATGCAAAAGCACAAGTTGGGTAGTCGGGATATTTTATTAGTGTGCATTGTATTCTAACTCCCTCATCAACATAAAACTCTGTAAAGAGTCTATAAATCTAATTAAGGGCATTAGAATAAGAAAAAGATCACGGAGTATTTAGTTAGGACACGCAAGCCTTATGCAAAAGGAAATTCGTAGTTACAGTTATAAATGGCAATTGAAAAATCCTCACTATTTTTAATACTTAAATACGGAATTGATATGGATAGTGTTGACCATATAACCAACACAAGCATTGGAACTAGGTAAAGGCTACTATTTCTTTCTTTGTAGAGTAAGCTTTTTTTTTTTTTTTTTTTTTTTTTTTTTTGCGGTAAGTGGGCGTCTCACTGTTGCGGCCTCTCCCATTGCGGAGCACAGGCTCCGGACGCTCACGCTCACCGGCCATGGCTCACAGGCCCAGCCGCTCCGCAGCATGTGGGATCCTCCCGTTCCGGGGCACGAACCCATGTTCCCTGCATCGGCAGGCAGACTCTCAACCACTGCACCACCAGGGAAGCCCGAGACAACATTTTTATCCAGGAAAGCAAGATCAAAATTCAGAGGAATTTATTGCAGATTTTCTCATGCATCTTTTAAGAAGGCCCTTCTTTAAGAAATATTTTTTTCCCTTTGCTGATAGGGCAGGAAACTGACCATATGGGGGTCAAATCAGCAAAGAGGTAGAGGTAGGGGTGGAAATTGCTTTCAAGACAGCCTCTATCATACCACAAATTTGTTTTTCAAAAGACCAGAGGTGGCCAACTAATTGCCCAGGGCCTGGATATGGCCCATGGGTATATTTTGTTTATTCTTAATAGCATATTAATACTAAGGGAATTCCCTGGCAGTCCAGTGGTTAGGACTTGGTGCTTTCGCTGCCGCATTCAATTTCTGTTCGGGGAACTAAGAAAAAAAAAATTAGACCAACATTTGAAAATTGAGAGATTTCACATAAAACGTCCATATTTTGACTCTTATGGAGATCAGATAACAATGAGCCTGCAGTCCGGCATGGCAGGGAGCAGCCTCCTAGAGTGGGTCCCAACCCCTCCAGCCTGCCACCATCTTGCCCCTCTCTAGTCATCTCTAGTCTGGTTTGATTCATGGTTTTATGAGCATCCTGACCCTGGAGGGGCCCTTCCTTCAGGAAATGAGAGACTTCTTGACCTACATTTGATAGCTGAGATAGAACACTCACATAAATTCTCTTTGAAGAGAAAATACTGTTTACTAGCGACCCTCTGACTCTCATATATGGGGAAGTTGGACATTTCTTTCCAAAAAGAATAAATATAGATATATGAACAGGAGTGTCCATTCCACCATTGAGGTCATCCTGCTTTATTGGATTCTTTGTAAGTAACAGAGGGAAGTTCCTAACTTTAGAAAACTAATAAGTAAATGCAGTCATTCAACAAACATCTATGAAGCCTAAGTCCCTGGGGGGACAATGACCTTTCCACAAAGTGATTAAAATTTTAGTTGTTTAATTTGTTTAATTTATCTTTATTTTATTTTTATTTATTTTGTATTAAAGTATAACTGGCATACAACATTATATTAGTTTCAGATATACAGTTTGCTTTTACGTTTAGGGCTGTCCTTAAAATGTCTGGTCTCATCCAACTTCCTGGTGTCTGGTATTCCACAGATAGGATAATTCCTCCCATGCTTAAAATAAACTTTATTCCAAGAGCAAGGGAATTTATCTCATGTTTTCTGGTGGATCTCTTTTGGAGACAGAAAGAGTGGGTTCAGGGAACCTCAGACAGGGAATAAGTGGGAATTGACGCACTTGGTTTTAGGTTGATTCAGAGCTGACAGCTGGACTTATGGAAATATTTTCCTGTTCCTTTTCATCACAGACCAAATGAGATGGGGGGACTCCTATATATCTTGGCAATCAGCTCTGTGACTGGCAATGATTGACACAGTTGACTTGTAGAGTACACATCTGTGTTAAAATATATATATATATATATATATATATATATATATATATACTAAACCACATCTCAAAACCAGATATTCCTGATTCAGTCCATTTATTGGGACACCTGATTTACCTTTGGCAAAAAGAAACCAAATTCAAGGTTACTTACTTCTTACTTTTAGATATGTTTTCTTAACATATCTAAAGCCAACCACTTTTTTTATAACCAATGGAAAAGAAAAAAAATTAAGCCAACCAACTTAGTGTTTTATCTAAATTGACACAGGGCTACATATTTTGATGAGTTTTCCCCCAAACTGAGCAGCTTAGTTGTCTTAGAATCGTACATACAGAGTTTCATGCTCACTCATTTATTCTGTGCAGCAAATTCAAAATAACTGAAACAAGGTCTTAACTCTCAAGAAACTTACCATTTCCTGTGCTGAAATAAAACTCACCCACAAATTGCTGTAACATCCGTCAAAATATAGCAAATGTTATGCAAATGGTCCAAATAAAGAACTAGTATTTTATAGGGGAGAGCAGAGCCTATCACAGTGCTTGGCACATAGCCAACCTTCAATAAATCTGTGTTGAATAAATGAGCAAACAAATGAATGAGACACTGTTCCCCACTGGCTTGATCAGGTAATTCCTTAGGGAGGGGCTGAACTATGCACTGGTCTGTGGAGGATAGTAGAATTTTCATAGCTGGAGATAAGGTAAAAAAGGATACATTCTAGATGGAGGCAGTGACATTGAAGAGAGTGTGAGAAATACTTGGGGAACAATGAACAGATAAATTTGACTAAATGAGAAAACTGGGAAAGTATAATAGAATAGACAACTACGAGTCAGGAGGTAAGTTAGAGACAATTTGTAAATACAATAGTTACGTTGTTCAAAACAAAGACCAGCTTGAGACTAATGGAGATCAAATTTTGTATCAATCTGTATTAAATAATTTGGGCAGCAGCATACTGAGACATATTCCTAAATCTGTTTTTGCTCTTTGTTTTCTCTATTTCTATTATCTATGATATCACATCATTGAAATTCACAAAAGGCCAAAAACATATGTACCAGTGAATCAACCAGAAAAGGTATATGGGTAGAGTATGACTGCTGTACCCTTTAATTGTCCTTACTGCATCACTGTATGTCTGATTTTAAAAATTAGTTAACCTAATTTTTTAAATTATTTTAATTTAAAGCCTTAGATACCCAGTCTTATCTTAAGTGTAAATAATCAGGCTGGATAATGAGTGTTATGCAGAGAGAACAAATTGAGTATCTGAAATTTTAAGTTTTTAATTATTTTATTGTCAGGTAGACATTTACTCAAAATGATCATTGATTGTTTAAACAGTAATTTTCCAAATTATAATTTTAAGTTTTCTTCCTTGCTTGGTGATTTCACTGTCCTATTCAAAGTAATTAAAAACAAAACTTCAAAATATTAACCACTTATATCTGATCTTTCAAACAAAGCAGAAAACCTACTCAGAGAAGAAGGGGTGTGTCTAGAGGAAGACAGCTAGGATAGGCAATTTTAAATGTCATGGGCTACTTCTTATAATCTTTGTCAACATTCCAAATTCTAATACAAAAGTTTAAGAACACATTCACAAAAATATCCAGAAGTTCATTTGGTTAGCTATTCTCAAATTTTCTGGTGAGATATCCCTTTAGCTATGATAATTGGTACAATTCAGTCATTTTATGGGGAATGGGTTGTCTGTCCCTGGTTGCTGCCTCATCAGTGAAATATTTAATAGTTTTCTCTCGCTAGAACAGGGCCCCAGTGAGAAATGAGACTCCTGTGCTACTTTTGGAATTAAAGAAACACGTATCTCTAGAGTTCTGAACAACTACCTCATACTCTGGCAAAACTCTCTAACACATTATGCACAGTTTGCACAATCTTTTGAATGCACAAAATACAAGTATACTATTGGCATTTGGCAAAAGAGTAAGAACCTTATAAAATATGTGTTCCTGCAATTCCTACAGCATCAGAGCATAGTGCTGTAGTCTGCATTACTAATCTTTTCTCTTCCTGAATTTATTTTTCTCTTTTTATTAAATTATTCATTATTCCATTTAAAGATATCTTCTCAGATAAAACGGGGACATTTTCAAACAGGGGATTTAATGAATGGAATTAAGAAAGATATATACTTGCCTCTCTTTTTATTGCCCTAAATATTTTCCCCTATGTTTAATTATTTGGGGCATATGTTCTGCTTTAAATAAATATCAAAATTGACCCAATGAGGAACACAATTTCTTCAAAAGGAGAACTAGAATACTGATTGTAATATATCCATTAAAATGTCCCCACAACCTGTTCCAATCTAAATTATCTCAGGCTGCTGTGTCTTTCCAGCCTTATTGACTTGAAAAATAACAAACAAGTATAAATGACATTTACAGCTCTTAATTGGTGTCATTAGCAGTTCTTATTATTCTGCAGGACAAGCACCAACCCTTTATTGAGAATTCAGTGATGCAGGTCTGCTTTGGACTCATCAGCCTTAAAGACAAGTAATAAAACAGCTGAGTGACTGACTTAGAGTCCTATTCATCAAAAAAAGGCCATAGGCAGTGGGGCCCCATTTTCCCTTGATTCGTTCTATGTAGTTATTTAGATCTTGGAACTGCTAAAGAAAAAAAGGCATACCAATGGGAGGAATTTGAATTGATTCCTCATACCCTTCAGTGTTAGTAAACCTTGGGGCACATTTTAGGGCTTCTATTTGTGTAATCATTTCTGTGTTTGGTCATTAATGTATTCAACTGGGCATACAGGCCAATGGGTAGGCAAAGGTGGAAACCTCCTGTTTCCCTCACCTACAGTCATCTTTGGCACACACAAGGTTTCTACTGAAGGGATAATGGTTTATGAAGGGGTCTTGCCTTTCTAACAGGGCTCAAGGTCTAACCTTGGATTGTCCAGCTTGAGCCACTGGCTGTGGGAAGAGACTTAGAGATACATGGCCTCCTTGGTCACTTGAAGTCACAAGTGGTTTTCATCTGGGCCACTAGTGATTCAGGCCTGTCATCTCATCAGGCTTTGAGAGCTCACTGACCTCCCTGTGCAATGAACTATGGCTTCCACACTCTCCTGTGATTGCCTTCTAATTTAATATGGGCTTGCCACTTGTTCAGAAAGTTACTGATATTCTACTTGGTTAGCTATGATGAATATAATGAATATAATGAATATATATATATATATATATATATATATATATATATATATATCTCCAAGTAGAACATCACAAATAAAAGCCTTAATAATATATATATATATATATATATATATATATATATATATATATATATACACACACACACACACATGAGTGCATATGTATCTTTTGTATTAGCTGCAAACTGATTTCATCTCAATATCTGGGTAGCTGTTTCTTGTTATGTTAAAAAAAAGTTCAGAAAGGTAACATGAAATTGTCATCCTTCCATTTTGTAACCCCGTCTCTATGAGGTTGACTGAATAATTGAATATAAATAGTGTTGCATAAATATCTAACAGTCTTTGAATCAGGTTCCTTATAAATGAGTTGCACAATCCATGTGTGCTGGTTTATCTCTTTTAATTTCATTATTTGCCATGAAAATCTCAGCTGGGAAGTGGTATCTGGTTTTTACCTACAGCCTGCTTTTTACCTAGCTGCATAAGCTAGACTGTATGAAGCAGAAAGTAGGTCAAGTAGTATAGACTGGGCAAGTGGCTCCATTAAAATCCAGACCCTGCTCCGCCACATTCGTCCTCAGTGCCTTTTGTTGCATTAGACCCTTGTGCAATGTGACTGCTCAGTCTTGCTCTCAAACTTAATTGTGACAGCCTGCAGTCAGCTCAGAATAACACAAATTAATAATCCAGTAATTTAAGAAAAAATTACTATAAGTTTCTATTATATGAGACTGAGAAAAAAGTGTATATCAAAAAATCAAAGGCCATTTTATAAGCTGGTTCAAAATTGCCAAATATTGAGTATACATATGGATAAACTTCTGGGGAGTAACTTATATACATTTCCTTGCAAATATGAAAATCTGATGTAAATTTCTGCCCAGCAGTGAGGTGTTTACATTCCATAAGGAAAGGATGGATGTATTTTTTTCATTTTCATTTGCCTGCCAAAACCAAGCTTAGAGTTGTGTGTGTTCCATGCTGGAGCCAATGTTATGACTTGTCTATGAACAACAAGGTATAGGTGACAAACACAAGCTGTTGTGTGCTTCCCACTGTGGATCTCGTGAGCCCCCAGGATTTTGTCTTCCTATTCCGGTGCTTAAGCTGCAGGAAGCAGCCCTCCTCCATCAGAAGGGCATGGTGACCAGGGGTGGTTACTTTCTACTCTCATGTCCAAAGATCAGTCAGGGGTCAGAAGACAATCTTAGTTGGTAATAAAATTTCTAAATCCCCCAAATCAGTCCTTCTGGTCTTTCTTCCACTGATGTCAAGCAGGAGAGGAGGGGTCTTTCCTCATTCTGCATAACACTGCCCAGCAGCCAGCTGTAGACAGTCATCTCCAGAGAGCGCCACTAAACAGGCTCACACAAGACTACATAGTCCTAAGCCATGATCAGCCAGACAGGAGCAGCAGAGGGCAAAATATATGGGTTTCTGTATCAGATTCCAACTCTTTGTTCTTAGTCCTCAATAATCTATTTCATGCTCTTACTGTTCAGTTAACTACCCCATTTCTCTGCTTAACTTACTATAGTTAGTTTTTATGTATTTTTCTTCAGATCAGCTTCCTAATATTCATGCACCATTTGTGTAGATGCAAACAGACAAATATAAGATTATATGAAGGGGAAATTAGCTTGGTTAACCTAATACCTCACCAGCAACCCCGCACTCTCTCAAAGCTATATCTACCTGGAACTTGTTAGTTTTTCTTAAGGATTATTTTTACTATCTATTTACTATTTACTTTACTATCTACTATCTATCACAGTGATTTCTAGTTGCTGAGTATTTGCTATGGCCAGATGACATGCTAAATGACTTAGATGTTGCTATCCTTAATTAAAAGATGAGAAAACTGAGACTCACAAAGATTACATAATTTGCCCAATGCCATGCTAGTGATGATTAAGAGAAACTAGATTTTAAAGCCCATGCTCAAATTCAAAGCCCTTATTTTAAAATACTATTCTATAGGGTTTCATCTGATTAGAAACATTAATCCTTAAAAAATCATTTTATACATTCTGAACACAAGGTTCTTGGAACCATAACGGTCCATAGATGAATTTAATGGGGCTGTAACTTCACTGAAAGGTAAAGTGGTTGTGAATGTTTAGTATGGGATGGCACTCAGTATATTCTCAAGAGTACCTAACCACAAAATGGCTGTGAACCACTAAGTTAGTTTTCCTGCTGTCAGGTGTTAATGTGCAAAGAAACACTGCACCCTGAGTGCTTGATGCTCAAGTGCATCTTTTTAAATGGAGGTGATGGGAAACTGGTGGAAAACTTTCATGTTTAATTACATGCTGTGAACTGTGAAACTTAGAGATGTACACTGTGGAGATCAATGTCTCATTTCACTGTGTTGAGAGGGCAACTAACTCAAGAGGAATACTTTTCACAACAGTACATGAAAAGTTGGTTAGACACAAAGGTCTGAGGAAGCCTGAAGCTGATGGTGGAAGCAGAAATGTATAGGGTCTGCTGTGGTTGTTCTCAACACTTCATGTACAGTAGAATTATCTGGAGATTCAGATAAAAACTGTCAATGACAGGGCACCATTTTAATCCAACAGAATCAGAATTTCTGGGGTTGTGCTTGGGTACCTGTATTTTTGATGTAGAGAGAGTTGAGGACCACTGATCTGGTGGATTGCTCTTCTGAGACAGGAGGAACAGGGTTTTGAGGGGAGGAAGGATTATAGAAAATTTTCACTGTTGGAATCTTCTCTTGATTTCTTACTGTGTTCTGAAACATAAGTACACACACATACACACACACACACATTTATATCCTCTAGGATATCGTCTGTCTACTATTTCTTCCGGGATAATTAAAAACTGTGCTAAGATATTTTCAAATAAACTCATTTATTCTAAGTTTTATATGGTAGATCACTTGATTCGCTACCTTTCCAGAGATGTTTAATTTTTAACAGAAATGATGTTCACATGACATTTCAGACATCCAAAAACAGGGAGTTTATCCAGGTATTTCCTAGAATCCCATATCCCTCTGTATGGTGACTCATATACAGAGACCAATGGTTATGAGTCATTTAATAAATTAATTAATTGACTACAACAATTTAAAAGAAAAGATGGTGTGTTAAGCGTGAAGTATTTCAAGTTTGAGGTTCCCATGGGAGGCTAAAATGGGGATTGTGAGTGGGATGATATATCTTAAGAGATACATCAGTGGTGATGAAAATAGCATTCCTAGCAATGGGCTTCTGAATTCAGAAATGATCATCAGATACTTGTTCTACTTAATCCAATTTTGGTAAAATAAATGCAAGATTCTGAAGATTCAGCCATTTGTGGTAGCTTGTTATTCTGTATCATCTTGTGGTAAAATTGTGTTCTCAACCATGCTGACAGCTTCACACTTGGATACCAAGCATTATTACCAGAAAAGCCTAAAATTATCACCTGGTGCCAAAGAAGATCCACAAATCGAGATCTACATGGTATTTCAACATTGCTGTTCACGAGCTTTTGTGAAGTGGGAAGTTCTTAATTGAGGTCCCCCCTCCATACTTCAGGACAATGGGTGTGGTGAGGCTTTACATGTTGAATTCTGCAGGTCCTCAGATATTCATAAAACTACTGAGTTGTGATGAGAACTAGTTCAGGAATGCTCAAGTGTCAATGCAATGATTCCATTTGATGGTAAAATGTACTTTAAACTGCTCAATAGAGGATGTCAAATCAGCAACATTTATTTCAGCTGACCAGTGTTACCCTGTAAAGAGCACTAGACCCCTTCCTTACCTGTAGGATTGCTATGAAAAGCCAAGGCTGAGCAAGAGAAAGCTGTGAGGTCTCCGTCACTCAATCCAAACATTCATAGGAAGCAGAAAACCGATTTTCCCCAACTCATCCAGCAACAAAATTCATGAAACCTATTATTGACAGGTCATCAAAGAGAAAGGTGGGTATTGATGATAGTATTTTAGACACTATGACATTTGAGTTGTTATTTTGAAAAGAATTACCTTCTTTTAAAAGCTATGTCTTCAGAACAAGCCCATATGAAGAGTAAAAATAAGAAAATCAGGAGAAGCAATATTTAAAGATTTAACTATTCTTTTGGTTTATGAAATTTCAAACCTCAGTGCATAATTGTCATTTACCCCAATGTCATCTTAATTAATGATTTAGAAGAACTACAGTCAACTTGGATCTACCAAAAACTTTGAGTTTTATGCTTGGCTTCCTCACTGATTGACTTTGTGACCTTGGACTATTTATTTAATATTTCCAGACTTCAGTTTTCTCAACATAAAATGAGGGAATCAGATTAAATGATCTCTAATATTCCTTTCAGCATTAACATCCTGCAGATGTATTCACTGAAGATAGGAAACCTCAAATGAGCATTTGGTTTAAGTGTGACTGGTTTTACAATCAGATTTATTGTCTATGACCTATTCCAAATCCACGGTCTACCTGAGGAATTCTAAACTTTGGTTTCAGACATCACTGTATTCAGAATTTTGGTACTGAGAGACTCTAGCAGGTTTCTACCCTGGCATTTAATTTAATGGATTAGGGAACCATGCCCCAGTGAGAGGATACCTGGCTAAGGCTACTCAGGTGAGCTGGACATAGAACTGGAATATTTGAATTGAAAATCAGTATTCTATATTACATTTTGTATCTTTATTTAAAATCTGTATTTCTATATATAATCTGAAGCCTAATCCCTGAGGTCACCTGATTTTAAGGAAAAGTGACAAAATTAAGTGAATGCAATGTGATCAAAGTTGGAAATTGCACAATGGTCAATCCTAATAGTTTTTATCTCCAAAGCTGTGTGAACAAATGCCACAATTGATGAATTAGGAATTGGCCAAATTATATCATGTTATTTTTTAAAGTTCACATTAATTAATCATAATTTGCAAGGCTTTCAATCTTGTCAGTCTCTCCAAGTAAGATCCCTGAGGGCTGGGCTCATGTTTCTCCTCTGTTCTGTTATCTGCTCTGCATCTGAAGGCTAAGCAGCCAAGGACTGAAAACAGAAATCATCTCTGGCACAAACTGTCCATACAAACATGAACAAATCATTTCTCCTTCAATGTTTTCTTCATATCAATTAAACAAGGGTATTGGAATATAAAGCCTTTAATGTCCACATTAACTTTGAAATTCCAGGATTCCAGTAAATTGATAGATTAGATAGATAGATATACTTGACTGATAGACCTTTTTTGTCTGCCTAAATTAAACTAGATATAAGCAAAAAGTCAAAGCGAGTGAGAAGTTCAAGTTTCCAGCTCAAGAAAAATTTTTTTTCTCCTCTTCTACTCTGTGGTATGTAGTAGGAACTGGTTAAACTAGAAAATTTTAAGTTATAAATATTTAAACTGCTTTTTTACAACACAGAGCTTAGATGTAAAGGCATTAGGCACTTTAAGAAATACATTGAAAAGAAATGTCATTATCTTGATTTTCTGAATTGATTTGCTTAATAACAATACTTAGCATTTATATAGTGTTCTGTATTTCCAAATTGCTTTATAATCGTTAATCAGTTAATTCATGCAACTCCTCGTGAGGTCAAGATTATTATCCCAATTTTACAGACAAAGAAATTGAGATATGGAGAAATTAAGTGACTTGCCCAAGGTCGTTGAGGAAGTGAGTGACAGGCTCTGGATTAAAACTTTGAGACTGAGTCTACACTGGCTAAATGAATTGTAGAATTGACATAATCAACTGAATAATTAAAGAAGGAATAATCATTTTCTCCAAAATAGCTAGAAAATTGATAAAATGCTGGGCACTTACTAGGCTTGAATTATTTAAATGGTTGTTATTTCACATTTCACATATAGAAATAAACTATAGATATACTTGTAAATGAAATCTTATGTGATGTTTTGTTTTCCTTAATCATAACAGTCTGCCCCAAACTTATTGACTTACTGGTGCTTTATAAAATGTGTTCTCTTTTCTTTGAGAAATCCCCAAGTAGCCCCAGGATGCATTGCATTCTAATCTTTCTCCCTGCCCTCAACCCCATCCCAGGAGAGGAAACTAGTGAATAGCTGGATTAAAACAGATAATTTTTAACTTTAGGATATTATTATTATTATTATTATTATTAGGAAATGTTAATAGAAGAAATAAGAAATATTTTGTCGAGACATCCCTGGTGATGCAGTGTTTAAGATTCCGCCTGACAATTCAGGGGACACAGGTTTGATCCCTGGTCCATGTCGGTCCCATACGCCATGGAGCAACTAAGCCCATGCGCCACTACTGAGTCTGCACTCTATAGCCCACGTGCCACAACTACTGAAGCCTGTGTGCCTAGAGCTGGTGCTCTGCAACAAGTGAAGCCACCACAATGAGAAGCCCACGCACCACAATGAAGAGTACCCCCCTCACTGCAACTAGAGAAAGCCTGTGTGCAGCAACGAAGACACAAAGCAGCCAAAAATAAATAAATAAATAAATTATTTTTAAATTTAGAAAAAAGAAATATTTTGTTGATCTGATAAATTTTAATTTGTTCTTAAAGGATGAGTCATGTCCTGATAAGAGGAAACTAAGGCAGAAAGGATACCCTGAGTAAGAAGAAAAAAGTGAGGAAGAAATAAGTTGGGTAGAAGTTGCAAGACAGAAGTCAGGCTGGGTGCAAAAGATGTTGCAAAAGGAGAGACAAGAATGTATAAAATGATGAGGCAGGGACACATTAAGAAGATCATAAGCTTGATTCAGAGGCATATTGGAGACTTTCAGGCAGGAGGGTGGAAAAACATATACAGGGTTATTTATTCCTCTTGATTAGTTTTTGCTGTTGTTATTGTTTTCCCCCAACTATGTTTAAAATTTTACAATGAAAACAATAGTTGAAAGAGATGCTGGAAAGCTTCTAGGTTTGTTATGCTTTTAACTAGCTCTGGAACCTGGGGCAAGTTCCTTTTGTTAGCAGACTCAACTTCCTCATTAAAGTGGGTAAAGAAAAACAGGGAGCCAATGTTGCCTGAGCACCATAGGAACAGTACTGTGTCAGATCCTATCCATCTATCATCTCATTTAATACCGGAGGGCATTGGGAGATGGGTGTTGTTTATTTATGGGTGAGAAAACAAAAATTTAGAAATTTTAAGTAGCATGCTCAAAGAAATGGCAGAGCTGGTTTTTGAAATAAGGTTTACACAAAGCTTAAACCCTAAGTTCTAAACATAATTATCTGACATCTACCTGTATAAGGAAAACATAAAATTTTAAGATAGATTTAGGATAAAGGAAAATTAAGTGAATTTTCAAGTAAGCCACTAGTTTCCTAATGTTGTTGCACATTAGGATCACCTGGGAATTTTTTAAAACTATTATGCCTGACTTCTACTCAAACTTTCTGATTTAATTGGCAAGTAATGTCACCTAGGCATTGGGATATTGTAAAACTCCCCATGTGATTGGGAACCATTGATCTAAGCAAATCTTATTAGACTCATCTGAGAGATGCAACAGCTCACCATACTCAACATGAGAAACGATAAAGACCTATTCTGGTTGAGATTTTTTACGAAATTGTAATAGGATTAACATAATCTGTTGATTGATTTGTGAAATGATGAGCAACTAAGATATACTAAAATATTTAAAAGAATGGAAACCATTTTACCTGGCTTACTAGAGTCTTATTCTCTTCTGATTCTGTCTTATTTCTCTTTGTGTCTGTCTCTACTTCTTTCCGTCTCTTTCATTCTTTCTGTGTCTTTTCTATTTTCATGACATGAAGGTCTAACTGGAATCATCTGAATCTCTGATTACTTTGAAAATCATCTCAGGATATAGTTTCCTCATTTGCAGAATCAACTTATGCCTTGTTTATGAGTGGAGAAAAGCAAAGACTTTGGGGTTAGACACACCCAAGTTTTTTGTTTTTTTTGGTTAATGTGGTGGCCACTATTTTTTTAACATCTTTATTGGAGTATAATTGTTTTACAATGGTGTGTTAGTTTCTACTTTATAACAAAATGGATCAGCTATACATATACTTATGTTCCCATATCTCTTCCCTCTTGCCTCTCCCTCCCATCCTCCCTATCCCACCCCTCTAGGTGGTCACATAGCACCAAAGCACGCAGCTGATCTCCCTGTGCTATGCGGCTGCTTCCCGCTAGCTATCTATTTTACATTTCCCAAGTTTTAATCTAGCTCTACCAATTACATAATTGTGTAGTCTTGAACAAATTGATTAACCTCATTAAGCCTTACCTTCCTCACTTGTAAAGTAAGAATAAAAATATTTAACTCATAGAAAAATTGTGGGCTCACACATGATAAAATAAGAGGACCCAAACATGCTTCTCTGGTCTCCATCCTGGCATAGACTGGCCTTCTTTCTTCCACTCCCCTTCCTGTCACTAAGTAATGCCATTCAAAGCAGTAGTTTCATCCTTCCTTTACACTTGCAGTTACCTTGTCTCTGCAAATAGTTTGTAAGTTGTTTAAAGATAGAGAAATATCATGTTTATTTTATTTTGATTCCCCATTCCTCTCCCATCTCATCTCCAACCTCACTCTTTGTCTTAACTCCTGGGCATCATACAAAACAAAATATCTCATAGGATCTACATCATTTCCTGGTGAAATATATGAGAAGCATAATTTACACTCATGTTTTCTGAAGAGCAATGAAGTTCTCATTAATGGCATCACTTCTCCAGTTGGTCTCAATGTGAGAATTTAAGCAAGCAAAGGCTTTGGGAGATTCTCTGAGTGCTGAGGTGTGGGAAAGTGGAAATGTATCAAAGTCCATAGAAATTTATTTTTTGTCTAAGGCTATGCTCACACAGGACATCAGTAACCTGATCTTGAACACAGCTTTTTCTTGATGTTACATGCCAATGAGACTGGGAAAAAATCCTCATTAGGGCCCTCCAGAAAAAACCTGATGCCCTAAGCATGGGATTTGATAACCGTATCTTAGCACAAAGGTTCAAATATTGTTAGACGTTAGAATTCTTTTAAATCCAGCGACTGTGCTTAATTGGAAGGAGACAGTGAATTTCAACAACTGACATACATTGTTGCCAAGGGGAATTTACCCCTCTTTCATTGCAAAATTTTTAGGTAACATCTTGATTCAAGTTTCTTTATTTGAAATTTATGGGTAAAATAAATTGTTTGCCCAGCTCCTGCATCAGTATAATGGGTATTTGTATTACATAATGCATTTTCATTTTTTTTTTTCTGAACACTGGAATCTGGACTGTCCTTCTCTTGTCTTTCTTTGTGTTTATTCAAATCTTACTCAGACTTAAAACCCCATTTCAAACACCCGTGTGACACTCTCTCCTTTATCAGCTCTTATTTATCTCCCGTTAATCTCTTATGGTGAGGATGCGCTGTGCTACAACAATTGAACAATTAATAATTATAAGATATTTTGTGCTCTGCCATTTCTTATTTTCTGCACTGCATATGTTTTAGGTTCATGGGTCAGCTTTGACTGGAAACTTCTGAATGGCAAGAGGCTTGTTTCTCAACACACATTCTCTACAATTCTGTATTTATAGAAGGTCCTCACAAATTCATATTTATTTGGTGATCTTCAATGACTTTGGTTTCGAGGAGGAGATGAATGGAAATAACTTTAGGATAGAGAAGCTGGCCTACAGAACAAAGGGTAAATGTAATGAAATTTTGGATTATTTACTTACACAGTTACTTTTTGACTTTTCCATGGCATTTGAAAAGCTTATCCTAGTTCTCTCTCCCTTGTTTTTATCTAAGTCCCTTTCTCTGTTGTTACTTGGTATGTGCTTTGGGAATGCAAATTATTTCTTTAAGGGGCTTCCCTGGTGGCGCAGTGGTTGAGAGTCCGCCTGCCGATGCAGGGGACGCGGGTTCGTGCCCCGGTCTGGGAGGATCCCACATGCCGCGGAGCGGCTGGGCCCGTGAGCCATGGCCGTTGAGCCGGCGCGTCCGGAGCCTGTGCTCCGCAACGGGAGAGGCCACAACAGTGAGAGGCCCACATACCGCAAAAAAAAAAAAAAAAAAAAAAAAAAAAAAAAAATTATTTCTTTAAGATTAAACTAAAGCAAAACATAATTAGAAAGGGAGATCAAAGATGCATCCTCTAATATATCTCAAGGCCAAATATGAATGATTTCTGAATGATCTGCTATTTTACTAAATCATGTCACACGGATAATCAAGTTATGCTACCACATTTAATCTTGCATTAACCCCTGCATTTTGAGAAGGATAGTGAGGATTTATCCAAAATAGTACTGATCTCCTTTAACATTGCAAGTGGTCTCTTTGGCTTGGCAAACTAGGACTTAGTCTGAAAGCTAAAGAGCATTGGGATACTTTAAAAACACATAAACAGAAATAAAAAGTGAAAAGCAATAAAAAGTAAAGCACTGACTAGGATCACCTGTTCTCATGATGCCTTTGGAAGCTCTCTAGATTTACAAGAGGTGTAAGTGTTCATTGTAATAGCAGGAAGGAAGGACTATTCTGCATAATTGCCTGCCCGGCCTGGTATTCCTACTTTCATGATAAAATATTTGCTGAAATTGTGAAGCCTAATGAAAGTAAACACAGCATTTTGCCTTAAAAGAAAATAATATATAGAGTGGCACATCTATTGTACTCTTCATATATGTGAATTATAATAAATAGGACTAGGAAGACTCTTTTATCAGCCATTTAATATGTGATAGATGGAAGCAAACAAACAAGTAAGATCAAACAAACAATCAAGGCAAAAAGAACAATATTTGGAGGTAGACTGCATACCTTGAAAATCAATTAATCCAATCTCCTTATCCTACTGATGAACAAAGTGTGCCCTAGGGAGGTGAAGTAACTTATCCCAGGTAACACAGTCTAGTCAACTTGGCCAAACATGGTAAAAATGGAAAATGACTAATTCCCATCTTACTATTCTTTTTTGCGCTACATCATCATGGCACTCTGATAGAAGTAATTAAGATTGTGGGATGTATTTTCAAAGAGAGGTGTAGTTGTGTTTTTTGAGAAAAGCTTTTTAAAAAATATAGACACCTACTGAACGGGCTGGTTCAATTGCAGGATTATCTGGGGAAGACAAATTGATTAGATGATGTCTCACATATCTCTGTGCACAGAAAGGAGTTTCAGTGATATCTATTTTGGAAGTGAGTTGATCAAAATGTCATCAGATTTCAAAAATGATCATAGGTGCCAATTTGAGGTAAACAGTAATTCTGTGTTTCTAGAGTAATGCTCATCAAGACCCCTGCTTCCCAAGAAGAGATGTTGGACCAGAGTGTTAAATGTTCAACACCCCAACTGCTGAACAACTTAATTTTGTGACCAATTGATGTGAAGTCTTAGAGGATGACCTGGCTCTCAAACCTGAGGCTGTTGACACTGTGACAAATTATGTGTGGAAAAATCCACTATCATGGAATCCGAGGAATCAATTCTATGTTACCTTCTGTCCCAGCAATTTGGGAAAGTTGAGTTACTATTAGTTTCATTTCATAATTCATTAGTTTGATTGACTGTCACTAAGCTGAACATTTTGAGACAAATTAAAGGTACATACATAACAATCATATTTTTACAAGATGGGAAAATAAAAATCTATTTTGGAAAATACAATGGTAATAGCTGCTCTAGAAACTGTGTAAATGAAAGGAAGCCATCCATGTTTCACCTTGTCATAAATCCAAGAAAAGCAACTTCATTAGAAATACTTACAAGATTCCAACAGGCGATGCGTTTTACCTTGGCAATTTCTGTAAGTGTGTGAATATCTTCCTGAAATATATAATTATATATTATGTATATATGAATACATATACATATATATGTAAATACACACAACCATATTCCTTGAAATGTTTCCATGAGGTGAATATATGTTAGTGAAATTCCTTCCCTACTCTGATTTTGTGTCTGAATCCTAAAGCAGAAGGGGATTGTAAAATCCACTGGCTGCTCTACCACTGCACTCTCCAAAATACGAATCAGATTATATATCCTTATATGCGTTCAATTGGTAGATGTGATCACATCATTTCTTTCTTTAAAACCCTCAACTGGCTTCTGATTACACTTCAAACAAAATCCATACTCCTTATGGTCATCACAAGACCTTTTTTCATCCAGCCCTTCCTACCTGATTTCAAACCATTATCTCCTTTTCTCCCTCCTGCAGCCCATTAGACTTTAATTTTTTTATTGAGCACCACAAGGACTTGTCCCCACCTTAGGCCTTTCATACCTACTACTCTCCAGGAATTTTATGCCTGCCTCTTCCCTGCCACTTCCTCAAAAGGGCCCTTTCTGACCACCTAATCTAAAAGAGCTTCATTCATTCTAGTCAGTGTCTGCCCTCTAATCACCCTGAGTTCTTATCATCATGAGATTTATCTTTTCTTTTCTTTAATAATTTATATATATATAAATACATTTGTGTATGTATTCCCTAATAGAATCTAAACTTCCTGAAATTAGGGCTATTATTTGCCCTACTCTCCTCCATATCCCTAGTACTTGGAAGGGCACCTGACTTAGAGTAGGTACCAGATAAATATGGGACAAATTAATTTCTTGAAATAGGGGACTAAGAAAAGGAGAGAGAAAATATCTATACTCTAGAGTATCCTATAACATCACAGTTAAACTGGGTTTCTCTCTCTCTAGTTGGGGAGAGGTGGTGAGAGCTGAACTTCTTTTCTCCTGTCAAGTTAAGGAACAGTGATGGTGTGGTAGGATCCCTCATCTATTGTTCTTTGTCCCTATTAGTCACTGCTAGAATCCCATTTCTCAGAATCCAATCCCATTACATTGAATTTACTAAAGGTTTAGTGAACACTGCTGTGGTCCAAGTTGTGTGTTCACAGAGAAGTGGTAGCTTCCTCATCCTCAAGAAAAATCCCCTCTATTGGAGTAAACCACTGCAAATTAACACAGGAAGCAGGCAGTGAGAAAATTAGAATATAACTAAGTCTTTAAGTGAGTGCTATAGACTAAAAGGAGAGGAAGAGAAATTCATGAAGAACTTAGTTTTCCAACTGGTATGTGAAGGATAGACAGCAAATGAATATGCAAGAGAGAGGGAGAGAACATTTAAGGTGATGGCAATCCTGCAAGGGGATGGAAATGAGCACATCCTAATCATGGGAAGTGAACAGCTAAGTCTGACTATAGTGTGAAGAGGAGGAGTATAGTGAGAGAGAAATTGGAAAAGTAAAGTTAGGGTGAGGTTTTAAAAGGCTTTAAAAGTCAGGCTGGTGAGTTTGGAATTTAACTTCCACATGAAATATAATAACTAGCTTCCTTTTCAGATGAAAGAAAGGGGTTTGGGATTAGCAAGTTTCCAATGGTTTGTTCTAATGATGAGTTTCCAATCACACTAGTGAAATGCACTGTGCCCAGGACTATAAAGTGATCCCACATAGAAGCCCAGAAATAACATTCCACCTACATACATTTAAAATATGATTTTTAACTTTTCAGGTATTTTATTTAGATACAACTTACATTCTTTGTAAAAAAAAAAAAAAAAGTATCCCTCTGTAATAGCAACACAATATCCAGAAGAGAAAATCACTAATCAAGCCCATGTAATTTTATATGATGCTCTTATCCACAGGATAGTGAAAATCTGATGCATTGAAATGGCATAATAGATTTACAACCCTTACAAAACTCTATAGGCTCTTTCTAGGGTGAAAATCAGCAATTTTGAATTCTGGTGAGCAGCAAATATTGTTTGGGCAGACTTTTTAATATTTCTGATCTTCAGAAACCTAATCTTTTCCTGTTTGGAGGTGACAGTGACTTTAAATCGGCTGTTCACAATCTGTTGGCAAGTAAGATCAAAATATATGCTTAGACAACCTTTTTGCACATCTTCATGAAGGGGAAAAAAATAATAAAAGGAGTTCTCGGCCCAGAATATAAACTACGCTGACAATTACACTCGGCCTGCCTAGACATTTCCTGTGCTAAACTCCACGAAGAGAGTAATGCAAAGTTGCCTTGCACATGGAGAAAAATCAATTTCATAAGAGATATATCTTCATGTGTCATGATCCAATGTATGATTGTGGCCTTTGATGTCTATTTAGCTGGCAGCAAATTTACAGTCATAACTTTTAATTCACAGCAATGAGTGCAGCAAAAATAACTTAACAGTTAAATAGGAACCTTGTGCTCATTGGATGATTGTAATCAACTGCCAGGAATGACCTTGAAATTGGACAATCCTCTCTGCTTAAGCACCATTAGCAATATTTTTCAGAAAGCAAACCATTTAGCTGGTTGGCCAAAAAAAAGAAAAAAAAAAAAACGATAAAAATCTACTCTTGGCTACTCTCTAAATTGCATTGCACTATCTGTTCGCCAGCTGAGGGTGAAGAGCATTGTATATTAAAAGATTTTCATTGTGTAATAACGTGAATGCCAGCAGCAGTAATTATAAAATCAATAATTCATAATAAATATGTCCTCTTCATATAATTACTAAGTGATTGCAAAACCAATATTATGCACTAGTTAGAAAGGAAAAGGTTGCTGTTAAAGACTTTCTATATTACACATTATTGTTCAAATCTTAAACACCCTTGGTCAAATGAAGCAAAGCTTCATCCTTATCAGAATTAAACTAAATACTATTTTATTTCAAGCTACTAAAAAGTATTTGATTCATGGTGAAACTAATTGTTAGATTAAAATACTTGTCTTCAACATGACTATGTGTGGTACCTCTACTTACTGCTTCCTTTGATTTGTGCTTCATCATGTTGTGATTTTTACCTCAATGAAGGTACGTATAGGTACCCACATTCATCTGCTTCAGGAATTCATCTAATTGCCATTTCTCATGTCTGATAAATGAAGCCCAACCCACAGAGAAAATTTCATTAGCCTTATATTTCAATTTGCCATGTAAAGGAGCATGCTCCTACTGGGAGAAAGGCACCAAGTTCCCTTTTTGTGAAGATGGAGTGTGTTTTCATCTTTGATTGCATTAATTTTGAACTGTCCATAACCATGTGGGTTGCTGAGGGGTCATGATTATTTAATTCTGGTCCTACCAACATGCTGGGACCAGAGACACCACTCTGATTGAAACACAGCCCCTTTGACATAAGAAGACTTGGTGGTTAGTCCCATAACCCAGTGCATTCTCCCCATAATTCCTCAAGGACTAGTTAATATGTGTATGTGTTAAGCTCCTACTATGTGTGCAGCCAGCCCTGTTCTGGAAAACATAAGAAAAATGAAAAGAAACAAACTTCAGGCAGTTTACATAATTGGGGTCATAAGCATTTTGGAACAAAAATCTAGGAAATTTATTTTTTATGTCACAAAATAAATTTTGTGTCACAAAGACTGTAATGTAATCTTGACTTTTATGAAAATAATATTAATTAGCTTGCCTGATGAAAACCCTCATATATGACCACGTGATATAGAAAAATCTGATTGGTATATCCCAGGCCAATGTCAAAATCAAAATGAATATGAGGCCTACTGCCATATCAATTCAAATATATACTCCATATTTCTAGGGCTTGTTTCTCTGGCCACTCAGCCCAAACCTGATAACTCATTCCTGACCTGCTCACATACTGGCCTAGTGTTTTGTTCTTTTTACTTTACATACTGTATTAGAGTTCTCTGGAGAAATAGAACAAATAGAATGTGTGTGCTTTTGTGTGTGAGAGAGAGTGTACAGAGAAAGACAGCTGGAGAAAGAGGCAGAGAGAGAGAGATTTCTTTTAAGAAGTTAGCTTATATGACTGTAGAGGCCATGGAGTCCAAAATCTACAGGGTAGGCAGGTAAGCTGAAAATCCAGAAAAGAGTTGATATAAAAAATACCCTCATGGAAAAAAACAAACTAATGTTTGACCAAATATTTGGGTACCTTGGCCTAGCCGAGTTGACACATAAAATTAGTCATTACACGTCTTAACTCCTCAGCAAAGAATCCATCAGTTGGAAAAGACTTTTGATACCAATTCTTGTCAGAACTCTTCATTTTATACATGATAACACAGAGAACTAGCTCTTTGTAATTCCCCATACCTGGTAGAGTTTGGAGCTCATCTATTCTTTTTTTTTTTCAGCAAATATGTATCACAAGCTAATTCTTAAATTGAATTCTTATTTCTAACTAGCCTTGAAATGTGATTTGTTTATAAATATAACACATATGACGAGTGACTATAAAGCAATATGAATGACTCTTGTTGGTGTCTGATGGAAGCAGGGCAGTGATATAGCAAGTCACATATTTCTGATTCTTCCATTTGGTCTGGCGCAAACATTTGCATTGAAAAGAAGTATATGATGTTCCACAACATCAAAAAATTGAGTGACTAGACTCACTATTTTGGGAAAGAACATTGATGAAGATTTTTAATGGCTATTTGGTATTAGCTTTGGGGATTAAAAAATCTTAAATATTTGTATGTTTTTGGTCTACTAATTCTATTTCTAATAATTTGGTCTACATAAATACTTATACACTTTCCCAAATATATTTCTGCAAACATGATCATTGTAGTATATTTGTCACAGATATGAAATGGAAACAATGTACATGTTTATCAATAAAGAATCAATAATTATAGTACAACTCTACTCTGAGTCACCATAGAGCAACTATTGAGAAGTGTAAGAAAAACTTATTCATCCTCAATGGGAAAGATCTTTAAGATACAATTTTAAGCAAAAAAAGAAGTCACAGAATAATATATGGAGTAAGAGCCCTCTTATTATAAAAATAAATATATGTGCATATTTGTGCATATATGCAAATGAATAGACAAAAGACTATCAGGAGACACACCAAATTTTATCACAAGCAAGAAGAGCACATGTGTACACAGTACAGTAAAAGGAATATTTTGCATTTTAATCTATATAACTCACTATTTTTTTCAGTCACTTAAAATTATGCATACCTGTAGTTTATTAATTTCCCTTGCTGTATAGCATTTCATTTAACAAATACATAGAGATATGTTCTTCTTTTTCTTGGTATCAAACCATTTTATTGAGAAGATAAAAGGACTACGAGGACAATGAGATCTGACATCCTCAGTCTGGTGGGGATCTCCCCAGCTTCATAGTTGCTGAAACCAGGTATATTCTTAAGTGAAAGAAAAAAGAGAAATGCATACAGTATGTTTCTATTTTTATAAATTTTAGAAGCAAATAAAACTTAACTCTATTGTGTAAGGATGCATGTACAGTTGGCAAAACCACAAAGAGAATCAAAGAGATAATTACCGCAAAAGCCAGCATAGTGCTTTTCTCCAGGAAGGAGGGAGGAGATTTTGATTTAAAAGATACAAACAACGTGGGGAATTTCTGGTGTATCAGCAAATGTTCCATTTCTTCATTTGTGTTTCAGTTCTTAGGTACTGTTTCTGTAACTATTAGTTAAACTTACATATAGATATTTAACATACTTTTCTGTCCACATTGATGTTGTACAATAATATCTACAAAAGTATAATTGTGTAATATAAAATAGAACAAAGCACAAATGAATGAGAATTATTTACAGAATTTGATATAAATATAAATGGAGGAAAAATAGATAGGTTAGAGACATTTTCATAATACAGTACAAAAGAAGTTCATAGAGATGTAATAACATTAAGAGCAAAGAATTTTGCATAGCATGAAAAATTCAAGATAGCAAAAATAATAATGTCTTTAATGCATTTAATTTTACAGAATCCAAGGAATTATTTTTATATGGTCCTCACTTGGTTGTCAAAAGAGCTAGGTAAACTATTTTTACACTTGAGATTCAGAGATTCACAGAATCAGAGACACTGAGCAAACACGAGGCCTTATTATAAGATGATTCTATTATCAATGGGTGCCTTCCTTTAATTGTGCCAGTCTTCTGTTCCCACCACCATACTTCTGTTTCCTAATGCCCAGCCCCAATATAGATATTTATTTTTTTCCTACACAAAATATATTTTTTAAATAAATTAAATTAAAAAAAAGTTACAACAATAGATATGGTTTAATTATTATAATTGTACAAACATTTCTTGTTGACCAGCTAAATATTTTATTAGGGTGACTTTTTTAGAACAATTTTTGTTTTTATTGGAGTTATGACTTTGTTTTTTGGCTGCATGGAGCAGCATGTGGGGATCTTAGTTCCCAGACCAGGGATCAAACCCATGCTCTCTGCAGTGGAAGCTTGGAGTCTTAAACGCTGGACCACCAGATAAGTCCCTGGAGTTATGATATTAACTGAGTTTTTTCATTTTATAATTTTCTACTTATCTATTCATAATTTCCTGAAAACTGTCACGCACCTATAAAAAAATATTTTACATAATCTACCAATTCATTCCTCCCTCCCCCCTTCCATTCTTCCTTCTTCCTTTTCTGTATGTATGTAAGTATGTATGCAACTATCATCTCTATCTATCTATCTGTCTGTCTGTCTGTCCATCTATCTATCCATCTATCATCTACCTATCGTTTGTCAACTTTCTACCCTTGGGGCTATCTTTGCCATACCTGCTACATTCAGGAATTATTTATTTTTAGGCCTCTGACTTAACTGTTATTCTGGAACGTCTGTTTGCTGTTCAATCATTTTGTAATTCCTGTTGCCTGAATCTCACACCTTCTTTGTCTTACCCTCTTTTTGTTGATGTTTATCCTTAAGATGTTTCCTAAAAGGGTGCAAGAGATGTACATTTGTTAAGTCCTTATGCATTTCATAATGTCCCTGATTAGTTAGAATTAAAAATACCTTAAGGGATTCTCTGGTGGCGCAGTGGTTGAGAGTCCACCTGACGATGCAGGGGACGTGGGTTCATGCCCCAGTCTGGGTAGATCCCACATGCCGTGGAGCGGCTGGACCCGTGAGCCATGGCCACTGAGCCTGCGTGTCCGGAACCTGTGCTCCACAATGGGAGAGGCCACAACACTGAGAGGCCCGTGTACCACAAAAACTAACTAAATAATAATAATAATAATAATAATAATAATTTTCATATGGTCTTTGAAGGCTTTCCACTAATATCTTCTAGTTTTCAGTGTTGCTTTTGAAAAGTCTAATTTTACTCCAACCCCATTTCTTCTATGTATAATACTCCCAACCCTAGTTTAAATGATTCTCTTCATCTATGTCATTTTATAATTTTTCAGTGTTGTGCTTCACTGCATTAATTTCCAATCCTTACCCAGAGAAAAGTTACCAACCTTGTTACTATTATATTGGAATATATCTGAGAGTCTTCCCTTTGACAAGCACAGTTTAGAATAACCATTTTTGGAAGCATGTCCTCCTTAGCAGGCATAGTATGTTGCTCATTTGAGACTTTCATGCATCAGCCAAGGTATTATCAGCACAGAAACTGAGTAGAATATCTAAATATTAGTGGTGGCTGGACAAATCAACTCTATTGTCCCTTTCCATTCTCTCTTGTGTAGCTCAGACCTAGCAATGTATTGCATCATAGTATAATTCTGTCTTGTTAAGACCTAAGGCATGTCTCTCGTTTTCTCATTAAACTCAAAGTTCCTTTGTGAATAGAGACCCTGACTTATATTGTTTTTGTGCTTCAACTGACTAACATTTTACAGAGAATATAGATAATTTTCAGTGGGTTTCTGTTGACTATTTTCTCATGAATCCATTCACATAGATTTTAGCTCTTATCTTTCACTTGTATTCTCCAATAATAATCAACAATGAGTCAAACCTGATGCTAGCAAAGCATAAAAAGAAGTTTCATAAAGGATCTTTGGTGCTCTCTTATTTTCCTTCGTTCAAGTATACTTTCTTCCTTTTTCTGTCCTCCTTTTACTGTGGGATGGATGCTCTTTTATTGTCATTTAACTTCTCAATACCCTCAAATTAAGTGCACTAACAGTGCCTACTCTTCATGTCATTGCCTTGTTCTCCAAGTTTTTCCTCTTTCTCAAGCTTGGTACCAGTCATATTCAAAGTTTTCCAACAATATTTCATTTTCTTGGGAGTTGTACTGGTTATGTATCACTGAGTAAAAAACAACATTAAAATGTATTGGTTTAAAAAACAAACATTTATTATTTCTCAAAAGTCTATAGAAAGTTGGCTGGACCTGGTTAGGCTTGAGTGAGCTGAAGTAAACTCTTATATATGTGACTAGCTGGTGGGTTGGTGGGGAGTGACTAGTCTAGATTACCTCACTCATGCATTTCATGTGGTAGTTGGCTGTCAATTGGAGAAGTGGGGTGAATTGGCCCCCTGTTTTTATTATCCAGAAGTCTACCCTCAGCATGTCCACATCAGGAGAGCAGGTTACCAGAAGGAAATCAGAAGTACACAAAGACTTTTGAGGCCTATGCTTCAAAATGGCTTACTTTTACCTCTCCTGCATTCTGTTGGTCAGACAAAATCACAGGACCAGTCTAGATTCAAGAAGTAAGGAAAGATATGCCACCTCTTGATGGGAAAAGCTTCAGAGTTCCATTGAAAAGGGACATAGGTAAAGTGGGAAAATTAAGGCAGTAATTTTTAAATTCAATCTGCAACTTTGTGTCATCTGGTCATAATTTTTCCTATCTCTCCTACATTGAAAATACACATATCCCCTCCTCCCAAGACTACCCAAATTTTCATTTCATCATGCATCACACTTGAAGTTAATGACCTTATGATCTTCATTATGTCCAGAGGCAGTTCTTATTGTGTAACTTGTGTTGATTTGGAGACTTACGAACAAAAAAGAAAAAAAAAATTTCTATTCACCTTCCCCCACTACACCCGATGTAGAACTGTGAGATGGAGACAGTTAAACAAAATATACATCTCCATTCCATATAGAAAAAAAAAAATCTAGTCCAGAGCATTTCTGAAGTCCCACTGGATAAAGGTTGCAGGATTCTAAGATCCAAAGGAGGAGCTTGCCAGAACTATTGAGCCCTCAGCTTAGAATTGTCATTTTTCCAGAGAGGAAATGGAGATGGCCAACAGGCATAGGAAAAGATGCTCAACATCCTTAATCATAATGGAAGTGCAAATTGAAACCACAATGAGATATCATCTCACACCTGTCAGAATGACTGTCTTTAAAAAGAATACAAATAATAAATGTTGGTGAGAATGTGGTGAAAAAGGTACACTGTTGGTGGGAATGTAAATTGGTGCAGCCACTCTGGAAAACAGTATGGAGGTTTCTAAAAAAATGAAAAATAGAACTACAGTATGACCAAGCAATTCCACTCCTGGGTATATATCCCAAAAACTAATTTGAAAAGATACATGCACCCCAATGTTCATAGCAGCATTATTTATAATTACCAAGATATGGAAACAACCTAAGTGTCCATCACCAGGTAAATGAATAAATATGATGTGGTGTATATATATGCAATGGAATACTACTCAGCCATAAAAAAAAGAACAAAATTTTGTCATTTGCAGCAACATAGATGGACTTGGAGTGCACTATGATAAGTGAAATAAGTCAGACAAAGACAAAGAATGTATAATATCACTTACATGTGGAATCTAAGAAATACCAAGCTAATAATATAACAAAAAAGAAGCAGACTCACAGATATAGAGAACAAACTAGTGTTTACTCAGAAGGGGGAAATATAGGGGTGGGAGAGTGGGAGCTACAAACTATTGGGTATAAATTCAAGGATGTAATTTACAAAACAGGGAATATAGCCAACATTTTGTAATAAGTATAAATGGAAAGTAACCTTTAAAAATTGTATAACTCTTTGGGCTTCCCTTGTAGTGCGGTGGTTAAGAATCTGCCTGCCAATGCACGGGACATGGGTTCGAGCCCTGGTCCGGGAAGATCCCACATGCCATGGAGCAACTAAGCCAGTGCACCACAACTACTGAGCCTGTGCTCTAGAGCCAGCAAGCCACAAATACTGAAGCCCGTGTGCCTAGAGCCCGTGCTGTGAAGTAAGAGAAGCCACTGCAATGAGAAGCCCACACACTGCAACAAAGAATAGCCCCCATTCACTGCAACTAGAAAAAGCCCGCACACAGCAGCTAAGAGCCAACACAGCCAAAAATAAATACATTTATTTTAAAAAATTGTATAACTTTAAAACAAATTTAATCTATTTTCATTAAAAAACAATAAGAAGAATTGTCACTACTTTACTTTTGTTGATTCTGTACATCTAAGTAAATTACAAAACTAGTCCAGATTCAAAGAGTGGAGAAATAGACTCTACTTCTTGATGGCAAAAGTTGTAGAATCATATCACATGGCTACGTGGACACAGAGAAGAGGATAATTGAAGCCATTTTTATAAAATTTACTTCAGAGAGCTCTTGGTGGCAAAAGCTCAGCTGATAACATTAATTCAGACTAAGATATCTGTGAGTAATAATATATCCTGATTTCTTCATCACATTTGCATTTAAACAAAAGAGGTCAATATCTTAATACTTTCTCCAATAAGACCAGTTGATCCACACTCTCATGAAACTGTCCTACTCCATATTGTTGTCTACAAAGTTTTATTTTCTGTTTGACTCTTAATTTTATCTTTTTTTTATTGTTTAGGGTGATACTTACTGTTATAACAAACTAACCACAAAATGTTAATAGTTAAATCAATAAGAATTATTTGTCACTGATCCAGAGTCCAATGCAGATGTTTGGAAGGAAGCATTTCATGTACCAATTTGGAGATTGGGCTGTCTTTAGTTTTATACTGACTTTCCCTCTGTTCTACCTCTGCTAAGAAAAAGTAAGAATAGAAGATACTCTGTGCCTAGCATGTATTCAATCCTGCTGATACAATCTGTGCAGGGCCCTTTCTCTGGGAAGCTGGGGAAGTGGCTTAATTAAGCCTCCTTTCTTGGAGACCTCTCTTGTCCATTGTTTGTCAAGTTCCCTGGCTTACCTCCCTGTGATGCTTTTGCTAGTTCATTTTCCTTCCTGGCCACAGTAATAAGGGGTGTTTGGATTTGCTTTCCTTTGGGGTTACAAAGTTTTTGCAGCTTTCTTTTTTTATTGTAAACATAGCACTCCAGCAAATTCATTCTTGACTTGTGCTCAACCCAAAGATGCTAAGCAGACTTTGACTTGGACTCTCTACTGAGAAAGACTGGTAGAGATTAACAGAATCAAAATGTCACTTGAAGTAGCATAGCACGAAGAAGCGTTTTCTAGTAGTCTTTCGTCTTTGCTGAATTCTTTTTAAATAATTGAGGAATAATTGACATAACATTATATTAGCTTCAGGTATCCAAGTAGTCATTGGATATTTGTATATATTTTAAAATCATTACCATAGTAAGTCCATTTACAGTCTGCCCCCATAAATAGCTACAAATATTTTTGTGTGTGTGTGATGAGAAATTTCAAGATGCATTCTCATAGCTACTTTCAAATATGCAATACAGAATTATTAACTATAGTCACTGTGCTGTACATTACATCCCCATGATTTCTTCATTTTATAACTGGAAATGTATTTGATAATGCAACTTAGTACCCAAAGTAGTTTAGTGACTTGATCATTTAAACTGTATTTTAGTCCAGGATTGAATTCCTTGACAGTAAACTTATCTGAAATACTTACAGGATCTAGGTGTGTTTCTTCTAGACTTTCTCATTTACCGATAATTATACTCAGAGCTCTTCCTTTTAGGGTCCAGATGCACTTTATATTTCCAGCCCTCTAAAACCCTTTTCTTTGGATTTGCTACTTCTTCAACCTCTGTTTGAAAACCAGCCAATTCTCTCCTGAACTCACCTCTTTCTTGTAATACTTTGCTAAAGGCCATGATTAAAAGCCAATTCACGATGCCACTGAATCTTTCCAACTACTTTCTCTAGAGCCACCGCTCAGTGGGTAAGATCTTCCTTCCAAGTTATTGCACATGGCAGTTTTACCAAATATTCTGCTACCAGATTATTGTGTGTTTTCTTGTTGCCTAGTGTCTCACACTAAACTGATGCTCCAAATTTTAGGGTTTTTTTTTTTTTTTTTTTATGATGACAGTACCTAGCTTCTATTATCAGTTTATTTATTAGCTAGTTTAGTAACACTAACTGCTATTACAAACAAAACCACTCCAGTTCTGACACCAGTTCCGATGTGTGTGTTTTTCCACACCACCAAGCAATTAACTCAATTCTGACACTATCTACCTGGAAATAACATCAGATCCCACAGGTTAAGTGCTCAACTGAACAAAACTGTCCTTACTTCAGATGCCAATTGCAGGTCCAGGTTGCTTCCTGTGCTTCTGGTCAACTAGCTGTACATTGGAGATTCCCATGACCCCCTCGTTGCATTGGATTAATTTGCTAGAGCAGCTTACAGAACTCAGATAAATCATTTATTTACTAGATTACCAGTTTATTATAAAAGTCTGTAACTCATGAATATCCAGATGGGAGAGATGCATAGGGAAAAAAGTGTGAGTAAGGGACACAGAGCTTCCATGCTCTCTCTGGGTGCACCACTTTCCCAGCACCTCCACAGGTTTGCCATTCTGGAAACTCTCCAGAGAATGTCCTTTTGGGAGTTTATGGATGGTTCATTATGTAGGTATGATTAAATCATTGACATTGGTGATTGAACTCAATTTTCAGCCCTGTTCTCTTTCCTAGAGGTCAGGGGGTCAGATCCAAAGTTTCAACCCTTCAATTACATGGTTGGCTACACTGGCATCAAGTCCCCATCCTTGAGTGCTTCCAAAAGTCACTTCATTAATATCATTAAAAAAAAAAAAACTCCCATCAGAGGAAATTACAAGGGTTTTAGGAGCTCTTTGCCAGGAATAAGGATGAAGACCAAATATATGTTTCTTATAAATCACAACATCACACCCCTCAGTGGCTTAACACCATTAAGAGTTTATTTCTTAAACCAGCTGTGACATAGGTATTAGGTTGGCAGGCTTCTACATGAGATTTAAGGGCCCAGGCTCCATTTATAACAGGAAGATGAAAGAGGAGATATATACCAGACTCTTCAAGAGCACATCATACACCCACATGTAAGAATTTTCCATTTCTGAGCATTAACTCCATCCACACATGCTTACCACCATAGTCCAAAGTAGTTGAATTAGAGGCTTAATACCTGACAGCACTTACCACTTCTTTGAGAGCCAAAGACATACCCTGGACCTGTAACCCAGGAAGTATTTTTCTAATTGTCATATCTTCATGATTTTGACCTGTACCTGCCTGGAATTTCTATGATGTTTATCATCTCTGCCATTAATGTAGCAATTCATACAAATTACCCCTCTTGTTAAATATACTTTCAAGGACATAAATTGTCTAGACGTTCCTTAAGGGGCTTTATATAAACTAACTTATAACTTCCATAAAATCTACAAATCTTTCGATGTAGAAGCTATCAAGTAACTTTTATTAACTGATTAATTGATCAATTGTTCTGAGTTCTTGGGAAACCAACAGAGAGGTTTTTTCTCCTCCTGACACTAATTGTATGGTGCCTTTTGCAAGACCACTTCTCAAATTCTCTGATATCTACTGGGTGTCCATCAATTCAATTCAATTCTGACACTATCTACCTGGAGTTAGGATAAGATCCCATGAGTTAAAGGGTTCAGTCCCACAGGACTACCCACATTTCAGAAGCCAGTTGTAAATTTCAGGCCACCCATACTTTTGACTGGCATGCTGTAAGTCAGGTGTCCCTAGGACTCCCTCCTGGAGTTTGATACTTTGCTAGGACAGGCTCCCAGAAATCAAGAAAACACTTCAGTTACTTTTGCTAGTTTATTATAAATGATACAACTCAGGAACAAGCAAATGGAATAGGTGCATAGGGTAAGGTGTGGGGGAAGATGGGTGGAGCTTCCATGCCCTCTCTCTGTGTGCCCCACTTCCAGAAACTCTCTTCTCCCAGAAGTTGAGGGAGTGGGGCTGAAAGTTCCAGGCTTCTAGTTAAAATTTGGTCTTTCTGAAAAACAGCCTTCATCCTGAAACTATCTAGGAACACATAAAGAGTTGTCTCAGGAGAAAAACAAAGATGCTTCTATCTTTTCTATCACTCAGGAAATTCCAAGCTATTTAGGAGCCTTACTTTGGGACAAAGGCCAAGTATATATATATATATATATATTTTATTATGCCACACCCACCTACTTCACTCTGTAAATAAAAGACAAGACACATGCTGGGTATTGAGAAATCTGCTTTTCTGTGGTGAGAAAAATGAATCAGATTATGCATGCTGTAAACAAGACAGCATTTTTCTAATGGACAAAGTGCACTCGGTAAATTAAAAGGGCTGCCATTGTGCTTCCATAATTCTTTTTCTGTCCTAGAAGTGAATAAAACAGGAATACAATAAGTAAATAAACAAGTAAATAAAATCAACAATAAAATCTTTATCACTTCTTTCTGCCTAGAAATATTATACATGATACACCTAACATAATGTTATTATTATTATTTTTTTATTTCTCTAGTTTATAATTTCATTTTTCTCTTTGGTGGAATGTTTTATGTAGATGTGTAAAAAATGTTTTGTTTTCTGCTTTTGTTTTTTAATGGAAACATTTTTTTGAAGAAATCAATAAATAAATGAATAAATACACTATGAAATTAGGTGTCAGTGAACTGGATAAATTGAAGTGCTCCTACACACAATATAAATGTATGAAACTTCATAATTTCATTCTCTACTTATTTGGGGGTTTTGTTATTTATTCTTGTTAACCTAAAGTTAGCTCTTATTTGACTATTTTTTAAAACAGTAAATTGACAATGTTAAAAGAAAAAAAAAAACATTTAGCTCTTTTCATAGTGAAGGCCTATAGGATAACCAGTTTAGCTACATGAATAAAATGAATGGATCCATTAAAATGGGTTCCTCTAAATAGATAAGTATGTCATTGCTTTGTTAAAATATAAAAACCTGTGTCAAAAATTCTTTCCAGCTTTAGAACAGCATCACTCTCTTACTCTATACTAAAAAAGTCTATAAATAAAATCTTTCCTTAAATTTTTATTTATTTTACCTATTTAATAGATCAAATTTACAAGGTTTTACTGGACTACATCAATATCTATGAAAATTAATCATTTCTATATTAAATTTGCAGATTGTCACTTATTTACTGGTCTGAGGCAAAACATGTTTTATTTTTCTTATCCAAGTATTAAACAACTCCCATAAAGTAAATGAGTTTCTAATATTAGGTATTCTAGAGAAATGAAATAATAAGCCTTTCTGGGAGCTGGAACAGAAATGGTTTGTATACATTAGGCTGTATTGAAATACACTCAAATGAAAACAGGAAACTTGGCTTATAAAATGATTTTTTGTGTGTGTGTGTGGTACATGGGCCTCTCACTGTTGTGGTCTCTCCTGTTGTGGAGCACAGGCTCCAGACGCACAGGCTCAGCAGCCATGGCTCATGGGCCCAGCTGCTCCGTGGCATGTGGGATCTTCCCGGACTGGGGCACGAACCTGCGTCCCCTGCATCGGCATGCAGACTCTCAACCACTGCGCCACCAGGGAAGCCCCTTCAATTTATATTTATTTGATGATTTGATGATTTTCTCATTATTAGACTGGAGTTATGGGCTTTGAGGAGGAAAACCACATAGGCGAAGTGACATTCTAATTATATCATATCAAGAACACCTTCTATCAACATGGCTTATCATTTTTGCTACTGATTTTGATTGCTTAGTTGAAGAGGTGTTTGTCAGTCTTCTCTAATGTAAAATTACTTTTTTCCCACCCCATTTACATACTGTTCTCTTTGGAAGGAAGTCACTGTGTGCAGCTCATAATAAGGAGTGAAGAGTTATGTTTCACTTCTTTGGGGGGAGAGTATCTATGTAAATTATTTGAGTTCTACATGGAATATTCCTCTTCATTTTTTTATTTTTTTATTTACATCAAAATGAACTCATGCATATTTATTTTATAATTTGGGTTATAATGCAATGTTACTTTATTTTCTTGTGCAAATTTTCCAGACTTAGCTATTGAGAACTTTCAGTCAGTTCTTGTATCCCTTTGACATACACTCATCTCTTAGAGGAGGTGATGGAAAGGCTGTGATCACTGACTGGACTCAGGCAATTAGGACCTCCTCACCCCTCCCTTATCCTTGGAATGTGACTTCTGCCCACCACTCCCACAGCTGGAGTCATTCCAAAAATCCAGCCTCTAGAGGGAACACTCACAAAGTCATTCTATGAAGCCACCATCATGCTGATACTAAAACCAGACAAAGAAACTACCAAAAAATAAAATTACAGGCCAATACCTTTGTTGAATATAGATGCAAAAATTCTCAAGAAAATAGTAACAAACTGAATGCAAAAAATCTCATACACCAAGATCAAGTTGGATTCATCCCAGTATCACAAGGAGGGTTCAATATACACAAATCAATCATTGTGATACACCATATCAACAAAAGAAAAGACAAAAACCACATGATAATCTCAATAGATGCAGAAAAAGCATTTGATAAAATTCAACATCTCTTCATGATAAAAACTCTTACCAAAGTGAGTATAGAGGGAACATATTTCAACATACTAAAAGCTATTTATGACAAACCCATGACCAACATAATACTCAAAAGTGAAAACTGAAATCCTTCCTGCTAAAATCTGGAACAAGAGAAGGATGCCCACTCTCACTACTTCCATTCAATATACTATTGGAAGTCCTAGTCACAACAATAAGACAAGAAAAGGATATAAAAGATATCCAAATTGGAAGAGGTAAATTTGTCATTATATGCAGATGACATGATACTATACATAGAAAATCCTAAAGACTCACACAAAAACTACTAGAACGATAAGTTTAGCAACGTAGCAGGGTACAAGTTTAACATACAGAAATTTGTTCATTTCTTTATACTAACACTGAAATATCAGAAAGGGAAAGTGATTAAAAAAAAAAAACTCTTTTAAAATTGCATCAGAAAAATACATAGAAATAAACCTAACCAAGGAGGTGAAAGAGTTATATGCTGAGAACTATAAAGCATTGATAAAGGTAATTGAAGATAATTCAAAGAAATGGAAAGATACTCCATGCTCTTGGATTGGAAGAATTAGTATTGTTAAAATGGCCATTTTAACAAAGGGTTTTAACATGATCCTTATCAAATTACCCATGACATTTTTCACAGAATTAGAAAAAAAGTAATTCTAAAATTTATACAGAATCTTAAAAGACTGAGAATTACCAAAGCAATCATGAGGAAAAAGAACAAAGCTGGAGGCATAACCCTCCCAGACTTCAGACAGCACTACAAGCCTACAGTAATCAAAACAGCATGGTATTGGCACAAAAAAAAAAAACATATTTATGGGTCAATGAAACAGAATAGAGAGTCCAGAAATAAATCCACACACCTGTGGTCAATTAATCTCCAACAATAGAGGCAAGAATATACAATGGAGAAAAGACAGTCTCCTCAGCAGGTGGTGCTCTGAAAGCTGGACAGCTGCATGTACACCAATGCAGTTAGAACACTCCCTCACACCATACACAAAAATAAACTCAAAATGGCTTAAAGACTTAAATATAAGACATGACACCATAAAACACCTAGAAGAGAACATAGGCAAAATATTCTCTGACATAAATCATAACAATGTTTTCTTAGGTCAGTCTCCCAAGGCAATTGAAATAAAAGCAAAAATAAACAAATAGGACCTAATCAAACAAAAGCTTTTGCACAGCAAAGGAAACCATAGACAAAATGAGAAGACAACCTATGGAGTGAGAGAAAATATTTGCAAACGATGTGACTGACAATGGATTATTTTCCAAAAGGTACAAAGAGCTCATACAACTCAATAACAACAACAACAACAACAACAACAAAAACCCAAAAAACTAACCCAATAAAAAAATGGGCAGAAGTCCTAAACAGATATTTCTCCAAATAAGACAAACAGATGGCCAATAGGCACATGAAAATATGCTCAACATCACTGATTATTAGAGAATTTCAAATCAAAACCCCAATTAGGTATCATCTCACACTGGTTGGAATGGCTATCATCAAAAAGGCTACAAATGGGACTTCCCTGATGGCACAGTGTTTAAGAATCCGCCTGCCAATGAAGGGACATGGGTTCCAGCCCTGGTCCGGGAAGATGCCATGTGTCATGGAGCAACTAAGCCCATGAGCCACAACTACTGACCCTGTGCTCTAGAGCCTGAGCGCAACAAATACTGAGCCTGTGTGCCACAACTACTGAAGCCTGTGTGCCTAGAGCCATGCTCTGCAACAAGAGAAGCCACCTCAATGAGAAGCTGCACACCTAGAGCCCGTCCTCAACATCAAAGTGTAGCCCCCACTCACCGCGACTAGAGAAAGCCCACGCACAGCAACAAAGACCCAACACAGCCAAAAGTAATTTTAAAAATTAATTTAAAAGAAGTCTACAAATAATTAATGTTGGAGAGGGTGTGGAGAAATGGGAACCCTCCTACACTCCTGCTGGGCATGTAAATTGGGGCAACCCCTATAGAAAACAGTATGCAGGTTCCTTAAAAAACTAAAAATTGGGTTACCATATGATCCAGCAATCCCACTCCTGGGGATATATCTGGAGAAAACTCTAATTTGAAAAGATACTTGCACCCCAATGTTCATAGCAGCAGTATTTACAATAGCCAAGACATGGAAGCAACCTAAATGTCCATTGACAGATGAGTGGATAAAGAAGCTGTGGTACATATATACAATGAATATTACTCAGCCATAAAAATAGAATGAAATAATGTCATTTTCAGTAACATGGATGGACCTGGAGATTATCATATTAAGTGAAATAAGTCAGAGAGAGTAAGACAAATATCATTTGTTATTACTTATATGTGGAATCTAAAAAACTGGTACAAGTGAACTCATTTACAAAACAGAATCAGAGTCACAGAAAAAGAAACAAACTTATAGTTACCAAAGGGCAAAGGGAAAGGAGGAGGGATATATTATGAGTTTTGGATTAGCAGATACAAACTACTATATATAAAATAGATAACAAGTTTCTATTGTATAGCAGAGGGAACTATATTAAATATCTAGTAATAAACTATAATGGAAAAGAATATGAAAAAGAATATATATATATATAAAACTGAATCACTTGTTGTACACCAGAAACTAACACAACATTGTAAATCAACTATACTTCAATAATAATAATAAAAAAAGAACACACTCTCTAGAGAGTAATGTGTTGTTGATACAATCCTGACTGGATACATGACTAAGCCCCTTTAATACTTCTATAGAGTCATATCTTGGTATCTGCAGGAAATTGGCTCCAGGACCCTTGAAGTTGCCAAATTCTGAGGACGCTTAAGTCCCTTAAGTAAAAGGCATAGTACAGTTTTGGATACAGAGGGCTGACTATATAAACTTTTAAAATTCTGGTGGGCAGATGAGGAGATATACTAGTCTTGTGGCCACCCAAGACAAGTCTTATATGTGTAAGTTTTCTGGGTGTTTATTAATACTGCCACCTACCAATCTGTAGTGATCAGCCTATTTTTCTTGGTCTCCTTTCCCTCAGAGTACAAGGGCCAGTTTCAGATTTTACCCAGGGAATTCCTGTGGTTCTGAACCAACACCCCATCATTGTGTGCTTTCTTTTTTATTGAGCACCTCCTTTCTTCCTGGCATTCTAAGATTCTCTAGGTTCATCTTGTAAATTGTTGCCCCCATTCTAATATCAACTATTTCTCCAATGAGCTCTTGTTCCTTTTATTGGAGAATAAGAACCAAGAAGTGGACAATAGGTATGCTCATTGCTACTTGGGTGTTGTTTCTAGGTTCCCTCAGGGCAAGAAAATATGTGTGTTTACTAGCCAATGTGAATATAAATATCTATAAATATTTCTATACATAATTACTAACTATATTATATGTGTATATGTATTGCCATGTATCAGTATTAAACTACACATGAGTTCACCCTATCTCCAATTCTAAACCAGTACCATGTTATCATTCTAGCCTCCTTATACTTGTCTCCAATTAGACATTCAGCTTCTACCACTATCCACTTATTTAAGTGTTCACTTCTGTTATTGAACACTTGCTGTATGAGATTTAATACCACGAGTACAGTGGTATCAAAATTGGTAACCCTTATCCCAGTGAGAAATAATTTGGCCAACTAGTGCGGGACTTACGTACTGTTTCTTTTGCCTTTCGTTTTACATACTCCCTTCATTTCTAGCACCTTATGTCAGCACAGTGCTGCCTCCCCGTACCCCTTTTAGTGAGTTCATTTCATACATTTGTGATACGTTTAGAGTGTTTTGTCACATTCTGCATTCCATCTTGTGATTCCCACAGCCTCATGAATGACTCTTTAAATATGCATACATTAAGATTCACTCTTGTGCTGTAAAGTTCAGTGGGTTTTGACAAATGCATAGTGTAATGTATCAATATTATAGCAGCATATAGAATAGTTTTGTCACCCTAAAAAGTCACCAGTGATTCAACTCTCTCCCTTTCCATGAACCCTTGAAACAAGTGATCTTTTTACAACACTATAGATTTACCTTTTGCAGGATGTCATATAATTGGGATCACACTGTATGTAGGCTTTTCAAACAGATTTCTTTCACTTGGAAATTTAAGATCTATCCATTTCTTTTCATAGCTTGCTAGCCCATTGCTTTTTATTACTAAATAATATTCCATGGTACCAGTATACCACCTTTTGCTTAGCCATTCACCCAGTGAATGACTGGTTGTGTTCAGTTTTTTTATTAGTATTAATAATGCTGCTCTGGACATTTATGTGCATGTTCTTATGTGCATATAAGTTTTCACATCAGTTGGGTAAATACCAAGGAGTGCAACTGCTGGATCACATGGTAAGACTATGTGTAGCTTTGTAAGAAACTGCCAAACTGTCTTTCAAAATGGCTGTACTATTTTACATTGCCAACAGTAATAAACGAGAGTTCCTATTACTCTGCTTTCTTGCTGTAATTAGTCTCCTCAGTTTTTTGGGTATTAGACATTCTAATGTGTGTGTAATAGTATCACATGGTTATTTAAATTTGAAACTCACTAATGATAAATATTGTTGAAAATCTTTTCAAATGCCTTTTGTTATCTGCATGTCTTATTTGGAGAAGTGTCTTTTAAGATCTTTCTCACATTTTTTAACTGTGTTGTTTATTTTACTGTTGTTGAGTTTCAAGTCTCCTTTGTATGGGCAATTTTCCTTATTACATATGTATTGCAATATTGTCTCCCATCTTTGGTTTGTCTTTTCAGTATCTTTCACAGAGCAGATATTTTTAAAGTTAATAAACCTGTCAACATTTTTTTTTGTTTTATTGATTATACTTTTGGTGTTTGTCTGAAAACTCATTGTCAAACCCCAAATAACCTATATTTCTATGTTTTCTTTTCAAACTTTTACAATTTTGCACTTTGCATTAATTTTCCCCCAAATATAAAGTCTGCCTGGGTTCATTTTATAAAATATGTTCAGTACCTTTTTTTGAAAATATTAAATAGCCTGTTTCCATTTAATTGCTTTTGCTCCTTTTTCAAATATTATGTGACTAAATTTATAAGGGGCTATTTCTGAGCTTTCTACTCTGCTTTATTGTTCTATGTGTTCATTCTATCACCAATATCACTTTTTTTATTATTAGCTTTTTAGTAAGTCTTCAAGTTGGATAGTGTGACTCTTCCAACTTTGCTCTTTTTTCAGTCGGTTTTGGTTAGTCCAGGTCTTTTATCTTTCCATATAAATATTAAATCAGTTTGTTGCTATCTACAAAATAGCTGGCTGAGATTGTGATTGAGTTGTGTATATAGATTGAGTTGGGAAGTACTGGCATCTTAACAATATTGAATCTTCCAGTTCATGAACATAGAATATCTTTTCATGCATTTATATCATCTTCAATTTTTTCTAGCACAGTTTTGTAGTTTTCACATACAAATCATATATATATATATGTATATATATATATATATATGTATATATATATATATACATATATATATACACACACACATATATGGTTAGAGTCATACCTAAGTAGTTCAATTTTGGGGGTAGGCTAAGGTTGTAGATATTACATTATTCTCCATTTCAAATACCAAATGTTCATTGCTGGCATATAGGAAGGCAACTGTCTTTTGTATATTGACCATGCATGTTGTGATGTTTTTTTTTTTCTTGAATTGAATTTAATTTTTTTAATATGGCAGGTATTTATTAGTCATCAATTTTATACACATCAGTGTATACATGTCAATCCCAATCACCCAATTCATCACACAACCAGCCCCACCCCCTGACACTTTCCCTCCTTAGTGTCCATACGTTTGTTCTATACATCTGTGTCTCAATTTCTTTCCTGCAAACTGGTTCATCTGTACCATTTTTCTAGGTTCCATATATATGCATTAATATATGATATTTGCTTTTCTCTTTCTGACTTACTTCACTCTGTATAACAGTCTCTAGATCCATCCATGTCTATATAAATGACCCAATTTCATTCCGTTCTATGGCTGAGTAATATTCCATTGTATATATGTATAAAATCTTCTTTATCCATTCATCCCTCGATGAGCATTTAGGTGGCTTCCATGACGTGGCTATTGTAAATAGTGATGCAATGAACATTGGGGTGCATGAGTCTTTTGAAATTATGGTTTTTATGGATATATGCCCAGTAGTGGGATTGCTGGGTCATATGGTAATTCTAGTTTTAGTTTATTAAGGAGCCTCCATACTGTTCTCCATAGTGGCTGTATCAATTAACATTCCCACCAACAGTGCAAAAGGGTTCCCTTTTCTCCATACCCTCTCCAGCATTTGTTCTTTGTAGATTTTCTGATGTTGCCCATTCTAACTGGTATATGGTGATACTTCATTGTAGTTTTAATTTGCATTTCTCTAATAATTAGTGATGTGGAGCAGCTGTTCATGTGCTTCTTGGCCATCTGTATGTCTTCTCTGGAGAAATGTCTATTTAGCTCTTCTGCCCATTTTGGGATTGGGCTGTTTGTTTCTTTAGTATTGAGATGCATAAGCTGTTTATATATTTTGGAGATTAATCCTTTGTCTGTTGATTCGTTTGCAAATATTTTCTCACATTCTGAGGGTTGTATTTTCATCTTGTTTATGGTTTCCTTTGCTGTGCAAAAGCTTTTAAGTTTCCTTAGGTCCCATTTGTTTATTTTAGCTTTTATTTCCATTTCTCTATGAGGTGGGTCAAAAAGGATCTTGCTGTGGTTTATGTCATAGAATGTTCTGCCTATGTTTTCCTCTCAGAGTTTTATACTGTCTGGTCCTACATTAGGTCTCTAATCCATTTTGAGTTTATTTTTTTGTATGGTGTTAGAGAGTATTCTAAATTCATTCTTTTACATGTAGCTGTCCAGTTTTCCCAGAACCACTTATTGAAGAGACTGTCTTTTCTCCATTGTATATCCTTACCTCCTTTGTCATAGATTAGTTGACCATAGCTGCGTGGGTTTATCTCTGGGCTTTCTATCTTTTTGCATTGATCTATGTTTCTGTTTTTGTGCCAGTACCATCTTGTCTTGATTACTGTAGTTTTGTAGTATAGTCGGAAGTCAGGGAGTCTGATTCCTCCAACTCCATTTTTTTTTTCCCTCAGGACTGCTTTGGCTCTTCGGGGTCTTTTGTGTCTCCACAAAAATTTTAAGATTTATTGTTCTAATTCTGTAAAAAAAAATGCCATTGGTAATTTGATAGGGATTGCATTGAATCTGTAGATTGCTTTGGATAGTATAGTCATTTTCACAATATTGATTCTTCTAATCCAAGAACATGGTATGTCTCTCTATCTGTTGGTATCATTTTTAATTTCTTTCATCAGTGTCTTATAGTTTTCTGCATACAGGTATTTTGTCTCCCTAGGTAGGTTTATTCCTATGTATTTTATTCTTTTTGTTGCAACGGTGAATGAGATTGTTTCCTTAATTTCTCTTTCTGATCTTTCATTGTTAGTGTATAGGAATGCAAGATATTTCTGTGCATTAATTTTGTATCCTGCAACTTTACCAAATTCATTGATTAGCTGTAGTAGTTTTCTGGTGGCATCTTTAGGATTCTCTATGTTTATTGTCATGTCATCTGCAAACACTGACTGTTTTACTTCTTTTCCAATTTGTATTCCTTTTCCTTCTTTCGTCTTTTGATTATCCTGGCTAGGACTTCCAAAAGTATGTTGAATAATAGTGGTGAGAGTGGACATCCTTCTCTTGTTCTTGATCTTAGAGGAAATAGTTTCAGTTTTTCACCATTGAGAATGATGTTTGCTGTGGGTTTGTCATATATGGCCTTTATTATGTTGAGGTAGGTTCCATTTATGTCCACTTTCTGGAGATTTTTTTTTTATCATAAATGGGTGTTGAACTTTGTCAAACACTTTTTCTGCATCTATTGAGATGATCATAAGTTTTTTATTCTTCAATTTGTTAAATGATGTAAAACATTGATTGATTTGTGTATGTTGAAGAATCCTTGCATCCCTGCAATGAATCCCACTAGATCATGGTGTATGGCCCTTTTAATGTGTTGTTGGATTCTGTTTTCTCGTATTTTGTTGAGAATCTTTGCATCTATATTCATCAGTGATATTGGTCTGTAATTTTCTTTTTTTGTATTATCTTTGTCTGTTTTTTGGTATCAGGGTGACAGTGGCCTCATAGAATGAGTTTGGGAGTGTTCCTTCCTCTGCTATTTTTTGGAAGAGTTTCAGAATGTTAGGTGTTAGCTCTTCTCTAAATGTTTGATAGAGTTCACCTGTGAAGCTTTCTGGTCTTGAACTTTTGTGTGTTGGAATATTCTTAATCAAAGTTTCAATTTCTTTATTTGTGTTTGGTCTGTTAATATTTTCTCTTTCTTCCTGGTTCAGTCTTGAGAGGTTATACCTTTATAAGAATCTGTCCATAACTTCCAGGTTGTGCATTTTATTGGCATAGAGTTGCTTGTAGTAGTCTCTTAGGATGCTTTTAATTTCTGCAGTACCTGTTGTAACTTCTTCTTTTTCATTTCTAACTTTATTGATTTGAGTCCTCTCCCTCTTTTTCTTGATGAGTCTGGCTATTGGCTTATCAATTTTGTTTATCTTCGCAAAAAACCAGCTTTTAATTTTATTAATCTTTGCTATTGTTTTCTTTCTTTCTATTTCTTTTATTTCTGCTCTGATATTTATGATTTCTTTCCTTCTGCTAAATTTGGGTTTTGTTTGTTCTTCTTTCTCTAATTCTTTTAGGTGTAATGTAAGATTGTTTTATTTGAGATTATTCTTCTTTCTTGAGGTAGGCTTGTATATCTATAAACATCCCTCTTAGAATTGCTGTTGTTGCATCCCATAGGTTTTGCATCATCATGTTTTCATTGTCATTTGTCTCTAGGTGTTTTTCAATTTCCTCTTTGAGTTCTTCAGTGATTGCTTCACTTGGTTATTTAGTGATGTATTGTTTAGGCTCCATGTGTTAGTTCTCTTCACATTTTTTCCCTGTAATTCATTTCTAATCTCATAGCGTTGTGGTCAGAAAAGATGCTTGATACACTTTCAATTTTCTTAAATTTACTGAGGCTTGAATTTTGACCCAAGATATGATCTATCCTGGAGAATGTGCCTTGAGCACTTGAGAAGAAAGTGTTATCTGCTGTTTTTGGGTGGAATGACCTATAAATATCAGTTAAAACTATCTGGTCTATTGTGTCATTTAAAGCTTGTGTTTCCTTATTAGTTTTCTGTTTGGATGATCTGTCCATTGGTGTAAGTGAGGTGTTAATGTCCCCCACTATTATTGTGTTACTGTAAATTTCCTCTTTTATAGCTGTTAGCAGTTGCCTTATGTATTGTGGTGTTCCTATTTTGGGTGCATATATATTTATAATTGTTATATCTTCTTCTTGGATTGATCCCTTGATCATTATGTAGTGTCCTTGTCTCTTGTAACATTCTTTATTTTAAAGTCTATTTTACCTGATATGAGTATTGCTACTCCAGCTTTCTTGTGATTTCCATTTGCATGGAACATGTTTTTCCCTCCCCTCACTTTCAGTCTGTATGTCAGACAGCATATATATGGGTCTTGTTTTTGTGTCCATTCAGCAGGCCTGTGTCTTTCGGTTGGAGTATTTAATCCATGCATGCTTATGGTAGTTATTGATATGTATGTTCTTATTACCATTTTCTTAATCGTTTTGCATTTTTTTGGTAGGTCATTTTCTTCTCCTGTGTTTCCTACTTAGAGAGGTTCCTTTAGCATTTGTTGTAAAGCTGGTTTTGTGGTGCTGAATTCTTCTAAATTTTGCTTGTCTGTAAAGCTTTGATTTCTCCATCGAATCTGAATGACATCGTTGCTGGGTAGAGTTATCTTGGTTGTAGGTTTTTCCCTTCCATCTCTTTAAGTATATCATGCCTCTCCCTTCTGGCTTGCAGAATTTCTCCTGAAAAATCAGCTGTTAACCTTATGGGAGTTCCCTTGTATGTTATTTGTCATCTTTCCCTTGTTGCTTTCAATAATTTTTATCTTTCTTTAATTTTTGTCAATTTGATTACTATGCATCTCAGCGTGTTTCTCCTTGGGTTTATCCTGTATGGGACTCCCTGCACTTCCTGGACTTTGGTGGCTATTTCCTTTCCCATGTTAGGGAAGTTTTCGGCTATAGTCTCTTCAAATATTTTCTCAGGTTCTTTCTATCTCTCTTCTCCTTCTGGGACCCCTATAATGTGAATGTTGCTGTGTTTAATGTTGTCCCAGAGGTCTCTTAGTCTCTCTTCATTTCTTTCCATTCTTTTTTTCTTTATTCTGTTCCGCAGCTATGAATTTCATCATTCTGTCTTTCAGGTCACTTAACTGTTCTTCTGCTTCAGTTATTCTACTATTGATTCTTTCTAGTGTAATTTTCATTTCAATTATTGTATTGTTCATCTCTGTTTGTTTGTTCTTTAATTCTTCTAGGTCTTTGTTAAGCATTTCTTGCATCTTCTCGATCTTTGCCTCTATTCTTTTCCTGAAGTCCTGGATCATCTTCACTATCATCATTCTGTATTCTTTTTCTGGACGGTTGCCTATCTCCAGTTCATTAATTGTTTTCCTGGGTTTTTTTTTCTTGTTCCTTCATCTGGTACATATTCCTCTTCCTTTTCATCTTGTCTCTCTTTCTGTGAATGTGGTTTCTGTTCCACATGCTACAGGATTGTAGTTCCTCTTGCTTCTGCTGTCTGCCCTCTGATGGATGAGGCTATCTGAGAGGCTTGTGCAAGTTTCCTGATGGAGGGACTTTTGGTGGGTAGAGCTGACTGTTGCTATGGTGGGCAGAGCTCATTAAAACTTTAATCCACTACTGCTGATGGGTGGAGCTGGGTTCCCTCCTTGTTGATTGTTTGGCCTGAGGTGACTCCACGCTGGAGCTTACCTGGGTTATTTGGTGAGGCTAATGGCAGACTCTGGAAGGGCTCACGGCAAGGGGTACCTCCCAGAACTTCTGCTGCCAGTTTTCTTGTCCTCATGGTGATACAGAGCCACCCTCCGCCTCTGTAGGAGAACACCCAACACTAGCAGGTATGTCTGGTTCAGTTTCTCTGGGGTCACTGCTCCTTGCCCTGGGTCCTGATGCACACACCACTTTGTGTGTGCCCTCCAAGAGTGGAGTCTCTCTTTCCCACAGTCCTGTTGAAGTCCTGAAATCAAATCCCGCTACCTTTCAAGGTCTGATTCTCTAGGAATTCCTCCTGCCATTGCCTGATCCCCAGGTTCAGAAGCCTGACGTGGGGCTCAGAACTTTCACTCCAGTGGGTGGACTTCTGTGGTATAAGTGTTTTCCAGTTTGTGGGTTACCCATCCAGCAGTTATGGGATTTCATTTTATTGTAAATGTGTCCTTTCTAATGTCTCATTGTGGCTTTTCCTTTGACTTTGGATATGGGGTATCTTTATTGGTGAGTTCCAGTGTCTTCCTGTCGCTGATTGTTCAGCAGTTAGTTGTGATTCCAGTGTTCTCGCAAGAGGGAGTGAGAGCACGTCATTCTCCTCCACCATCTTGAACCAATCTCTGTGATGTTGTTAAGAGTCGTTTATTAATTTCTAGGAGTTTCATTATCAATACTTTGGAATTTTTTACACAGAAACAATTCTATCATCTGAGAGTAATGAGAGCTCAACTTTTTCTTTACTAATCTGTATATCATTTATGTTTTTTTCCTTGGCTTGTTGCATTAGCTTAGACTTCCAGTCTGATGTTGAAAATGAGTGGTGAGATGATAGGATATTATTTCTTTATTCTCCATCTTAAGTGGAGAAGTGTCCTGATCCTCACCATTATGTATATTTTTAGGTTTATGTTTTTGTTGATTTTTTTTATCAGCTGAAACATTTCCCTTCTTTTTTTAGTTTCCTGAAAATTTTAATCATGAACAAGTGTTGAATTTTGTCAAAATATTTTTCTGTGTTAATATGTACAAGAATAGCATTGTATCATCTTCTTGACAAGAATAAGTTTCTAATCATGCCCTCTAATATTACTTCATTTTACTTAGAGTGATCTTTCAGACTAGGTGTACTCAAAAGTAAAAACTGCTTGTTTTTGTAATTGGTTCTTGTATATGTAGAAAAGAGATGTTTAGAGATCTCATAATTAAACATCCATATCTATATTTCTCTAAGTATTTAATATTTACTTAAATGGACATTTTTTAAATCAATCATTATTAATTACAAAATAATGATTAAACTTAGTAGAACATATATTCTGCAGTGAGGACCTCATAAACACTAACTTCATAGCTCTAAAATTTATCATGTGTGTGTTCTTCTCTCTCAAGTTAGAAAATACATTTGATGTAATTTTTGAATAATAAAATATTTTTATTTCCAATTAATGTCAGGGGTGGGAGAACCAAACCAGTCAACAGATAAAAATAAAAGAAGTCTGAATCTTTTTTCTCTCTGTAATGCCTCCTACACTAATGGCTAATTCAATTCTCAATGCTCTTTGAATATCAATTTAAATTCAAGCTTACTTCAAGTCTTTCTTTGTTCTATTAGCCTATGAACATCTATCCTTTAAGGGTGGTTCAGTATCAGCTAATTTCACACAATTCCATATATTAAATTAAAGTGGATGTCTGCCTCCTCAGTGAGAACATGAACCCTACGAGAGCAAGATCACCTAGTGATTTTTATCTGACATCAGAACACCTATGTCAAAATCTGAGGCCCCAGACTCATGGCCCCTTAATAACTGCATTTTTGTTCCTGATATATACCTTCCATTTTCTGTTGTAACCAACACTGTCTACTTACCAACACCTAATTAAAACTTACTGGTAGATACCTGTCTCTAAATCTTTGTCCTAATACAGTAAATCATCTACATATGAACCTTCAACTTGTGAATTTCCAAAGATGCCAATGTGCATTCATGTGTCCTAAGTTAACATAAGTCATAACATAAGTTAGTTCACGTGTCTGGCATACATTGTCACATGTGTGCATCCTTTACAAGTGATTGTACTTTTGTGCACTTCGTTGTACAGTACTGTATAGAGTACAGTAGTACAGTATCTTTATTTCAAGCCCAGGATGTCCAGAAGCAACCGTAAAAGCAGCAATGATGTAGCTGGTACTGCTAAGAAGTGCAAGCTATTGTACTGTACTACTGTACTCTTCAAGGTGCTGTAAGGTAAGATTAAAAATGTTTAATTTATTTTTTGTGTGTTTGCTTTTTTTTATGTATTATTTGTGTGAAAAGTATTTCAAACCTATTACAATTGTTAGTTGGGTACCAAGGCTAACCTTGGTGGACCTATGAACAAAATTGGACTTACAAAGCACTCTCAGAATTGAACTCATTCATATGTAGGGCACTTACTGTATTCCTTTAGCTCCCTTTTGCATATGTAAGTCTGATCCACAATCTCATCTCACATCTATCCTATTCAGAAGATCTTCTCACTTTATCCCATAGGATTCACTGTTAACACATTTATTACCTGTGTAGAAATCTATTGTATTGTGTATTTTACGTCATTTCTTGTGCTTTTTTGTTGTCAATTAATCTTCATAAAATTATTTCTTTTCTCCAAAGTGAATAAAACATTTTCTGCAAACAAAAATCATTTATTTGATTTGTTATATTCTCCATATGCCTAATACTGAACAATACACATGCAATTCATAATTGATGAATTTAATTTATTTAGCCACAAACATTTCATCCAATAATGGTTGAATGATCAGCTCATGTCAGGCTTGAAGACACTGTACAGAGAGGTCAATGTTAAGAATCCAAAAAAGAGGTTGGGGAAATGAGCCAAGGACAATCTCAAAGGGATAAACTGCATGGGCAGGAGTAGGGAATTAATATATTTCTTATTTCCCAAGGCAGAGAGAGGTAACCCTCTTGGTTGAAGAAAACGATTGATTCTGAAGAGAAACAAAAATTTACAGGTAAAAAGTAGGTGAAACATGAAATCTAATTGTAAATGGGTAGATGAAAAATTGAACTATCCAAAAATAAATTAGGAACTGATTTAATCTGAGCATTTTAGTTAAGAATCCATCCTTAGATTATCTTGTTTTCCTTCAAAACATTAGTTAGCATTTATTATGGACAAAGCATTATTCTAGGAATTGTGGGGCTTCAAAGATGTATAAATCATGGCTTTTTGTCTTCACAATTAAGTGCCAATACTACCTCTGCCATGAACTTTCTGTCAAATTTTGGATTAGGCATTTTGTCTCTCAGGTTTCCATGCTCTTCTTCATTAAAATAATGGGGTTGGGCTAGATGAGCTTTTTCCTCTAACACCGCACAACAGGATGAAACAAATGTCCCAGTCATTTTCCTTCTTAAAATACTTTTCCCTCCATGCCCCCAAATGTTTGTTTGCTGTCACAGACAAAGCTTTTAATACTAAACTGAGTCTGCTAACAGGATGAGATTTTGACATTCACCACACCTACTGCCAAGGAAGAAAGAAGCCTCTGGGAAGGCTAATTGTGGGAACTGTCATTCTGAGGGTTTGAGCAAGTGAAAAATTAGCTGATGCCCAGTGGGAGGTGTGGAAGCTTGTGGGTGAAACATTCAGGAGATGTAAGTGTTTTGGAAGCTGCCAAGAACAATCTGGTAGTTATCTCAGTAGTGAGATCAAAACTTGGGAGGGAAAACCTTGCTGGTAAAAGAAGTCTACCTGTTGGAGAGATCTGTCTTCACCTGCAGTGTGTGCAAGGAGAGGAAGAGTTGTTAGGGAAGCAGGATGAACCTGTGAGATTTCACATTGATGGTTCTAGCTTCTCCCTTAATAATACACTCTAAACAGGATTTCTCTCACACCTAATGCAAACTAGTGTTTTGGTTCTCATTTTTACAGGTCCTACTAGTAATTTTTCAGTTCTGGCTCACACAATAATGCTCTCCCCAGGTTGTGGTGATCAGGCTCTGGTGTGCAGAAATATCTAGGTGAAAAGTTATTTTGTACAGATCCAGTTCCTTTAAGTTATGTTCCATTCCTTCCCCTCTCTCCCTAAACAAAAGTGGGCCTCCTTTTTTTCCAACCTATGAAAATGTTATAAATCCTAAGAAATGCAACCCAAATCTCATTTACCATGTCCTCTTTCCTTCCATGATGCAAAGTATATGAGATATAATATTGAAAGGTAAGAAGTAACTTTCCATGATTATTGTTGTTTATATTTATGTCTTCTTTTCGTTAATTAGCTAGTATGTAAAGTTTTATTTTATTAGATTTTGATGTGACTTTCCAACTAGTCAATAAATATCTTGCGGACATACAGCAGGAGGCCTTTGTATCTGCCATAGCACCTTGTTTTCTCTGGAGCACATATTAGATATTTTAACGATACTATTCAAGAGATCGTTGGCTCAATTTTCTCAGTTTAAAAAAATGAGAGCTTACTACTCTAGAGACTTTTATGTTTGATTGACTGTCACAAAATGTACTGGGCAGATTTTAATGATGTCAAGTAATTGATAAAGGTTTACAACCTTTTTCATTCCTTTAAAAGGGCAGATTACCTCACAGGCCACAGTGCAAATGTCAATGACTCACTGCAGGGAATTGGGTCTAGCTGGTGCATGGCTTAATCACTGGAGAGTGCTAATGAAATATTGATCCCAATATAACACTCTATGGGAGAGTGTGTAAGTTAATATCTGCCCCCTAATACATGTGGGTATATTAAAATTATTGGGCTGTGAAATCTTCAGAGATGGAAGTTCACAGCTCTCTTCAGCCCCATGAAAACCATCAATTCAATGTTGTTTGATGGGATTCACCACTAAAGCACAGTTTGTTATGAGTAATGCATTCAACTACCCCAATGAGCGAAAAAAGAAAAAAAAAGTAGAAGATTTGTGCTGGTCCATGTGACACCAGTGGTCCTGAATTGGACAAATATCTGATTCAGATTCCCTGTAAATAGAGGGTTCACAAATTCAGTGGACTAAATGGTATTTAAAGAGATCATAGAGTGTGACCTGCAGATAAATCGCCATTAAGTGTGCTTAGGAAAAGGACCAGAGTTGAGAGAAGGAAAAACATTCTAATACCATTCTATTCTATTTTATAATTCTAGTCCCTTTCTGAGGACTAGATTTCTTTCTGACCTAGGAAAATCATGCCTTGAATAATAACCTTCACCTCCTTTTGGCTTGTCTTAGCTTAAGTCTGCCTCTTTAACTTGATTTTAATATATTCCAGCCCAATACAAATATTGGCTTTAGAAATGAAGGAAAGTAAATACAGAATAAACTGAAATGGGTTGGTATGGTCAGTGGTGCACTTTCACTCATTAAAGAATGAAGGACTGTCAGACCATGATATTGATGGTGAAGTAATCAGGTGACATACTACCTGTTACCTACTGAGACTATGGCCACATGGACACATTTGGTGACACTTTGGAGGGCTAGAATCAAAATAGCAAGAACACAGACTCTTAATTACTTTTGTGATCCTTCAGTAAGGTACACAAAAGAAACGAGTTCTAAATTAGAATTTCCCACTAGAAGAAAATGTAGAAAGTCTGGGTTGCTAGATTATATTTCTAAAATGCTAGAAGAAATGCATATGACTAATAGTATTTCAATTGTTTGATTTCTTACTTCTATAGATAACATTGACATGCTTTTCAAGAAATGGATGTATACTAGAAAATAGCATGGGAAAATTGGGAAGAGGAAGAAATATCAGGAAACCAAACCTACCAGCTTTTTCCTGAGGAGCTCCTGCTATACCCATCTGCCCCCAGCTCCACTTGCCATTGCAAAGTATATTTTATGACTAAACCTGGAATGTAACAAGGGAGCAAAATTCTGGAAAGGTGTAATATTGTTTTCTGTTTTGTTGTTGTTTTTTATTGAAGTATATTTGGCATTCAACATTATGTTAGTTTCAGGTGTACAACACAGTGATATGATAATCAAATACTGTACAAAATAATCATAATTTCAATAATCATCTGTCATCATGCAAAATTATTATAGTACCGTTACCTACATTCTTTATGCTATATATTACATCCCTGTGATTTTTTCATTTTATAACTGGAATTGTGTATCTCTTAATCCCCTTCACCTATTTTGCCCAGCCCTGAACTCCACCTCCCCTCTTGCAAACACCAGTGTGCTTTCTTTATCTATAAATTTGTTTCTGATTTGTTCTATTTACTTATTTATAATATTCCATATATAAATGGAATCAGCCAGAATTTTCTTTCTCTGTCTGACTTATTTCCCTTAGCATAATATTGGGTTGGCCTAAAAGTTCCTTTAGTTTTTAAGTAAAAATAAAAGGCACATTTTCCATTTTCACCAAGAACTTTATTGAACAATGTGTTCACCATTTTGTTCCACTACCTTCTGCCATTTTTCAGGTAACTTCATAATTCCATCTTCCCAAAACTGTTTATCTTTTTGAGTAAAAAACTGTTCCAGGTGCCTTTTACAGTCTTCCAGGGAATTGAAATTTTTTCCATTAAGAGAATTTTGTAAAGACCAAAATAAATGGAAATCCGAAGGTGCAATTTCTGGTGAATACAGCAGATGAATCAGAACTTCCCGGCCAAGCTGTAACAGTTTTTGCCTAGTCATCAGGGAAACATGCGGTCCTGCGTTATCCGGATGGAAGATTGTGTGTTTTCTGTTGACTAATTCCAGATACTTTTCATCAAGTGCTGCTTTCAGTTGCTCTAATTGGGAGCAGCATTTGTTGGAATTAATCGTTTGGCTTTCTGGAAGGAGCTAATAATAGAGGACTCCCTTCCAATCTCACCATATATACAACATCACCATCTTTGTATGAAAACCTGTCTTTGGTGTGGTTGATGGTGGTTCATCTCGTTTCCCCATGGTCTCTTCCATTCCACATTATTGTACAGTATCCACTTTTCATTGCCCATCACAATTTGTTTTAAAAACAGAACATTTTTGTTACGTTTCAGTAGAGGATCACATGCATGTATATGGTCAAGAAGGTGGAACCCAAACATCAAAGAGATTAACATAAGCAAGGTGGTAAAAATGATTTTCAGTACTTGATTTGGATATTTTGAATATGTCAGCTATCTCCAGCGTGGCATAACATTCATTGATTGTTATCAATTAATGTCTGGATCTGATTGCTATCAACTTCAACTGGTCTAACCAACCATGGAGCATCATCCAGCAAGAAATCTCCAGCATGAAACTTCACAAACCAATTTGACACATTCAGTCAGTCATAGCACCTTTTCCATACACTGCACACATCATTTTTTTGTGTGTTTCAGTGCATTTTTACCTTTCTTGAAATAAACCATAATATGCAAAAATGTTGCTTTTTTCTTCCACCTTCAATATTAAAATGGCTATACAAAAATTCACCAGTTTTTATGTTTTTTTTTTAAATGCACGCTGATATGACAGCCGTCACAATACAATCTAACAAAATTGTTTCAAATGAAGTTAAAGACAACTAAGTGCTACTAAATCTATCTTACAGAAAAAAAAATGAATGAACTCTTTGGCCAACTGATACCTTCTAGGTCCACTCATGTTGTCACAAATGGCAATATTTCATTCTTTTTATAGCTGAGTAGTATTTCCCTCTCTTTCTCCCTCTCTCTCTCTCTCTCTCTCTTCTTAATCTGTTCATTTTTCAATGTGTGTTTCAGTTGTTTCAATATCTTGGCTATTGTAAATAATGCTTCAATCAACATAGGGGTGCATATACCTTTTCAAATTAGTGTTTTTGAATTCTGTTGGTAAATACGCAGATGTGGAATCACTGCACTATATGATAGTCATATTTTTAGTTTTTGAGGAAGTTCCATACTATTTTTCATCTTGGCTTCACCAGTTTACACTCCCACAAACAGTGCACAAGGGTTTCCTTTACTCCAAGTTCTTGAGAACACTTGTTATTTGTTATCTTTTAGAGGGTGGCCGTTCTGACAGGTGTGAGGTACTATCTCAGAGGTAATATCTCATTGTGGTTTTGATTTGCATTTCCCAAATGATTAGTGATGATGAACACATTTCCATGTATCAATTGGCTATTTGTATGTTTTGTTTTTTTTTTTTTTAGAGAAATGCCTACTCAGGTCCTCTGCCCATTTTTAAATCATTTTGTTTGTTTTTTAATATGTAATTGTGTATTTTCTTTATATATAACTTAGATATTAACCACTTATGAGATATATCATTTGAAAATATTTTCTCCCATTCAAAAGGTTGCCTTTTGGTTTTGTTGGTGGTTTCCTTTGCTGTGTAAAATCTTCTTAGTTTGATGCAGTCCCATTTGTTTATTTTTGTTTTGTTTCCCCTGCTGAGGAAACATATCCAGAAAAATATTAATAAGACCAATGTCAAAGAGCATATTGCCTATGTTTTTTGTTTGTTTTTGTTTCTATTTTTTAATGTTATGGTTTCAGGTCTTACATTTAAATTTTAATCCATGTTGAACTTCTTTTTGTGCATGGTGTGAAAGAGTAGTCCAGTTTGATTCTTTTGCATGTAGCTGTGAATTTTTCCCAGCAGCATTTATTGAAGAGGCTGCTTTTTTTTTTTTTCCCATTGTCATAGATTAATTGACTAGTTAACTTCTGGCTTTTCTATTCTGCTCCATCAAACTATGTTTCAATTTTTGTGCCAGTACCATACAGTTTTTTGTTTGTTTGTTTTGTTTTGTTTTATTTACTTTATTGGAGTACAATTGCTTTACAATTGTGTGTTAGTTTCTGCTTTATAACAAAGCGAATCAGTTATACATATACATATGTTCCCATAACTCTTCCCTCTTGTGTATCCCTCCCTCCCACCCTCCCTCTCCCATGACTCTAGATGGTCACAAAGCACCGAGCTGATCTCCCTGGGCTATGCGGCTGCTTCCCACTAGCTATCTATTTTACGTTTGGTAGTGTATATATGTCCCTGCCACTCTCTCACTTTGTCACAGCTTACACTTCCCCTTCCACATGTCCTCAAGTCCACTCCCTAGTAGGTCTGCGAATTTATTCCTGTCTTACCCCTAGGAATTTCATGACTTTTTTTCTTAAATTCCATATATATGTGATAGCATATGGTATTTGTCTTTCCCTTTCTGATTTACTTCACTCTGTATGACAGACTCTAGGTCCATCCACCTCATTAAAAATAGCTCAGTTTTGTTTCTTTTTATGGCTGAGTAATATTCCATTGTATATATGTGCCACATCTTCTTTATCCATTCATCCAATGATGGATACTTAGGTTGGTTCCATCTCCTGGCTATTGTAAATAGAGCTGAAATGGACATTTTGGTAAATGACTCTTTTGAATTATGGTTTTCTCATGGTATATGCTCTGTAGTGGGATTACTGGGTCATATGGTAGTTCTATTTGTAGTTTTTTAAGGAACATCCATACTGTTCTCCATAGTGGCTGTACCAATTCACATTCCCACCAGCAGTGCAAGAGTGTTCCCTTTTCTCCACACCCTCTCCAGCATTTATTGTTTCTAGATATTTTGAAGATGGCCATTCTGACTGGTGTGAGATGATATCTCATTTTAGTTTTGATTTGCATTTCTTTAATGATTAATGATGTTGAGCATTCTTTCATGTGTTTGCTGGCAGTCTGTATATCTTCTTTGGAGAAATGCCTATTTAGGTCTTCTGCTCATTTTTGGATTGGGTTGTTTGTTTTTTTGTTATTGAGCTACAGGAGCTACTTTTAAATTTTGGAGATTAATCCTTTGTCAGCTGCTTCATTTGCAAATATTTTCTCCCATTCTGAGGGTTGTCTTTTGGTCTTGTTTATGGTTTCCTTTGCTGTGCAAAAGCTTTTAAGTTTCATTAGGTCCCATTTTTTTATTTCTGTTTTTATTTCCATTTCTCTAGGAGGAGGGCCAAAAAGGATCTTGCTGTGATTTATGTCATAGAGTGTTCACTTTTGAGCTTATTTTTGTGTATGATATTAGGGAGTGATCTAATCTCATACTTTTACATGTAGCTGTCCAGTTTTCCCAGCACCACTTATTGAAGAGGCTGTCCTTTCTCCACTGTACATTCTTGCATACTTTATCAAAGATAAGGTGACCATATGTGCGTGGCCTTGTCTCTGGGCTTTCTATCCTGTTCCATTTATCTATATTTCTGTTTCTGTGCCAGTACCATACTGTCTTGATTACTGTAGTTTTGTAGTATAGTCTGAAGTCAGAGAGCATGATTCCTCCATTTTTCGTTATCAAGAGTGCTTTGGCTATTCGTGGTCTTTTGTGTTTCCATACAAATTGTGAAATTTTTGTTCTAGCTCTGTGAAAAATGCCAGTGGTAATTTGATAGGGATTGTATTGAATCTGTAGATTGCTTTGTGTAGGAGATTCATTTTCACAATGCTGATTCTTCCAATCCAAGAACATGGTATATCTCTCCATCTGTTTATATCAACATTAATTTCTTTCATCAGTGTCTTATACTTTTCTGCATACAGGTCTTTTGTCTCCTTAGGTAGGTTTAATCCTAGGTATTTTATTCTTTTTCTTGCAATGGTAAATGGGAGTGATTTCTTGAATTCACTTTCAGATTTTTAAACATTAGTGTGTAGGATTGCCAGATATATGTGTGCATTAATTTTGTAACCTGCTACTTTACCAAATTCACTGATTAGCTCTGATAGATTTCTGGTAACATCTTTAGGATTCTCTATGTATAGTATCATGTCATCTGCAAACAGTGACAGCTTTACTTCTTATTTTCCAATTTGCATTCCTTTAATTTAATTTTCTTCTCTGATTGCTGTGGCTAAATCTTCCAAAACTATGTTGAATAGGAGTGGTGAGAGTAGGCAACCTTGTCTTGTTCCTGATGTTAGTGGAAATGCTTTCAATTTTTCAACTTTGAGAACCATGTTGGCTGTCAGTTTGCCATATATGGCTTTATTATGTTGAGGAAAGTTCCCTCTATGCCTAATTTCTGGAGGGTTTTTACCATAAATAGGTGTTGAAAGCTTTCTCTGCATCTATTGAGATGACCATATGGTTTTTCTCCTTCAGTTTGTTAATATGGTGCATCACCTTGATTGATTTGCGTATATTGAAGAATCCTTGCATTCCTGGAAAAAAAACCCCACTGATCATGGTGTATGATCCTTTTAATGTGCTGTTGGATTCTGTTTTCTAGTATTCTGTTGAATATTTTTGCATCTATGTTCATCAGTGTTATTGGCCTGTAGTTTTCTTTCTTTGTGTCATCCTTGTCTGGTTTTGGTATCAGGGTGATGGTGGCCTTGTAAATGAGTTTGGGAGTGTTCCTCCCTCTGCTATAGTTTGGAAGAGTTTTAGAAGGATAGGTGTTAGCTCTTCTCTAAATACTTGATAGAATTCACCTGTGAAGCCAACTGGTCCTGGGCTTTTGTTTGTTGGAAGATTTTTACTCACAGTTTCAATTTCAGTGCTTGTGATTGGTGTGTTCATATTTTCTATTTCTTCCTGATTCAGTGTTGATAGGTTGTGCATTTCTAAGAATTTGTCCATTTATTCCTCATTGTCCATTTTATTGGCATAGATTTGCTTGTAGTAATCTCTCATGATCTTTTGTATTTATGCAGTGTCAGTTGTTACTTCTCCTTTTTCATTTCTAATTCTATTGATTTGAGTCTTCTCCCTTTCTTTCTTGATGAGTGTCATTAATGGTTTATCAACTTTGTTTATCATCTCAAAGAACCAGCTTTTAGGTTTATTGATCTTTGTTATCATTTCCTTCATTTCTTTTTCATTTATTTCTGATCTAATCTTTCCTTCTGATTTCTTTCCTTCTGCTAACTTTGGGTTATTTTTGTTCTTCTTTCTCTAATTGCTGTAGGTGCAAGGTGAGGTTGTTTATTCGTGATGTTTCCTGTTTCTTAAGGTAGGATTGTATTGCTATAAACTTCCCTCTTAGAACTTCTTTTGCTGCCTCTCAAAGGATTCAGGTCATCGTGTCTCCATTGTTATTTGTTTCTAGGTATTTTTTTTATTTCCTCTTTAATTTCTTCAGTGATCACTTCGTTATTAAGTAGTGTATTGTTTAGCCTCCATGTGTTTGTACTTTTTACAGAACATTTCCTGAAATTGAAATCTAGTCTCATAGCATTGTGGTCAGAAAAGATACTTGATACAATTTCAATTTTCTTAAATTTACCAAGGCTTGCTTTGTGACCCAAGATATGATCTATCCTGGAGAATGTTCCATGAACACTTGAGAAAAATTTGTATTCTGTTGTTTTTGGATGGAATGTCCCATAAATATAATTAAGTCCATCTAGTTTAATTATCATTTTAAGCTTGTGTTTCCTTATTTATTTTCATTTTGGATGATCTATCCATTGGTGAAAGTGGGGTGTTAATGTCCCCTACTATGAATGTGTTACTGTCAATTTCCCCTGTCATGGCTGTTACTAATTGCCTTATGTATTGAGATGCTCCTTTGTTGGGTGCATAAATATTTACAGTTGTTATATCTTCTTCTAGGATCAATCCCTTGATCATTATGTAGTGTCCTTCTTTGTCTCTTCTAATAATCTTTATTTTAAAGTTTATATTTTCTGATATGAGAATAGCTACTCCAGCTTTCTTTTGGTTTCCATTTTCATAGAATATCCTTTTCCATCCCCTCACTTTCAGTCTGTATGTGTCTCTAGGTCTGAAGTGGGTCTCTTGTAGACATCATATATATGGGTCTTGTGTTTGTATCCATTCAGCCAGTCTGTTTCTTTTGGTGGGAGCATTTAATCCATTTACATTTAAGGTAGTCATCAATATGTGTGTTCCTATTCCCATTTTCTTAATTGTTTTGTGTTTGTTATTGCAAGTCTTTTTCTTCTCTTGTGTTTCTTGCCTAGAGAAGATCCTTTAACATTTCTTGTAAAGCTGGTTTCGTGGTGCTGTACTCTCTCAGCTTTTGCCTGTCTGTAAAGGTTTTCATTTCTCCATCAAATCTGAATGAGATCTTTGCTGGGTAGAGTAATCTTGGCTGTAGGTTTTTCTCCTTTGTCACTTTAAATATGTCCTGCCAGTCCCTTCTGGCTTACAGAGTTTCTGCTGAAAGATCAGGTGTTAACCTTATGGTGATTCCCTTGTGTGTTGTTGTTTTCCCCTTGCTGCTTTTAATATGTTTTTTTTTGTATTTAATTTTTGACAGTTTGATTAATATGTGTCTTGGCGTGTTTCTCCTTGGATTTATTCTTTATGGGGCTCTCTGTGCTTCTTCGACTTGATTAAGTATTTCTTATCCCATATTAGGGAAAATTTCAACTATAATCTCTTCAAATATTTTCTCAGTCCCTTTCTTTTTCTCTTCTTCTTCTGGAAACCCTATAATTTGAATGTTGGTTTGTTTAATGTTGTCCCAGATGTCTCTGAGTCTGTCCTCAGTTCTTTTCATTCTTTTTTCTTTATAATGCTCTGCATTTGTTATTTCCACTATTTTATCTTCACGTCACTTATCTGTTCTTCTGCCTCTGTTTTTCTGCTATTGATCCCTTCTAGTATATTTTTAATTTCATTTAGTGTGTTGTTCATCATTGCTTGTTTCCTCTTTAGTTCTTCTAGGTCCTGGTTAAAAGTTTCTTCCATTTTCTCTATTCTTTTTCCAAGATTTTGGATCATCTTTACTATCATTATTCTGAATTTTTTTTCAGGTAGACTGCCTATTTCCTCATCATTTGTTAGGTCTGGTGAGTTTTTATATTGCTCTTTCATCTGCTCTGTGTTTTTCTGTCTGCTCATTTTGCTTATCTTACTGTGTTTGTGGTCTCCTTTTTTCAGGCTGCCATTTCATAGTTACCATTGTTTTTGGTGTCTGTCCCCAGTGGCTACTGTTGGTTCAGTGGGTTGTGTAGACTTGCTGGTGGAGTTGATTAGTGCCAGTGTTCTGGCGCATGAGAGTGTATCTTGTCTTTCTGTTGGGCAGGTCCACATCTGGTGGTGTGTTTTGGGGTGTCTGTGGACTTATTATGATTTTAGGCAGCCTCTCTGCTAATGGATGGTGTTGTGTTCCTGTCTTACTACTTGTTTGGTATAGGGTGTCCAGCACTGTAGCTTGCTGGTCGTTGAATGAAGCTGAGTGTTGTTGTTGAGATGGAGATCTCTGGGAGATTTCCATCATTTGATAGTACATGGAGCTGGGAGGTCTCTTGTGGACCAGTGTCCTGAAGTTAGCTCTCCCACCTCAGAGGCACAGCACTGACTCCTGGCTACAGCACCAAGAGCCTTTCATCCACACGGCTCAGAATAAAAGGTAGAAAAAGTGGAAAGAAAGAAAGAAAGAGGATAAAATGAAATAAAATAAAGTAAGTTAAAATACAATACTTGTGTTGAAATAAAACAATAATTATTAAGAAAAAAGTTTTTAAAGTAAAAAAGCAAACAAAAAACGGACGGATAGAACCCTAGGACAAATGGTGAAACCAAAGCTATACAGACAAAATCTCACACAGAATCACACATACACACTCACAAAAAAAGGAAAAGGGGAAAAAATAATAAATCTTGCTCTCAAAGCCCACCTCCTCAATTTGGGATGATTCATTGTCTATTCCGGTACTGCACCGATGCAGGGTACATCAAGTTGATTGTGGAGATTTAAACCACTGCTCCTGAGGTTTCTGGGAGAAATTTCCCTTTCTCTTCTTTGTTCCCACAGCTCCCGGGTCTCAGCTTTGGATTTGGCCCCGCCTCTGCATGTAGGTCACTGGAGGGCAACTGTTCTTCACTCAGACAGGACGGGGTTAAAGGAGCAGCTGATTCAGGGGCTCTGGCTCACTCAGGCCATGGGAAGGGAGGGGCACAGAGTATGGGGAGAGCCTGTGGTGGCAGAGGATGGCAGGACATTGCACCAGCCTGAGACACACCATGCTTTCTCCTGGGGAAGTTGTCGCTGTATTCCAGGACCCTGGCAGTGGCAGGTTGTACAGGGCCCCCAGAAAGGAGGTGTAGAGAGTGACCTGTGCTCCCACACAGGCTTCTTGGTGGTGGCAGCAGCAGCCTTATCGTCTCATGCCCATCTCTAGGGTCTGTGATGTTAGCCGCGGCTCATGCCTGTCTCTGGATCTCCTTTAAGCATTGCTCTTAATCCCCTCTCCTCATGCACCAGGAAACAAAGAGGGAAGAAAAAGTCTCTTGCCTCTTTGCCAGGTCAAGACTTTTTCCCAGACTCCCTCCAGGCTAGCCGTGGTGCACTAACCCCTTCAGGCTCTGTTCATGCCGCCAGTCCTCTCCCTGCCCTTGGACCCTAGCCCAAGCCTCAGCTCCCAGCCCTGCCTGCCCCTGCGGGTGAGCAGACAAGCCTATCGGGCTGGTGAGTGCTGGTTGGCACTGCTCCTCAGTGTGGAAATCTCTCCACTTTGCCCTCTGCACCCCTGTTGCGGCACTCTGCTCTGCGGCTCTGAAGCTTCTCCCCTCCACCACCTGCTGTCTCTGGCTGAGAAGGGGTTTCTAGTGTGAGGAAAGCTTTCCTCCTTCATGGCTCCCTCCTACTGGTGCAGGTCCCGTCCCTATTCTTTTGTCTCTGTTTATTCTTTTTTCTTTTGTCCTACCCAGGTACGTGGGTAGTTTTTTGCCTTTTGGGAGGTCTGAGTTCTTCTGCCAGAATTCAGTGTGTGTTCTGTAGATTTGTTCCACGTGTAGATGTATTTCTGATATTTCTGTGGGGAGGAAGTTGATCTCCTCCTCTTACTCTTCTGCCATCTTCCCCTAGATCTTTAGTACCATACAGTTTTGATGACTGTAGCTTTGTAGTATAGTTTGAAATCAGGGAGTGTGATATCTCCACCTTTATTCTTCTTTCCCAAGATTGTTTTGGCTATTTGGGGTCTTTTGTATTTCTATACAAATTTTAGCAAATTTGTTCTAGTTCTTTGAAAAGTGCCATTGATATTTTGACAGGGATTGCATTAAATCTGTGATTGCTTTGGGTAATATGGACAATTTAACCAGATTTATTCTTCTGATCCATGAGCACAATATATCTTTATATTTATCTGTGTACGTTTCAATTTCTTTTATCAATGTGATAGTTTTTAGAGTACAGGCTTTTCACCTACTTGGTTAAATTTATTCCTAGGTATTTTATTCCTTTTGATGCAATTTTAATGGGATTATTTTCTAATTTGTCTTTCTGATAGATCATTGTTAGTGTATAGAAATGACACAGAATTCTGTATATTTGTATTCTACAATATTACTCAATTTATTTATTAGTTTTGATAGATTTTTTTGTGGTATCTGTAGGGTTTTATATATATAGTATCGTATCATGTGTAAACAGCAACAGTATTACTTCTTCCTTTTCAATTTGGATTCCTTTTATTTATTTATTTATTTATTTATATCTGATTGCTGTGGCTAAGACTTCTGATTCTATGTTGAATACAAGTGGTGAGAGTGGGAATCCTTGTCTTGTTGCTGAACTTAGAGGTAGTGTTTTCAGATTTTCACCATTGAATATGATGTTAGCTGTTGGTTTGTCACATATGACCTTTATTATAGGTATGTTCCCTCTGTGTTCATTTTGTTGAGACTATTTATTATGAAAAAAATGTTGAATTTGTCAAAAATATTTTTTTGCATCTATGTTTGTCAGAGATATTGTCCTGTAAATTTATCTTTCTTTCTTTTCTTTTCTTTTTTTTTGTTTGTTTGTTTGTTTGGTTTTTTTTTTTTTTTTTTTTTTTGTGGTGTCTTTGTCTGGTTTTTGTATCATTGTGTCAGTGTATGCTGGCCTGGTAGAATGAATTTAGATATGTTCCTTCCTCTTCAAATTTTTTGGACAAATTTGAGAAAACTATGTATTAAATATTCTTTGCATGTTTAGTAGAATTAACCTGTAAAGCTGTCTGGCCCTGGACTTTTGTTTGTTGTGTTTTTTTTAATTGCTGATTCAATTTCATTGCTAGTAACTGTTCTGTTCAGATTCTCTATTTCTTCCTGATTTAGTTTTAGAAGATTATGTTTTAGGAATTTATACATTTCTTTACATTGTCCAATCTCTTGGCATATCATTTTTGTAGTAATCTCTTATGCTCTTTCTGTGGTGTTGGTTGTAACTTCCCCTCTTTAATTTTGTTTTAATTTTTTTTTAATTTTATATATTTGGATCCTCTTTCTTTTTCTTTGATGAGTCTGCCTAAGGTTTATCAATTTTGTTTATTTTTTCAGAGAACCTGCTCCTAGTTTAATTGATCTTTGCTAATTATTTAGTTTCTATTTTATTTATTATTGCTCTGATCTTTATTATTTCCTTGCCTCTACTAACTTTGGGCTTTGTTTCTTCTTCTTTTTCTAGTTTCTTTAGGTGTAAAATTAGATTGTTTATTTGATATCTTTCTTGTTACCTGTGGTAGGTCTGTATTGGTATAAACTTCCCTTTTAGAACTAACTGCCTTTGCTGTGTTGCATAGATGTTGGAACGTTGAGTTTCTATTTTCATTTTTCTCAAAATATTTCTTAATTTCCTCTTTGATTTCTTCAATAACATCTTGTTCTTTGGTAGTATGTTATTTAGATTCCATGTGTTTCTGGTTTTATTCCAGTCTTTTTTTCTCTTAGTTGACTTCTAATCTCATACTATTGTGATCAGCAAAGATGCTTGATATGATTTTTATCTTCGTAAATTTATTGAGACTTGTTTGGTGGCCTAACATGTGATATATCTGGAGAATGTTTCATGAACACTTGAGAAGAATGTGTATTCTGCTGTTTTTGGATGGAATGTCATTATATATTAGGTTCATCTGGTCTAATATGTCATTTAATGTCAGTATTTATTGACTGATTTTCTGTCTGGATGATCTGTCCATTGATTTAAGTGGGACGTTAAAGAACCCTACTCTTATTGTATTACTGTCTGTTTCTCCTCTTATGTTTGTTAATATTTGCTTTATATATTTAAGTGTTATTATGTTGGGTGCATACATATTTACAAGTGTTATGTCTTCTTGTTAGATTGATCCCTTTATCATTATGTAATGCCCTTCTTTGTCTTTTGTTACAGTCTTTGTTTATTACTGTCTCTGTTTTTTTAGTCTATTTTGTCTAATATAAGTATCACCACCTCAGCTTTCTTTTTATTTCCATTTGCATGGAAATCTTTTCCCATTTTCTCACTTTCAGCGTGTGTGTGTACTTAAATCTAAAGTGAGTCTCTAGTAGAGACTCAGTCTTAATTTTTATCCATTCAGCCCAGACACCCTGTATCTTTTGAATAGAGTATTTAGTCCATTTACGTTTGAAGTAAATATTGATAGGTATGTGCCTATTGCCATTTTTTTCATTGTTTTCTGGTCATTTTGTTGTTATCACCATTCCTTTTTTCTTCTCTTTCTCTCTTCACTTGTGATTTGATGACTATTTTTATTATGTTTGTACTATTTTCTTTTTAATTTTTGTGGATGTATTGTTGGCTTTTGGTTTGTGGTTACTGTGAAATTCTTATATAAAAACTTCTGTATATAGCGGTCTATTTTAACTTGATGTTGACTTAAGTTTGAGTGCATTTTAAAAGCACTACATTTTTATGTTTCCCCTCCATATTTAATGTTAACTTTACATCTTCTTATCTTGTGTATTCCTTAATTAATTATTGTAGATATATATGATTTTACTAGTTTTGTCTTTAACATTCATACTTACTATATAGGTGGTTGATCCACGACCTTTACAATATTTTTGCTTTTACCAGTGAGACATTTTTTTTCTTTCATAAGTTTATATTTCTGGTGATGTCCTTTTATTTTCTGCTTAAAGAAGTCTCTTTTAAATTTCCTGTAAGGTGAGTTTAGTGGTGATCTCCTTTAGCTTTTCCTTGTCTAGGAAAATATCTCTCCTTCAATTCTGAATAAAAACTTCCTGGATAGAGTATTTGGGGTTGTAAGTTTTTGTTTTTATTTTTTCTTTTCAGTACTTTGAATATGTCATATCACTCCCTTCTGGCCTGTAACATTTCTGCTGAAAAATCAGCTGATATTTTTATGTGGGTTCCTCTGTATGTAGCTATCTATTTTTCTCTTGTCACTTTTAAAATGTTCACCTTATCAACTTTGTCATTTTAGTTAGAATATATCTTTGTGTGGATCTCTTTGGGTCCAAAATCTTTGGGACTCTCTGTGTTTCCTGGACCTGGATGCTTTTTTCCTTCTCCAGGTTAAAAAAGTTTTCAGTCATCATTTTCTCAAGTAGTTTTCTGTTCCTTTCTCTCTCTTTTCCTTCTGGGACTCTTATAATGCAAATGTAGTATTCTTGATGTTGTCCCAGAGGTCCCTTAAACCTCCTCAATTTTTTGATTCTTTTTTTGTTGTTGCTCCAATTGGGTGATTTCCACTAGCCTGTCTTCCAGATCGTTGATCCCTTCTTTTGTGTCATCCAATCTGCTCTTAATTCCCTCTAGTGTATTTCTGTTATTGTATTCTTCAGGCCTGATTGTTTTGTTTTGTTTTGTTTTAATATTTTCTATCTTTTAATTGAAGTCCTCACTGTGTTCCTCCTTTCTTCTTCTGAGTTTGGTGAGTATCTTTATGACCATTACTTTGAACTCCTTATCTAGAATGTTGATTATCTCCATTTCATTTAGTTCTTTTTCTGAGAAACTGTTTTGTTCTTTCCTTTTTAATGTATTTCTTTATCTCCTCATATTGCCTAATTCTCTATGTTTGTTTCAATGTATTAGGCAGATCAACTACATCACACAGTATTGAAGAAATGGCTTTGTGTCATAGGTATTCTGTGGGGCCCAGCAGTGTTTTTTCTTCATTACCAGAGTCAGGTGCCCAAGGAATGTCCTTTGTGTGGGCTGCATATGTCCTTCTGCCTTCCTGCAAGTGCTGCAGACACACTAGTGTGTGGAGCTGGCTTACACTGGAGCTGGCTGTAAAGCCCAGTCAGAAATCTTGCAGGCACTCTGATGTATGGAGCCCACTCCCAGTGCAGGAGCCACTTTGCAGGGATGCTGGTGCTGGCTGAGTGCATCTGCCAGGTCTGGAGGAGCTCCACTACTGGCCAAATGCACATGCTGTGACTGGTGGGTTGGGGGAGCACTTTGGAGGAGCATTGGTTATGTCAGGTCTGCAAGTAAACCTGGGGAAGATCAAGTGGTGCTAAGAGGTTAGATAGGGGATGTCATAAATGATACTAAGTCAGCCAGGTAGAAGGTGAGTCTCCTCAAAGAGAAAAAAAACAAAAAGTTGGTGCCCACTAGCTCCTCCATACCCACAGAAAGTTCTAATAGATCCCTGTTCTTTTGACACACATTTTAAAATTAGTAAGTGAATATCTTTTACATATGACACAGGCACATTTCAGACTGATGCCTTTGTACTGGGACTCGGAGTGAGTGAGTTTTTGCATGTACCCTTCAAGAGCAGAGCCTCAGTTTCCTATAGCTCTCTGTCTCCTGGATATAGGCCTTACTAATATTCAAAGCCAGACGTTATGAGGGCTCCTCTTCCCAGTTCAGGTGTCCTGGACTTGGGAGCCTAATGTGGAGTTCAGAGTCTTCAATTCTTTGGTGGAAACTCTGAGGCTGTGCTATCTCTTCTACCTATGGGTCACAACACCAAGGGTGTGGGTAGTAGCTAGATCACATCTCTGCCCTTCCTACCTGTTGCAATATGACTTTTCCTTTTTATCTTTTGTTGTGGAAAATCTTTTCTGGTAGTCTTTAGGTAATTCTCGGAGATAGTTTCTCTATATGTAGGAGTATATTTGATATGATTGTGGGAAGAGGAAAGCCCAGGGTCTTATTACTCAGCAATGTCATCCTGTCCTCCATGATATGCTGTTTTGTTTGATAACTCCACTTTAGCTCTTTATTCCCCAGTCAACTTCTGAATCTAATGCAATTAAGCATAGAAAAACAAGAATGGGAAGAGCCCTAGTAACAGCTGCAAATCAGCTGAAACAAAGTGGCTATGGCACTAAACACTAAACTATTACCATGACTTAGTAATCAAGATCCAGGAGTTATTTTGATCAGCAGAGAACTCTGGAGGTAATTTTTAACAAATAAGTTTTCCAAAATATAAAATTTATTGACAGCCAAATACATTTAATGGAAGTTTTATCACCAGAAAAGTTTAAGCTTGGAAAACACAGCACCAGAATTAACTTAAAACCAATAAGGTAGGGCATCTCAACCCCTCATATAGGATAATGTGACCTAAACACTAAAGATTCCAGTAAAATTTGGACATGCCATCCTCCACCAGGGCATTCTTACCAATATTCATCTCAGGCCAAGAACAATCCTCTTAACAGAAAACAAAACAAAAAAAACACAAAACCTTGGCCAGATGAACAAGAAACTGATTTCCATGATAACTAAATAAGACAACCTAATGCTGTCTTTGAGCATACCTGGTCCTACCAGTTAGCTTTCAATGAGTGTCTACAAGAGTGAAATGTATCTAGATGCATTGCTATACTTGAGGTATTTTCCTTTGTCTTTTTAACTGAATATGTGGTGTTGAATGCATGTGTGCATGTCTTTTTCTTTCTCTACTACTGTATTTGGCATTGGAAGAGATAAAATTTAATTAATTAATACTCTTAATTCCAGGTATTGTGAAGTCACAACAGCTCGGATCCTCCTCCTATGGTTAACTGTATCACAGTAATATGCTTTGAATGCAGAAAGGTGGCAAATAAATGGCTTGGCTAAATAACATCTAGAGGGAAATTTCAGTAAGTATTGTAGAAGAATGTGTGACTCTTCAAATTTTTCATCAAACTATAGTAAGAGCAGAGAGGCATGCACAAGAGTTTGAGGCATGTAGTTAGAAGCAACATGCACAATTAAGAAGGCTAAAGTACTATGCTTTATCTGGAAAAATTAGATAAAATTTTCATGCAATTCCAATACTTACCATTCAATTAAGTTGATAAGCCATGTTTATCTATGGCATTTTGTACCCCTAGCATGTTGTTTGTTGTCCTAGTTTGAGAAGCATGACTGTAGCAGTTAAGTGGTTAAGTTGTTTGAACTTTTGGTCCAAACAACCACATTGCAATGATTCCACTTAGGGAATGAATGATCTTTAGCAAGTTTCTTACCTACTGTAATTTTCAATTTAATCATTTCTAAGTTGTAGATAATACCTACTCCATAGGGTTTTTAAGAGATTGAAATGAAGTGTTACATGTAAAGCACATAGCACTGTACTTAGAACATAATTGTCACTAGATGATCAGCAGATATCATCAATATCATTCATGGTATTGGCTCCTTTAAGACATGGTCTTCTATATATAGGCATCAATTTCCACTTAGGACTAATTTCAGATGACATGCTTTTGAACACACATAACCACAAGGTTGCTCTAGGCACTTTTCAAAATGCTTGGTCCATTGACTATATTCATTGCAATCTGACACCCACTGTGTATAACTTTTATATAATTATTGATCCTATCATGTTACTTTTTAAATAATTGAGGTATATTGGAACCATATGGTAATACCACTTACCTTTTTGTAGGGAATAAGTTTTCTTCTGAAGAAAATAGATGTGCCAGTGTAAATCATTGGAAAGAAAAGGCAAGACTTCAAAATGGAAACAAAAATGCAGAAAATGGGACTTTAATAAATAAGGAGGGAAATTCCTAGCATCTCAGTTTTAGGGTCTTTGCTTATGAATTTGAAGGTTTAAAGCAGACTTGAAGACATTCTTTGATGATACAGCCAGAAGACTCTCTTACATCTAGACTGTTCATGAGTAGGCACAATGGCCTCCCACAAGATTTGTTGTTGTTGTTGTTGACTTGCATATTACTTCCAGATCTAGCTCTATTAAGTTACCAGTTACATTTTCCACCCATGCTTAAATACGGAGGATTAAGAGGGCCCATGTTTAGATTGAATGGGAAGATATGACTCTGGGTCCATTGAAGTGAGGGCAGGAGTAATCAACAGGGGATCCCAAGAAGAACAGAAATCTCTTCACAGAGCAATTCCTTCTCAGCTCCTGTTTGTTTGATATCAACAGAGTCAGTGTGTTTTCTTACAAATTCACCTGTAAACCTCTCATCTTCACAGAGTTATTTGGTCAACCCTAAGGCAATCTTGCTGGAATATGTGTTTACAAAAACTACCTAGCTCAATTCATGAAGGTATAAACTTTCCTAACTCAGAAACTCTTAAGATATGTTCCATGTGACTTAGAGTCTTAAAGTGGGAAAAACATAATTAACACTATTCAGCTTCAAAGAAGATTATAAACTCTGGCTAATTAAACTTCCCAATACCTCCTTTGTACAGATGTAGTTATAACCCCTTTCTGGACAGGCTAAGACATTTATTCGAGGGAGAAGAATACAGCTGTTCCTCTCCTGAAGGGTAGGAATAAAATCTTCCTTCACTCAGTAGGGGTCTTAAAGGCTTAAAGTTAAGTTTAATCAAACATTTAATCAGTATAATTTTATTGAAAACCTATGAACCTTACTTTGTGCTCTTTGGTTGTAGGAAAAAAAAAAAACTGTCAGTATCTCCTGTCTTTGGAGAGTTTAACATGAAGCTTAACAGAGAGGACACTAAAACATTACTTTAAAAATAATGCAAATGAGTTTATAATTAGTTGTGAAATGTCCCCTTCCAGACTACATTTCTGTCTCCATTATGCACACTTTTATTTAAAAATATCTTTCTGAAATGCAAATCCAATCATATTACTCTTCTGTTTATTGTCCTTCCATAATTTCATACGATTTGAAGGATAAATTCCAAACATTTGGAAAAATATTTACTAACTTTCATGATCTTGGTCACTGTTTACCTGCTTGGTTCAGCTTCTTGCATGCCCACTGTTTTTTGCTTGTTTGTTGGTTGGTTTGTTTTTTACAGTACGTGGGCCTCTCACTGTTGTGGCCTCTCCCGTTGCAGAGCACAGGCTCCAGACGTGCAGGCTCAGCGGCCATGGCTCACGGGACCAGCTGCTCTGCAGCATGTGGGATCTTCCTGAACCGGGGCACAAACCCATCTCCCCTGAATAGGCAGGTGGACTCTCAACCACTGCGCCACAAGGGAAACCCACATGCCCACTTTTGTACAGCAAGCTCCAGCGCTGGAAAATTGCTTGCTAATCTCCACATGTCTTTTTGGTAATTTCCATGCCTATGCTATAATTACCTCATTTCCCAGAATGCTTTCCCTCTTTCTTTCTCTCATGAACTCCTTCCTCCTTCTATTCCTTTAAAAAACAGTTCAAAGGTCATACATTCTCTAAAGACGCAGACATAGAGAATGGACTTGAGGACATGGGGAGGGGGAAGAGTAAGCTGAGATGAAGTGAGAGAGTGGCATGGACATATATACGTTACCAAGTGTAAAATAGATAGCTAGTGGGAAGCAGCCACATAGCACAGGGAGATCAACTCGGTGCTTTTTGTCCACCGAGAGGTGTGGGATAGGGAAGGTGAGAGGGAGACACAAGAGCGTGGAGATAAGGGGATATATGTATATATATAGCTGATTCACTTTGTTATACACTAGAAACTAATGTACTATTGTAAAGCAATTATACTCCAATAAAGGTGTTAATTTTTTTTTTTAAAAAGTCATACATTCTCTTGACAGCTTTCCTGATTCTGACTTTCTTCTAACCCTGTCTCCTCTGAGTCTCCATAGCATTTTACATATAATAAAATGCAATAAGATAGAATGATTATTAAATGTCCACATTCTACTGTGATTATTTGTTTCTCTCTTATTAGATTATAAATATGAAGAACAGAGATTATGTTTTATATATTTATATAATTATTTATGTATACCCAGAGTCTGGCACAGTCCCTGGGAAATTAAAGTCATTATTGAGTGACTGGATGGTAATCTCAACTCGTGTCCTCACACCAATCCTTCTCACACTACACTCTGCTCTTAGTGAGGGTTCTCTGTCATCCCCAGGACTTTGTATATACTGTTCTCTTGGCCTAGGATACTCTTCACTTCTCCAGGTATGTCACCTGGCTAATACCTACTCATATATCCAGGCTAAGATATTCAGCTACTGGAATGTCACTCTAACAACATTCTCTGACTGGATCAGGAACATTTCATATGTGCTTTCTTAAAAATAGTACATATCCATATCATAAAACTTTTCACTTAGGGATTTTTGGGTGGTCACATCTTAGCCCATAACTGATGATTTCCATTTGGAAAAAAAAAAAAAAAACCCAAAACTAATGAGTTGAGTTAATAACAGATTCACATGGGTTTAAGCAATCTGAGAAAGTTCCACAAAAATAGCTGTGTTTTAAATTAGTAATTGAGTTATAGAAGGCCTGTAGAATTCAAAAAAGGAAGAGAGAATTCCATTTGGAAAAAATAACATCAGCAGAGACTGATACAATAATTAGTGTAGTTGCTGCAGAAGCCCATGAGAAATCAGACTTATCTTTAGAAGGTGATTCATGCTCTGGGGTTGTCCAAGAAAATATGTAGATATTGTAGGGTTAGTTAGGAGAGAACCAAGGAAGGCACACTCTGTTAATTAGCTTAGGTAAACTAATGAGTCTAAAACTTCATAGGGTCATGTATACTTTGGGGGTAACATGGCATAAGGTGGTAGAGCTTGGTTTTAAAATCACATTTACAGCATCCTGTGTAAGTTTTAAAATTTGTGTTGCTCTGTAATGTATAGAGCTGGAACTTGGTTTTCCTGAAAGTGATCATGACATGATCATTTCAAACATAGATATGAGTGATAGTAATGGAGACCTGGGTTTGTAATCTGGTTTTCTTTTTGAGTAGCTGTGTGACATTGGGAAAGGTAGATAAGTGTGTTGGGCCTCAGTTTCCTAATAATAGCACATACCTGATAGGTATCATGATCGATGATTGAAGGCCACAATATTTTTTCTTTAATAAATTTTATTTATTTATTTATTTATTTTTGGCTGCATTGGGTCTTTGTTGTTGCATGCGGGCTTTCTCTAGCTGTGGTGAGCGGGGGCTACTCTTCATTGTGGTGTGCAGACTTTCTCATTGCGGTGGCTTCTCTTGTTGTGGAGTACAGGCTCTAGGTACACAGGCTTCAGTAGTTGTGGCATGCGGACTCAGTAGTTGTGGCTCACAGGCTCTAGAGCACAGGCTCAGTAGTTGTAGCTCATGGGCTTAGTTGCCCCACGGCATGTGGGATTTTCCTGGACCAGGGCTTGAACCCGTGTCCCCTGCATTGGCAGGTGGATTCTTAACCACTGCACCACCAGTGAAATCCCGAAGGTCAAATATTAATAAAGTCCTTGGAACAATGCCAAGCACAAAATAAGTGCATAAATATTAAAATGTTAGAGCTATTATTAAAGACAGTGTGTGGACCTACAAACATTTAAAAAAAATGCCTTTGAGACTCAGCTTCTTATTCATGTGGAACTCAGGTGTGGTAGAACCTCTGTTTTCTGTTCTGCAAGATGTCTTCTTAGTCACTCTATTGCAGAAATTCTCAAAGTACGGTTCCAAGACAGGCAACAGCAGAAGCTGGAAACTTGTTTAGAAATGCAAATTCTTGGACCCCTAGTGAATAAGAAACTCTGGATACAAAGTCACTCAGTCTGTATTTTAACTAGCCTTCCAGGAGATCCTGAGGTAGTCCAAAGTTTCAAAACCACTGCTCTATTAGAAAGGAGAACTGTGAAGATTGTTCTTATGGTTTCTGATATTTATGGTTTCTAACAATATGGAAACCCTGAAAGAAGGGTCTGTGAACTTTCAGCTCTATCTTGGTCACAACCATTCATGGATCAGAAGCTTTCAGATGATGTGAATCCATTCTTATACAGAATCTCAATACACTGAATGTCAGTGTATGTTCTTGCTGCTTTTTAAATGGTAGGTCAGGTAGATATCATGGGGTTGAGGATTGAAGAGTGGACCTTTGTCTTATCTGTTTCATAAACTATATGAGGAAGGGTAAGAAGGGAATCCTGACAGTTTCAAACATCAGGAAAACAATAGCCCTTTGGATGCTCTCATTTTCCTGATATCTCTCTTTTCTCTAACGCCTTATTTATTTTTTCCTCAGCCCTTGGAAAACTCCATGCTTTACTCCCTTGAAAGGAGCTTTTGCTTCCTTGTCAAATCCTGCAGTGATTTTGGAATCTTTATTTGAACTATAATGGACCCTGTGAATGAACAGAAGGAATTGAACACTCAAATCAACTTTGGTTTCTTCATCAGCCATGGCTGCAGCCACATTGGAAGCTAGTTTTCTTACATCAAGTGTAGTTCACCTGAGTGAGTGTTCATTTTCTCCCACCAGAAGCATAAGATATATGCATAAAGCATATATCTCTTATTAACGTGATTTAGATCCTACTCCTTGAGGAATATTAAACCTGGCATCTTCGCACTAAGGAGAATTTTCACTCTTATCAAGGCAGATTACATATCAAAGATCATCAAATTAGCTGAATGAAACTGGACCTGTGGAGCCAGCTGGAATAACATAAGCTAATCTCATATATATTGTCCTTGATCTCCAAATCTCTCCTGAGATAGAAAAGAGAGTAAGAGGTGGGTCCAGGATCTACTGTATTGGACTGGCTCAGGGGCAAAGCCCAAGGATTCTCTAATGACCAATCAGTGACTCATTATGGTAATAGTCATTAAATCCCCAGGAGATATCTAACCTGGGGATATCTCCTGATATCTTCAGGAGATAAATGACCGGAACTAGAGGCAAAAGAAATCTTCAATATCTGGGTTGTTTCACTCCAAACAACTAGGTAGTCTCTTGGGATTGGACTAGACCATATTAAGTCACAAAACTCTTGCCTAAACGTAGCATAGCTGCCTGATTTGTCTTTCCTCAGGGTCAGAGGTTCTTACACTTAATTGTAAATTAGATTTACTGACTGCAGTGGAGGGGGGAGTATCTTGTAAAATATACTTTCCAGAGCTTCAAGCTAAAAAAAAAAAAAAAAAAGCCAATTCAGAAGGTGTGGGATTGGTTGCAAGAATATACAATTTAACCAGTGCCCCAGGATTCTCTGAGGTAGACAGCAGATTAGACCATAGCCCTCTAGATTTCAGCACTGTACTGGTATAGAAAGAAAAATAAAAGAAAGGTATACTAATGGGAAAAAAATAATGGGAAAGAACACTGGCCCCAGTGCCAGAGCAAAACCTATCTAATCATCCTACTCTCAGGCAGGAGACAACCCCTGTCAGCTTCAGTGCTCCAGCTGGAAGTTCTCACCCTTCTCCCACCAGCTGTGGTCCTTGATCCCAAAAATCTTTGAGGAAAGAAGTTTTGAGCCTCATCTCATGACCAGAGGACGCTTTTATTACTATTATGTTTATTTTGCCAAAGGCCAACTATTAAATAAATGGAAATATATTTAATGAGTCTTTTTGCTATCACAGAGAATATATATGAAAACTTTTGTAGAAATTATTAGAAACAACAAAAAAAATCTGTCAAAGATTCTTGAACCCTCTATTCCATAGAGATCCCTAACACACAGTGATATTGAAAGACATTAACCTGAATTCCTTTTCCTATGCCTTTGTCTTATTTCTTCTTTTGAGATTTTTGTTTCCTGTGGTTAGACATCTTTGAGTTCAATAAGTACTTATTCTATTTAATTAAAATAAAACAAAATGTCCCTAATTCAATCCAAAGACATCAGTCTCAGATTCAGTAGGACTGAAACTGGCCTTTGATTTGGTGATTTTGGCGGGGCAGGGTAATGATTGTGATATGGTGATTTTTTTTGTTTGTTTTTTAGTGCTTACAGAGGACATGGAAATACCATGATATGGAAGTTGTTTGTCTATATTGGAGGAAATTAACAAAATATTGAAGAGCTTTCTGTGAGATAAGACTTGTATTTAATAGTTTACTGCAACAAGATAATGACTTGCCTATATAGTTTGTATTTATTTTTTATGGTGATAGTAATATTCAGGTAATCATCATATGTAGAGCTAATATCTTGCATATGATATTAGAAGAACCTAATAGAGATCCATTCAAACATTTTCATTCAAAGTTAAACCACTGTTTGTTGGTCTGTTGGAGAGCTAAATAGAAAATTTCACATATTCCCAATTTTACATGAAATTTCAAAGGGTTCAAGGGTCTGTCAGAAAGGAGATTTAAATTATTTTCTAGCAATAAATACTAATATAAAACAATCTTCTTTTTTCCAACCATGTCCACACAGAAAGAGACACACAAGTATAGCTGACCTCATCACCAAGTTTGACCTGGATCCAGTAAAAATGTTCCTATCTTACACTTGAGTCCTCAGTGTAAAACATTACTATGTTGAAGAAAATAGATATACATTTTTGTCTCTCTCTCTTCACTTGTGCTGCAATCTGGCCCATTTTATTAGCATGGTTGCAGTTTATCTCCAAGCTTAAAAAAAAAAAAAAAAAAAAAAAAAAAAAACCTTGAACTTTTTCAAATGTGTGCAGATGTTCTATTTTGTTTCCAAAAATAATTCCATCTCTTTCCAATAGATCCCTGATAGGTACTGCGTTTTTCACCCTTAAATCAATTTAGCTTTAAGCTCAATTTTCCTCAGTTGAATGCTCATCTTGATAAACTCCTTAAGGCTTGGTCCCTAGAGATTTTGTTAAACTTAATTTTATTAAAACTTAGGATATGAAAACCTTGTTTGCATAATTATCTATATTAAATATTTCTACCTGTTTCTATGGAGATTTCACTGTTAATCTCCCCATTTTTTTTTCGGACTTTACCATTTTTTTTTAGAATGTACAACTTGTTTTCAAACCAGGAAAGTCTATAAAAGGAAAATGTATATTTTTTAAACTGAAATTAACCAAACTCTACACGCTATGCATTGTGTTGGACAAAAATCTAGTGTTGTTACTGTTGTCATACTGGGTAAAATTTAGATTCTTTTCTCTTTTTCTATGAAATTGGACTAATGATACTTGTCCTATTATATCACACACTGTTGTGAATAATGAAGAAGGTGTTTTACTTGAAAGTGCTCCATGAATATAAAATATTATTATGTTGTCCTTGTTATACCAAGAAGTCATGTCAGCAGGGATTCTTTTAGGGCCTTTTTCCCAGTCAGCTCATCAATAGGCATTTACTTCAAAACTATCATGTGACTACCACTACACTGGGTACTTTGAGATAATCTTAATGTTCCCTGGGCTTCCCTGGTGGTGCAGTGGTTAAGAGTCTGCCTACCAATGCACGGCGGGAACACAGGTTCGAGCCCTAGTCCGAGAAGATCTCACATGCCACAGAGCAACTAAGCCCATGCACCACAACTACTGAAGCCCATGCACCTAGAGCCCGTGCTTGGCAACAAGAGAAGCCACCACAATGAGAAGCCCATGAACCCCAACGAAGAGTGTACCCCGTTTGCCACAACTAGAGAAAGCCGCGCACAGCAACAAAGAAGCAGTGCAGCCAAAAAGAAAATAAACAAAACAAAAATTTAGTATTCCCTAACAGTGAGCAAGCTGATTTGTGGCTCAGTCATTCCAATTGACCAGTTTGAAATAAAAGATCCAGAAACCGAACTGTCAGGTAAAAGAAATATGAGCCACCTTCTCATCAATATCACTTAAAAGTCAAAGTATCATTCACAGTGTGGGTATTTTCACTTTTTGGGAAACCAAGCAACGCTTTCACCCAATGGAAATTTTAGAAGGTCATAAAGGAAGGACAGGAGAGGATAATTCTCTGTCCCAATGGCAAGGAGCCATATGAATGAATGAAGTCATTTCACATTGCAAATTTTATCTAAGGGAGAAATCTCTATGAGGGGTCTGAAGAACTGAGCACAGACTCTCCAGTGCTCCTCAGATGATGTCAGATATATTTGCCTTCATGGGGAGAAACCAAAATGGAGGTATATATGGGGAGTATTGTTCTTCTCTCTAAAAACTTGAAAATAATGCTGCCCCTTGATGTACATTATATTATAAATTAATCAGAGCAGAAATATTCAAATCACCACAGACAGGAGCAGTTGATCACAGAGTGATTGAAAATGATATATCTTTAAAAGAAAAAGCTTAGAGCAAAAGTGGGTAATCAGAAATAAAAACACAATAAAAGGAAAATGAAAGTGGCAATATTTAACAGTGTGGAGGGGAACTAAGTGCCCTATTCTCCTGATTGGTGCTGCCTTTTGTACATGGATATAAGAATCTGATGTCACTGACTGTGTAAATTATAGGCAATCTGTCTTTTCCTTGTCTCACCAGAATGTGATGACAAATGCAATAACGTTAGTGGCATCAGGTTTTCAGTGGCTCTCCACCATACCTACTCAGAAGGCAGAACCTTGAATTCTACCATTCTAGGTACTTCTGGAAGCTACCACAGTACTCACATGTGCTCACAACTACCTCTCAACTACCACTCAGTTATTCTGTGTCTTCAAGTCCACACCACCGCTGCTGCCATTGCTTCTGTGTACCATGTGGCTCACAGAGGGACCACTGAAACTTCCACTATGCTCTCACATGATGACTGGGTACCAAATTCCTTCTCTGAGCTCTATGGATATTGCTGAGTAACATAAATTCCACTGGTCACTGCCACATCTCCTGGACACAATACTTTTGCCAGGCACAGCGTTTTCTTCCTAGGAGCCACTGCCAGTTTCCTAGATCCCAGTGGTTTATTGGAACAACCGTTTTGTGTTACAATCACAATTTATGATATGTACTTATGTTTAAGATAATTGTTTAATGAAATATGTATGGATTTTCCTTCAGAGTGCATGGCTAATCACCCTTTAGAAATCACTGTAGCCTTTTTATGAACGTTCAAATGATATAACCCCATGAGGGTCTGTTATTATTCAGAATGTGTTCTTAAGTTTTACTTAAGTATAGATAAGTTCACTCAGAATTCAAGCACTTTTTATTACAAAGATACAGCACAATAATATAGAAGCAGCACAAACTTTGGAGTCAGTCTGCTTTGGGTTCAAATTCTGACTCTCACACTACTTATCTGTAGAAATTTGACCAAGTTCAGCCTCATTTTTTTCAACCTTTAAAATTGGCATAACATATACCTTAAAAGGTCATTGTGAGCTTTTAACAGGATAACATCTATTTAGGTATTATTACAGTGCTTGGTTAATTAGAAAAACTAAATCATTTGTAATACTTATTATCGTTATTATTGGCTGCATTTCCCTGCAGCATCCTAGAAACTTGTTTCTGTGTCAAAGTAGAACTCTTGGGGCATTCTAATTGTGAAGGAAAAGGATAGGACAAAGAAATTTTCACTGATGTATTCGTGACCTAATGTGTTGTTCTATGGAATAGGAAATAAGAAAGGTTGGAGAGAAAATATTTTTGCCCCAAAATGAACATTAGTGGTAAAATCTGGAGCTCTGATCTTGTCCTTCTGGTAAGATTAGCTTTATTAATGCTGCTGAGGAGGTCTAATAGAAGATTTACCTAAGTGAGCTTGAACTCACAAATTCTATTATCCCTCCCCCAGCCCATCACACCAGCCAGCATGGAAATGGGCCTTTTTATTATAAACTAATTACTATTCACATTTTATCAGCTAACAAATCGATTTGCAAACACTTTTTAAAATTCAGGAACTGCTATATGAATTTGTTGAAACAAAGAGGGTCATTACCAAGTCCTATTATCCATCCTGCTGGCTCTCTCTTGGGTTTTAATTATTCCAGCCACGAATAGATATTGGATAGGAAGGCAGGTCACTGAGGTCCTGCCAGTTTGAGTCTTGTGTGCTTGGTCTTCTTAAACCTGTCAGCCACATGGCCTTCCTTTCCTCCAAGACCCAGCAGTGACAGTAGACAATAGTAAGCAGCCCTGTCTCCTCATCATCCTCCTCAATTAACCACCACTGAGCTCCGACCAATGCACAGTGTAGAACCAAAGAGTCCCTGGGGTTTGGAGAAATTTTAAAAGTTTAGAATAAGGGAGTGGGGAAACTATAAAGAAGACATTATTAAAATGAGATCACCAAAAGAGTGAAGTAATTCTGTCGGGCTGCCCAAAGCCCTCCAAGTATGCTTTAGACGCAGGTGCAATGGTTTTGTGATTGACTAGGAAAGGAATTAGAAACTCTGCCCCTGTTTTGTGTCTCAGAAACCAAAGCTGTTAACAGTAGCTAACAGGGAGGGAGTAATTAAGGTGAACTCTCACTGTATAATACTTTTTAGAAGCATTAATATTCTTTACCTTCTAATATACTATGTAGCATAGTTATTGTGTTAATTTTTTTCAGCTTTATTGAGAAATAAAATTGTAGTATATATAAAGTATACAATGTGATGATTTGTATACTTTGAGAAAGTGTTCCCACCATTGAGTTAATGAACACATCACTTTCCATATTTTTCTTCTTTTTCTCTCTCTCTTTTTTATTATTATTATTATTTTTTTGGTGAGAACATTTAAGTTTTAGCAAATTTCAATTATACAACAAGGTATCAAATATATCACCTATATATTATCAACTGTAGTCACCATGTTACACATCAATCTTTATTGATCTTGTAACTGAAAGAAATTTGTACCTTTTTTACCAGCCTCTTCCTATTCCTCTCACCCACAGAGTCTCAGGCAACCACCATATCACTCTGTTTTTATGTTTAGACTTTTTTGTTGCTGTTTTTAAATTCCACACATCAGTGATACATTGCAGCATTTGTTTTTCTCTGTCTAACTAATTTAACTTAGCATATTGCCTCCCATTTTGTCCATATTGTTGCGTGGCAGGATTTCCTTTTGTAAGGCTGAATAATATTCAATTGTTTGTATACACCACACTTTCTTTATCTGTCAGTGGAAACACTTTTGTGGTTTCCATTCCTTGGCTATTGTGAGTAATCCTGCAATGAACATGAAGTACAGATATCTATTTGAGATAGTGACTGCCTATGTATGAATACCCAGGAGTGGTATTGCTGGATCATATGGTAGTTCTATTTTTAATTTCTTAAGGAAATCCATACTGTTTTCCATAGTGACTTACCAGTTTTTACATTCCCACCTACAGTGTACAGGGTTTCCTTTTCTCCGCATCTTTGCTATCATTTGTTATTTCTTGTCTTTTTGACCATAGACACTCTAAAATGTAAGAGGTGATATCCCATTGTGATTTAGATTTGCATTTCCCTGATGATTAGTGATGTTGAATATTGTTTTATGTACCTGTTGGTCATTCGTATATCTTCTTTGAAAAACATGGATTCAAGTCCTTTGACCATTTTTACTTGGATTATTTCTTTTTTTAGTTACTGAATTCTTCAATATGAATTTCTGGTATATTTTGAATATTAACCCCTCATCAGATATGTGATCTGCAAATATTTTCCCCCATTCTATAAATTATGATTTCTTGATAGTTTTCTTTGCTGTGCTGAATCTTTTTAATTTGTTGTAGTTCTACTTGTTCCTCTTGCTTTTGTTGCCTTGCTTTTTAGTGTCAAATCCAAAAAAAAAAGAAAAAAGCATTGCCAAGACCAATCCAGTCAATCCAGTGTCAAGGACTTTCTTTCCTATGTTTTCTTCTAGGAGACTTATAGTTTCAGGTCTTGGAGTCAAACTTTTACTCCATTTTGAGCTTATTTTTTGTGTATGATGTAAGTAGGACTTCAGTTCTTTTGCATATAAATATCCAGTTTTCCCAGAACCATTTATTGAAAAAAAAAACATTCTTTCACCATTATATATTCTTGGTTTCTTTGTCAAAAGTTAGTTGAACATATATGCACAGGTTTGTGCTTATGCCCATATCCTACTGTTCTGATTACTGCAGTTTTGTAAAAGTTTTTCAATCAGGAAGTGTGATACCTCCAGGTTCATTCTTCTTTCTCAGGATGACTTTGGGTATCTGGGCTCTTTTGAGGTTCCATATATAGATTTTTAGATTGTTTTCTATTTCTGTAAAAAATAACACTGGAATTGTGATAAAGATTATATTGACTCTATAGATCACTTTAAGTTGTACAAACATTTTGACAATATTCGTTCTTCCAATCCATGAACACAGAATATCTTTTCATTTCTTTGTGTCTTCAATTTCTTTCATTAGTGTCTTATAGTTTCCAATATACAGGTCTTCAATTACCTAGAAGACTACCTAGGACATAGTAAGTGCTTAATAAATATTGGCTTAATAAATGTATCTTACTCACTCTTCTAAATAATGGAACAAATAATTTAGACAACTTATCTTTCTCTATGTCAGATCCAATGTTTTTAATCTGAGTTTTTTATTGGAATGGTAATAGGAATCCTAGTTTTACATTTGCTCTCAAAGTTTATTCCTAAATTGGGAGTCAATTATCCTTCTAGATCCTTGTCTAGAGTTAAGGGCTTGCTGAACTCATCATCTTAATATGTTTGACCCCTCTCTTAATTCTTTGTTTATATTTGTACTATTGCCATAGCTCCAAATCTCTTTTATTTCCATTTCTTACATTTGGTTCAATAACCTATTGACTGAATGATTCTTTTCTTTGGACACAGATGTCTAGTTTTCCTATATAACAGTAGATAATTCTAAACACAAGCCTTCTTCTTCTTTTTTTTTTTTTTAATTTCTCAGGAGGCTACATTTAGTGGCATGTATGCTTAAGCATTAAGCACACTTTTGCATTGTGTATCCTGGGAGCCCATGCTGATCTGTATCTTACAGATTGGAGTAGGGAAAGGTGGATTCTGCATTTTGATCTTTGTAGCAATCCCAAGAAACTCAGCCTGTTTTCATTTTTCAAAGTACAGTGACCTCTCAGTACCTTGTAGTATGTTTGGTATGAAAAACATAAACTTTATTTTAATCGAAGCCAGAGTTCAATTTTGTATAGAGTCAAAGACATGCTGAACTTTTATCTACTGAGGTCTAATTCTGGATAGACCAGTGGATCACTCTTTTCCTAAATTTACATTTCTGATTACTTCAAATTAGATGATACTTTTCCACTTTAATGTTACTCCCTGAAACTAATAATTATTTAATGCACTTACTGTAAATCACATTTATTGATGCTCTCAAACCAAAAAAGAGGTTCATTTTTATCCCCATTCTGAGCTCATATTTGCAATCCATAGATTTAATCTGATTCTCTGTCTTAGCACTTGAGGTTGCATTTCTTAAATGTGCACTCACAAACACAACACCACAACTCGTAGATAAAAAATACCATTTTTCTATATATTGTTCATTATTTTAATAATTTATGATTATAATGATAATGTCTGTTGGTACCCATTTTGTTTCACTTATCAGTTACTTTATTTTTTACATAAAAATATTTAAGTATCACTGTTTTGTGGGGAAAGAACTATATTAAACATTTTGTATTTTAAGGACTTTCAAAGGCTATATAAATTTTTGAAATACATTTATTTCACTAAATAAAATGATAAAGTGAGATGAGTTTTTTAAAAGCTTAATTTATCAGCTTTCTCGTTTTCATAATATTATAAAAATTACATCAATTATATTATGACAAAGGAAGGCCTTTGGCTCAAGGTGATAGATGTGAGTATATTAAGTGATTAGAAATGCCTGGGAAATATGTGCTATGCTTGTGTTCTTTCCCTGACACCAATATTTTAATTTTGAATAATTGTTATTAGCTATCTGTGTCTTTACTGTGGCTGAATTTCACCATGAAAACCCTCATCAGGAGATATGTGTGGGTAGAAGATTTTCCATATTTTATGAGTAGAGTATTTTAGCACATGTGAGAGAGGTCTGGCTTATATTGACTGTGACAAGTCTAACAACCTGGAGTGTCTCAGATGCCATCTCCCTAGTTTAACATCTCACCCAATTTGTGAATGAAATGTAACTTAATGCATTTGAAGTTTTGAATTAATGGAAGAAGAAAGGAAAGCTGAATGGAAGCAAAACTTTCATTCAATGTCCAGGTATATAAAGTTGTCTGGTGATGTTTGGCGCTCCCTTTCTTCAGGTAATAGGTACAAATGTTCTAAACTACATTTACCTTTTGTCCCAATCTCCATGGTATCATACCATATTATAACCCACTTTTATTTTTAAGTTAGTCCTCTGGTACAAAAAAAATTATAAATTCAATCTCATTTTCCCTTCCCAAATGTGTGATGGATCAGGCAAAATTCCATTTCTCCCTGAGGATTGTAAAAATGTTTCTAGATATGGTGATCTGCTTGGCTTCTTTGTTTTATTTTTTAAATAATCCAGCAAAAGATATGTTTGTAATATCTGCATCAGATACAACTGGAAAAGAAAGCAAGAGAGTACACATTAAAATGCTGTGAAGTGAGGAATTTAAACCTGAGAAGATTTTAAGGTATTTTAAATTTTTGGAGTACAGCACCCTTCTTTTCACTAGACTACAGTTTCAGTGAGAATACAAACTGTGATTATTTCAATCAACCCTACATTCTCAATGCCTAGAAGACTGCCTGATATATAGGAAGAAGAAAAAAAACTGTATTGAATGAATTAATTAAAAACTGTATTTATTTTTTTTTATTATTATTATTTTTTATAGACATGTCTTTTATTCATGGTGTAAAAAATGAGAGAGGTGTGAGTCTAGAGCATACCATTAACTTAGAGAGGCAGGAAGGATATCCAGAGGGAGAGAATGATAGGGGTTCCAAACTGTATTTATTTTTAATGTATTTTTTACTGTATAATTTCTTCCTACAGTTGAACTTGGGACTAACAAGTTTTCAGAAGAGAGAGAGATTATTTGGTATAGGTAAGGATAGTCTAAGAAGATTTTATAGAAGAAGACATCAAATAGATATTGTAACACATAGAACACACTCTCTGTAACAAGAATTCTATGGGTGATTTACAGCCTACCTTTGAAGGTCCTCATTCAGATTTTGGCATAATATTCACGTCTACTAAAAGGATAAAATACCTGATCAAGAACAATTTCCTTGGGTGCACTGTTGATGATGGAACCATCATTTTGACATTTGAGCTTTGTGTCTCTTGCCACATTTTCATAGACCACAAGCAGAGCTGTTGGAGAGGGTGCTTAGTGAATGAATATGAGATAATGGATGTACCAATAGAAGGAATCTCTGTCTTACCTGAGCTCCCTGGGTAGTAGAATTCGATACAAAAATTAATGAATCAATTGTGTTATTTCATTATGAGTGAGAAAAATTCCAAAGAAACAGGAAGAGGAAAAAGGGAAATGATGAGGGAAGGAGAAAGCCAGTATGCAGTGACTGACATGGCTGATCTGCTTTTTATCAAACAAAGCATCAAAATGTTCCATTTTGCAGGATAGTCTTCCCAGGCCCAGGTAACTGTTACATCATTTCAAGTCAGCAAGTCCTTAGGTTGGAGGAAGGAGAATTGACCCTCAGTTTACTATATTCTATTGATCAAACACTCATCCACAAGAGGATATACAACACATGTCAGACTTGAGACTTTTCAGAGCCAAGTATGATTCCTTCATCTCATTCATCACTGAAGCTGAAGCCCACAGGTGGGAGGCACAGGTTCAGTCAAGGTCATAATCATAAATGTGGGTTGAGAGTTTGAATGCAGTCAGTCTGAGCTTATGCAGTACTTGTTGCTGCGGCTATTACTAGGGAGAAACAACTGGCTCAGGATTCTGGACATAGCTGAAGCTAAAAGACTCTAAGGTGGTACCTAACCTAAGTAGCTACAGGAACAACTGATCAATTGAAGGGCGCTGGATCAGATTTTCCAAATGGAATGCACAAAATACATGATCCAGGAGGACTCAGGTGGTAAAAATAACTCTATAATTTAGAGAGACCATGATACAAAGGATCTAGGGACATGTGAATCAGAGAAAAGGCAAGAAAAGAAAATGAAGTGTGTGAGGCATATTGAAATATCTAAAGGAGGTCCTTTGAGGAGAATAAATGGAGCCCTCTGATAGTGTGTATCATAATAATGCTTGGCAACTTCTTAATTACTCCTTCAATCCAGTATCCACCAAGGTGCCCACCATTCTCTTTAAACAGATATAGCCTTAGAAAATATAAAGAGGATGAAGAATTTCCAGAATGGAAATAGGAAGAAAGGATGAAAGTAAAGAAGAAAGAAAAAAAGTAAGGAATGGCAGAAAGATACGGAGAATTTCAAGGTCAAGGAAAACTAAAGTCAAATAGGTTCCCATTCTTTTGATGAATATAACACTATTAAGACTTTTAACATTTAAAAAATAAACAATAGATTATATTCTAAGAAATGAAATAAGTATGTTGTGCATATAAAAGAATGGTAGTAAATGTGGAAATTGAGGAACATTCTTTGAAATGCAGATAAAATTTGCCTTACGTTCCTATAGAGCACAATTCAAAAATTACATATTAGCTTTATTTCTGGAAAGTTGCTCTTATTTATATTTAACACATCATCAGTAGATTTCTTCTTAAAGTTACATTACACTTTATTGTCTACCCAAATTTTTGGAGAGTCATCCTAATTTATTCTAAAGAGTCCTAACATTTCTTTGGAGGGATAATTTTTAATTTCATAAATTCAGGATGTTGAGAACTTACAAATATTGTTTGTTTGGTTTTGTTAATATCCCTTAAGAGACCTTGGCCTTATTGACAAAAGGTAAAAATGTGCCAAATGATACCATCTGAATTTTAATCTCTTTGCTCAACAAATATTTATTGAACCCTGTGTTAGGCCTTCTGTTGGGTGATAGTAATGCAACAGAGAACAAAATTATACATGTTTCCCAACCTTATGGAGCTCACATTCCAGTGGGAAAGACAGAAAAATGTAGAAAAGCTGAAATATTTTTTTAAGTATAAATTTAATAAGTACAATGAAAGAAAGAAGTGAAGGGCTGAAAGACCAAGAGTGGCCTTTCTGAAGACCTAACATATACACTCAGATATTAAGAATGAGTAAAAATAAGTACCTATGTGAAGAACAAGATAAAAAGTGTTTCAGCAGAAAGGGTAGTACATATTTTTCTTTCTGCCTTGAGAAAGAAAGATCATGGGAAATTCAGAAAACTGAAAGAAGTTCAGCATGGTTTCACCATAGATGGAACAAGGAAGAGTAGCTAATGATAAGTTGAAATAGAGGTTAGATCATGCATGGCTGGGCAGACCATGATAAGAAATTTGGGGTTTATTATAAGTGAAATGGGAAAAGGCTTAAGTGTTTTGAGCAGGTTAATGGTTTGATTATAATTTAAGAAGATCACTGGCTGCTAAGTAGGAAATGGATTAAATGGAGCCAAGATGAATGCATGGAGACCAATTAGGAGGTTATTGACATTAGTCAAGGAAAGTGATGGTGGTAGTTTAAACTGGGACACCATAGATCAGGAGATGAATAAATTTTTCTTTCCTTTTCTTTTTTTAATTTCAAATACATATACAATTTTTCCAAGTCTCCAAATATTTTTGTTAGTTTCTGCTTTATAACAAAGTGAATCAGCTATACATATACATATATCCCCATATCTGCTCCCTCTTGGGTCTCCCTCCCACACTCCCTATCCCACCCCTCTAGGTGGTCACAAAGCACTGAGCTGATTTCCCTGTGCTATGTGGCTTCTTCCACTAGCTATCTATTTTACATTTGGTAGTGTATATATGTCCATGACACTCTCTCACTTCGTCCCAGCTTACTGTTCACCCTCCCCGTGTCCTCAACTCCATTCTTTATCTGCATCTTTATTTCTGTCCTGCGCCTAGGTTCTTAAGAAATTTTTTTTTTAAGATTCCTTATGTATGTGTTAGCATATGGTATTTGTTTTTCTCTATCTGACTTACTTCACTCTGTATTTCAGACTCTAGGTCCATACACCTCACTACAAATGACTCAATTTCGTTTCCTTTTATGGTTGTGTAATATTCCATTTTATATATGTGCCACATCTTCTTTATCCATTCATCTGTTGATGGACACATAGGTTTCTTCCATGTCCTGGCTATTGTAAATAGAACTTCAATGAACATTGTAGTACATGACTCGTTTTGAATTATGGTTTTCTCAGGGTATACGCTCAGTAGTGGGATTGCTGGAGTGTATGGTAGTTCTATTTTTAGATTTTTAAGGAACCTCCATACCGTCCTCCATAGCGGCTGTATCAATTTACATTCCCAGAAACTGTAAGAGGGTTCCTTTTTCTCCAAACACTCTCTTGCACTTAATGATTGTAGACATTTTTTTGATAGCCATTCTGACTGGTGTGAGGTGATACCTCATCATAGTTTTGATTTACATTTCTCTAATGATTAGTGATGTTGAGCATCCTTTCATGTGTTTGTTGGCAATCTGTATATCTTCTTTGGAGAAATGTCTATTTAGGTCTTCTGCCCATTTTTGGAATGTTTTTTTTTGTTTTTCTGGTAATGAGCTGCATGAGCTGCTTGTAAATTTTGGAGAATTATCTTTGTCAGTTGATTCATCAGGAAATATTTTCTCTCATTCTGAGGGTTGTCTTTTGGTCTTGTTTATGGTTTCCTTTGCTGTGAAAAATATTTTAACTTTCAGTAGGTACCATTTGTTTATTTATTTTTTAATTTCCATTTCTCTAAAAGGTGGGTCAAAGGATCTTCTGTGATTTATGACATAGAGTGCTCTGCCTGTGTTTTCCTCTAAGAGTTTTATAGTGTGTGGCCTTACATTTAGGTCTTTAATCCATTTTGAGTTTATTTTTGTGTATGGTGTTAGGGAATGTCCTAATTTAATTCTTTTACATGTAGCTGTCCAGTTTTCCCAGCACCACTTACTGAAGATGCTGTCTTTTCTCCATTGTATATTCTTGCCTCCTTTATCAAAAATAAGGTGACCATATATGCGTGGGTTTATCTCTAGGCTTTCTATCCTGTTCCATTGATCTATATTTATGTTTTTGTGCCAGTACCATACTGTCTTGATTATTGTAGTTCGTAGTATAATCTGAAGTCCAGGAGCCTGATTCCTCCAGCTCAGGTTTTCTATCTCAAGATTGCTTTGGCTATTCAGGGTCTTTTGTGTTTCCATACAAATTGTGAAATTTTTTGTTCTAGTTCTGTGAAAAATGCCAGTGATAGTTTGACAGGGATTGCATTGAATGTGTAGATTGCTTTGGGTAGTAGAGTCCTTTTCACAATGTTGATTCTTCCAATCCAAGAACGTGGTATATCTCTCCATCTATTTGTATCATCTTTGATTTCTTTCATCAGTGTCTTATACTTTTATGCATACAGGTCTTTTACCTCCTTAAGTAATTATTTTTCCAATATATTTTATTCTTTTTGTTGCAATGGTAAATGGAAGTGTTTCCTTAATATCTCTTTCAGATTACTCATCATTAGTGTTTAGGAATGCAAGACTTTTCTGTGCATTAATTTTGTATCCTGCAGATTTACCAAATTCATTGATTAGCTCTAGTAATCTTCTGGTGGCATCTTTAGGATTCTCTATGTATAGTATCATGTCATTTGCAAACAGTGACATCTTTACTTCTTTTCCAACTGGGATTTTTTAATTTATTTTTTCTTTCTGATTGCTGTGACTAAAACTTCCAAAACTATGTTGAATAGTAGTTGTGAGAGTGGATAACCTTGTCTTGCTCCTTATCTTAAAGGAAATCATTTCAGTTTTTCACCACTGAGAATGATGTTGGCTGTGGGTTTGTCATATATGGCCTTTATTACATTGAGGTAAGTTCCCTCTATGCCTACTTTCTGGAGGGCTTTTCTCATAAGTGGCTGTTGAAGTTGTTGAAAGTTTTTTCTGCATCTATTGAGATGATCATATTGTTTGTGTTTCAATTTGTTAATATAGTTTATCACATTAATTCATTGGTGTACATTGAAGAATCCTTGCATTACTCGGAGAAACCCCACTTGATCATGGTGTATGATCCTTTATTGTGCTGCTGGATTCTGTTTGCTAGTATTTTGTTGAGGATTTTTGCATTTATGTTCATCAGTGATATTGACCTGTAGTTTTCTTTCTTTGTGATATCTCTGTCTCGTTTTGGTATCAAAGTGATGGTGGCCTTGTAGAATGAGTGTTGGAGTCTTCCTACCCCTGCTATACTTTGGAAGAGTTTGAGAAGGATAGGTATTAGCTCTTCTCTAAATATTTGATAGAATTTTCCTGTGAAGCCAACTGGTCTTGGGCTTTGGCTTGTTGGAAAATTTTTAATCACAGTCTCAATTTCAGTGCTTATGATTGGTGTGTTATATTTTCTATTTCTTCCTAGTTCAGTCTCGGAAGGTTGTGCTTGTCTAAGAATTTGTCCATATCTTACATATTGTCCAATTTATTCGCATAGAGTTGTATGTCATAATCTCTCAGGATCCTTTGTATTCTGCAATGACAGTTGTTACTCCTCCTCTTTCATTTCTAGTTCTATTGATTTGAGTCTTCTCCCACTTTTGTTGATGAGTCTGGCTAATGGTTTATCAATTTTGTTTATCTTCTCAGAGAACCAGCTTTTAATTTTATTGATCTTTGCTGTTGTTTCCTTCATTTCCCTCTATTTATTTCTGATCTGATTTTATGACTTATTTCCTTCTGCTAACTTTGGTGGGTTTTTTTATATTGTTGTTCTTCCTTCTCTAATTGCCTTAGGTGTAAGTTTAGGTTGTTTATTTGAGATATTTCTTGTTTCTTGAGGTAGGATTGTATTACTGTAAACTTCCCTCTTAGATCAGCTTTTGCTGAATCTCATAGATTTTGGGTCATCATGTTTTCTTTGTCATTTGCTTCTAGGTATTTTTTTGATTTCCTCTTTGATTTTTTCAGTAATCTCTTAGTTATTTAGTAGTATATTGTTTAGCCTCTATGTGTTTTTTTTTTAACGGATTTTTCCTGTAATTGATATCTAGTCTCATAGCATTGTGGTCAGGAAAAATGCTTGATACAATTTCCATTTTCTTAAAATTACCAAAGCTTGAGCTGTTACCCAAGATATGATCTATCCTGGAGAATGTTCCATGAGCACTTGAGAATAAAGTATACTTTGTCATTTTTGGATGGAATGTCCTATAAATATCAATTAAGTCCATGTAGTTTAATGTATCATTTAAAGCTTGTGTTTCCTTATTTATTTTCATTTTGGATGATCTGTCCATTGGTGAAAGTAGGGTGTTAAAGTCCCCTATTATGAGTGTGTTACTGTCGATTTCCCCTTTTATGGTTGCTGGCATTTGCCTTATGTTTTTAGATGTTCCTACATTGGGTGCATAAATATTTACAATTCTTATATCTTCTTCTTGGATTGATCCCTTGATCATTATGTAGTGTCCTTCTTTGTTTCTTGTAAAAATCTTTATTTTAAAGTCTATTTTGCCTGATATGACAATTTCTACTAGAGTTTGCTTTTTATTTCCATTTGCATGGAATGAATTTTTCCGTCCCCTCACTTTCATTCTGTATATGTCCCTAAGTCTGAAGTGGCTCTCTTGTAGACAGCATATGTACAGGTCTTGTTTTTGTATTCGTTCAGCCAGTCTATGTCTTTTGGTGGGAGCACTTAATCCATTTACAATTAAGGTAGTTATTGATATGTATGTTCCTATTACCATTTTCTTAATTGTTTTTGTTTGTTATTGTAGTTCTTTCCCTTCTCTTGTGTTTCTGCCTAGAAAAGTTTCTTTAGCATTTGTTGTAAAGCTTCTTTGGTGGTGCTGAATTCTCTTAGCATTTGCTTGCTTGTAAAGTTTTAATTTCTCCATCAAATCTGAATGAAATCCTTGCTGAGTAGTGTAACCTTGTTTGTAAGTTTTTCCCTTTCATCACTTTAAATATGTCCTGCCACTCCCTTCTGACTTGCAGAGTTTCTGCAGAAAAATCAGCTGTTATCCTTATGGGAATTCCTTTGTATGTTATTTGTTTTTTTTTCCTTTGCTCTTTTTAATATATATATATTTGTATTTAACTTTTGGTAGTTTCATTAATATGTGCCTTGGCATATTTCTCCTTGGATATATCCTGTATAGGACTCTCTGTGCTTCCTGGACTTGGTTGACTATTTCCTTTTCATGTTAGGGAAGTTTTCAACTATAGTCTCCTCAAATATTTTCTCATCCCCTTTCCTTTCCTCTTCTTCTTCTGGAACCACTATTATTTGAATGTTGGTGCTTTTAATGTTGTCCCAGAGGTCTCTGAGACTGTGCTCAATTCTTATCATTTTTTTTTTCTTTATTCTGCTCTGCAGTAGTTATTTTGACTATTTTATCTTCCAGGTCACATATCTGTTCTTCTGCCTCTCTTATTCTACTATTGATTCCGTCTAGAGAATTATTAATTTATTTATTATGTTGTTCATCATCGTTTGTTTGCTCTTTAGTTCTTTTAAGTCCTTCTTAAACATTTCTTTTATTTACTCCACTCTATTTCCAAGATTTTCGATCACTTTTACTATCATTACTCTGAATTATTTTTCAGGTTGACTGCTTATTTCCACTTCCCTTGCTTGGTCTGAAGAGTTTTTCTCTGCTCCTTAGACTGCTGTATGTTTCTCTGTCTTCACATTTTGCTTAACTTCCTGTTTTTGGGGTCTCCTTTTCATAGGCTTCAGGTTTATAGTTCCTGTTGGTTCTGGTGCCTGCCCCCAGTGGCTAAGTTTGGTTCAGTGTATTGTGTTGGCTTCCTGGTGGAGGCGACTGGTGTCTATGTTGTGGTGGATTAGGCTGGAGCCTGCTTTTTTTGTGGGCAGGACTGTGTCCTGTGGTGTGTTTTGGGGTGTCTGTTACCTCATTATTATTTTAGGCATCCTCTCTGCTAATGGGTGGGGTTGTGTTCCTGTCTTGCTAGTTGTTTGGCATAGGGTGTCCAGCACTGTAGCTTGCTGGTCTTTGATTGGAGCTGGGTCTTAGGGTTGAGATTGAGATCTCTCGGAGATTTCACTGCTTGATATTGCATGGAGCCAGGAGGTCTCTGGTGGACCAATGTCCTGAACTTCGCTCTCCCACCTCTGAGGCACAGGTCTGACAACCAGCTGCAGCACCAATACCCTGTCATCCAAATGTCTCAGGAGAAAAGGGAGAAATAAAGAAATATAAAATAAAATAAAATAAAATAATAAATAAAGAATGTTTTAATTATTAAAAATACAATTAAAAAGTAGTAAAAGAAAGAAAGAAGAGAGCAACCAAGCCAGAAAACAAATACACCAATGAAAACAAACACTAAAAACTATACTGAAAGAAAAAGAAAAAAAAAAAGGACAGGCAGAAACCTAGGACAAATGGTAAAAACAGGGGAGGAGAGGGGGAAAATGGGGGAAGAGTAAGACGTGGAGATAATCTTCCTCCCCACACATACATCAGAAATACATCTACACATGGAACAACTCCTACAGAACACCCACTGAACGCTGGCAGAAGACGTCAGACCTCACAAAAGCAAGAAACTCCCCACGTACCTGGGTAGGGCAAAAGAAAAAAGAATAAACAGACAAAAGAATAGGGACGGGACCTGCACCAGTGGGAGGGAGCTTTGAAGTGGGAAAGGTTTCCATACACTAGGAAGCCCTTTAGCAGAGAGACTGTGAGTGGCGGAGGGGGGAAGCTTCAGAGCCATGGAGGAGAGCACAGCAACAGGGGTGTGGAGGGCAAAACGGAGAGATTCTCACACAGAGGATCAGCCTTGACCTCCACTCACCAGCCCGAGAGGCTTGTCTGCTCACCCGCTGGGGTGGTTGGGGACTGGGAGCTGAGGCTTGGGCTTCGGTGAGATCCCAGGGAGAGGACTGGCAGCATGAACACAGTCTGAAGGGGTTAGTGCACCACAGCTAGCTGGGAGGTTTCCGAGGGAAAAGTCTGGACCTGCCAAAGAGGCATGAGACTTTTTGTTCCCTCTTTGTTTCCTGGTGTGCGAGGAGAGGCGATTAAGAGAACTGCTTAAACAGCTCCAGAGATTGGCATGAGCCATGGCTAACAGCGTGGACACCAGAGATGGGCAGGAGATGCTAAGGCTGCTGCTGCTGCCAACAAGAAGCCTGTGAGTGAGCACAGGACACTATCCACACCTCCCTTCAGGGGGGCCTGTGCAGCCTGCCACTGCCAGGGTCCTGGGATACAGGGACAACTTCCCTCGGAGAATGTACTCCATGTCTCAGGGTGGTGCAACGTCCTGCCGACCTCTGCCACCTCAGGCTCTCCCCGTGCACCGTAACCCTCCTTCTCCCTGGCCTGAGTAAGCCAGAGCCCCTGAATCAGCTGCTCCTTTAATCCCGTCCTGTCTGAGCGAAGAACAGTTGCCCTCCAGCAACCTACATGCACAGGCAGGGCCAAATCCAAAGCTGAGCCCTGGGAGCTGTGCAAACAAAGAAGAGAAAGGGAAATTTCTCCCAGAAGCCTCAGAAGCAATGGATTAAATCTCCACAATAAACTTGATGTAACCTGAATCGGTGCAATAACTGAATAGACAACAAATCATCCCAAATTGAGGAGGTGGGCTTTGAGAGCAAGATTTATTATTTTTCCCCTTTTCCTCTTTTTGTGAGTGTGTATGTGTATGCTTCTGTGTGAGATTTTGTCTGTATAGCTTTGCTTTCACCATTTGTCCTAGGGTTCTATACATCCATTTTTGTTTGTTTGTTTGTTACTTTTAAAAAAATATTTCTTAAAAATTATTTTTTATTTTAATAACTTTATTTTATGTTATTTTATTTTACCCCCTTTCTTTCTTCTTTCTTTCTTTCTTTCTTGCTTGCTTGTTTGCTTTCTACATTTTCTCCCTTTTATTGTGAGCTGTGCAGATGAAAGGCTCTTGGTGCTGTAGCCAGGAGTCAGTGCTATGCCTCTGAGGTAGGAGAGCCAAATTCAGGACACTGGTCAACAAGAGACCTCCCAGTTCCACATAATATCAAACAGCGAAAATCTTCCAGAGATCTCCATCTCAAAAGCAACACTCAGCTTCACACAACGACCAGCAAGCTACAGTGCTGGACACCCTATGCCAAACAACTAGAAAGACAGGAACACAACCCCACCTATTAGCAGAGAGGCTGCCTAAAACCATAATAAGGCCACAGACTCCCCAAACACACCACCAGACATGGACTTGCCCACCAGAAAGACAAGATCCAGCCTCATCCACTGGAAGACAGTCACTAATCTTCTCCACCAGGAAGCATAGACAACCCACTGAACCAACTTTAGCCACTGGGGAAAGACACCAAAAACAATGGTAACTACGAACCTGAAGCCTGAAAAAGGAGACCCCAAACACAGTAAGATAAGCAAAATGAGCAGACAGAAAAACACACAGCATATGAAGGAGCAAGAAATAAACACACCAGACCTAACAAATGACGAGGAAATAGGCAGTCCACCTGAAAAATAATTCAGAATAATGACAGTAAAGGTGATCCAAAATCTTGGAAATAGAATAGAGAAAATGTAAGAAATATTTAACAAGGACCTAGAAGAACTAAAGATGAAACCAACAATGATGAACAACAAAATAAATGAAATTAAAAATACTCTAGAAGGGATCGATAGCAGAATAACTGAGGCAGAAGAATGGATAAGTGACCTGGAATAAAAAATAGTGAAAATAACTAATGCAGAGCAGAATAAAGAAAAATTACTGAACAGAACTGAGGACATTCTCAGAGACCTCTGGGACAAAATTAAATGCACCAACGATCGAATTATAGGGGTCCCAGAAGAAGAAGAGAAAAAGAAAGGGAATGAGAAAATATTTGAAGAGATTATAGTTGAAAACTTCCCTAATATGTGAAAGGATATAGTTAATCAAGTCCAGGAAGCACAGAGAGTCTCATACAGGATAAATCCAAGGAGAAACATGACAAGACACATATTAATCAAAATGTAAAAAGAATTAAATACAAAGAAAACATATTAAAAGCAGCAAGGGGAAGACAAAAATAACACACAAGGGAATCCTCATAAGGTTAACAGCTGATCTATCAGCAGAAACTCTGAAAGACAGAAGGGAGGGCAGGTTATATGTAACGTGATGAAAGGGAAGAACCTACAACCAAGATTACTCAACACAGCAAGGTACTCATTCAGAATTGATGCACAAATTAACAGCTTTACTGACAAGCAAAACCTGAGAGTTCAGCACCACCAAATCAGCTTTACAACAAATGCTAAAGGAACTTCTCTAGGCAAGAAACACAAGAGAAGGAAAAGACCTACAATAACAAGCTCAAAACAATTAAGAAAATGGGAATAGGAACACACATGTTGATAATTACCTTAAAGGTAAATGGATTAAATGCTCCCACCAAAAGACACAGACTGGCACAATGGATAAAAAAACAAGACCCATATACATGCTTTCTACAAGAGACCCACTTCAGACCTAGGGACACATACAGACTGAAAGTGATGGGATGGAAAAATATATTCCATGCAAATGGAAACCAAAAGAAAGCTGGAGTAGCAATTCCCATATCACAAAAAATAGACTTTAAAATAAAGAGTATTACAAGAGACAAAGAAGGACACTACATAATGATCAAGAGATTGACCCAAGAAGAAGATATAAAAATTGTAATTAATTATACACGGAACATAGGAGCACCTCAATACATAAGGAAATTACTAAGAGCCATAAAAGGGGAAATCAACAGTAACAGAGTATGGGAATTTAACACCCCACTTTCAGCAACGGACAGATCATCCAAAATGAAAATAAATAAGGAAACACAAGCTTTAAATGATATATTAAATAAGATGGACTTAATTATATTTATAGGACATTCCATCCAAAAACAACAGAATACACATTTTTCTCAAGTGCTCATGGAACATTCTCCAGGATAGGTCATATCTTGGGTCACAAATTAAGCCTTGGTAAATTTAATAAAATTGAAATTGTATTAAGTATCTTTTCTGACCACAATGCTATGAGACTAGATATAAATTACAGGAAAAGACCTGTAAAAAATACAAACACATGGAGGCTAAACAATACATTATTTAATAATGAAGTGATCACTGAAGAAATCAATGAGGAAATCAAAAAATACCTAGAAAAGAATGACAATGAAGACACGATGACCCAAAACCTATGGGATACAGAAAAAGCAGTTATAACAGGGAAGTTTATAGCAATACAATCCTACCTTAAGAAACAGGAAACATCTCGAATAAACAATGAAACTTGCACCTAAAGCAATTAGAGAAAGAAGAACAAAGAAATCCCAAAGTTAGCAGAAGGAAAGAAATCACAATGATCAGATCAGAAATAAATGAAAAAGAAATGAAGGAAACAATAGCAAAGATCAATAAAACTAAAAGCTTGTTCTTCCTGAAGATAAAATCAAAAATTGATAAACAATTAGCAAGGCTCATCAAGAAAAAAAGTGAGAAGACTGAAATCAATAGAATTAGAAATGAAAAAGAGAAGTAACAACTGACACTGCAAAAATACAAAAGATCATGAGAGATTACTAAAAGCAACTCTATGCCAATACAATGGACAATCTGGAAGAAATGGTCAAATTCTTAGAAGTGCACAACCTGCCAACACTGAACCAGGACAAAATAGAAAATATGAACAGACCAATCACCAGCACTGAAATTGAAACTGTGATTAAAAATCTTCCAACAAACAATAGCCCAGGACCAGATGGTTTCACAGGCGAATTCTATCAAACATTTAGAGAAGAGCTAACACATATCCTTCTCAAACTCTTCCAAAATATAGCAGAGGGAGGATCACTCCCAAACTCATTCTACAAGGCAACCATCACCCTGATACCAAAACCAGACAAGGATGTCACAAAGAGAGAAAACTACAGGCCAATATCAATGATGAACATAGATGCAAAAATCCTCAACAAAATACTAGCAAACAGAATCCAACAGCACATTAAAAGGATCATACACCATGATCAAGTGGGGTTTATTCCAGGAATGCAAGGATTCTTCAATATACACAAATCAATCAATGTGATACACCATATTAACAATTTGAAGTAGCAAAACCATATGATCATCTCTACCGATTCAGAGAAAGCTTTCAACAAAATTCAACACCCATTTATGATAAAAACCCTGCAGAAAGTAGGCATAGAGGGAACTTTCCTCAACATAATAAAGGCCATATATGACAAACCGACATCAACATTGTCCTCAATGGTGAAAAAATGAAACCGTTTCCACTAAGATCAGGAACAAGACAAGGTTGCCCACTCTCACCACTCTTATTCAACATAGTTTTGGAAGTTTTAGCCACAGCAATCAGAGAAGAAAAGGAAATAAAAGGAATCCAAATCGGAAAAGAAGAAGTAAAGCTGTCACTGTTTGCAGATGACATGATACTATACATAGAGAATCCTAAAGATGCTACCAGAAACCTGCTAGAGCTAATCAATGAATTTGGTAAAGTAGCAGGATACAAAATTAATGCACAGAAATTTCTGGTATTCCTATACACTAATGATGAAAAATCTAAAATTGAAATTAAGAAAACACTCCCATTTATCATTACAACAAGAAGAATAAAATATCTAGGAATAAACCTACCTAAGCAGACAAAATACCTGTATGCAGAAAATGATAAGACACTGATGAAAGAAATTAAAGATGATACAAATAGTTGGAGAGATATACCATGTTCTTGGATTGGAAGAATCAACATTGTGAAAATGACTCTACTACCCAAAGCAATGTACAGATTCAATGCAATGCCTATCAAACTACCACTGGCGTTTTTCAAACAACTACAACAAAAAATATCACATTTTGTATGGAAAAACAAAAGACCCCAAAGAGCCAAAGCAATCTTGAGAACAAAAAATGGAGCTGGAGGAATCAGGCTCACTGACGTGAGATTATACTACAAAGCTACAGTAATCAAGACCGAATGGTACTGGCACAAAAACAGAAATATAGATCAATGGAACAGGATAGAAAGCCCAGAGATAAACCCACACACATATGGTCACCTTATCTTTGATAAGGGATGCAGGAATGTATAGTGGAGAAAGGACAGCCTGTTCAATAAATGGTGCTGGGAAAACTGGACAGGTACATGTAAATGTATGAGATTAGATCACTCCCTAACACCCTACACAAAAATAAGCTCAAAGTGGATTAAAGACCTAAATATAAGGCCAGAAACTGTCAATCTCTAGAGGAAAACATAGACAGAACTGTCTATGACATAAATCACAGCAAGATCCTTTTTGACCCACCTCCTAGAGAAATGGAAATAAAAGAAAAGTTAAACAAATGAGACATAAAGAAACATAAAAGCTTTGGCACAGCAAAGGAAACCATAAACAAGACCAAAAGACAACCCTCAGAATGGGAGAAAATATTTGCAAATTAAGCAACTGACAAAGGATTAATCTCCAAAATTTATAAGCAGCTCATGAAGCTCAATAACAAAAAAACAAAAACCCAATCCAAAAAATGGGCAGAAGATGTAAATAGACATTTCTCCAAAGAAGATATACAGACTGTCAACAAACACATGAAAGAATGCTCAACATCATTAATCATTAGAGAAATGCAAATCAAACCTACACTGAGACATCTTCTCACACCGGTCAGAATGGCCATCGTCAAAAAATTTAGAAACAATATATGCTGGAGAGGGTGTGGAGAAAAGGGAACACTCTTGCATTTTTGGTGGGAATGTGAATTGGTACAGCCACTATGGAGAACATTATGGATGTTCCTTAAAATCTACAAATAGAACCACCATATGGCCCAGCAATGCCACTACTGGACATATACCCTGAGAAAACCATACTTCAAACAGAGTCATGTACCACAATGTTCATTGCATCTCTATTTACAATAGCCAGGAGGTGGAAGCAACCTAATTTTCCATCTTCAGATGAATGGATAAAGAAGATGTGACACATATATACAATGGAATATTACTCAGCTATAAAAAGAAATGAAATTGATTTATATATAGGGAGGTGGACGGACCTAGAGTCTGTCATACAGAGTGAAGTAAGTCAGAAAGAGAAAGACAAATACCATATGCCAACACATATATATGGAATCTAAGAAAAAAAATGTTATGAAAATCCTATGGATAAGACAGGAATAAAGATGCAGACCTACTAGAGAATGGACTTGAGGATATGGGGAAGGGGAAGGGGAAGCTGTGAGAAAGTGAGAGAGTGGCATGGACATATATACACTACCAAACGTAAAATAGATAGCTAGTGGGAAGCAGCTGCATAGCACAGGACAATCAGCTCGGTGCTTTGTGACCACCTAGAGGGGTGGGATAGGGAGGGTGGGAGGGAGGGACATGCAAGAGGGAAGAGATATGGGAACATATGTATATGTATAACTGATTCACTTTGTTATAAAGCAGAAACTAACACACCATTGTAAAGCAATTATACTCCAATAAAGATATACAAAAAATAAATTGTAAAAGCAAAGCTGTACAGACACAATCACAGAAAGAAGCATACACATACACACTCACAAAAAGTGAAAAAGGAAAAAAAAATGCATGTTAAGAAAAAAGGAAGAGAGCAACCAAATCTATAAACAAATTTATCAATGATAATAAGCTCTAAATACTAAAATAAAATAAACATAAACCCAGAAACAAATTAGATGCAGAAAGCAAACCCCATGTCTACAGTTGCTTCCATGGTCCACCACCTCAATTTTGGGATGATTCGTGGTCTATTCAGGTATTCCAGATATGCAGTGTACATCACGTTGATTGTGGATATTTAATCCGCTCCTCCTGAGGCTGCATGGAGAAATTTCCCTTTCTCTTCTTTGTTTACAGAGCTCCTGGGGTTCAGCTTTGGATTTGGCCCTTCCTCTGCATGTAGGTCACCTGAGAGTATCTGTTCCCACCCAGACAAGACAGGGTTAAAGTAGGAACTGATTAGGGTGCTCTGGCTCACTCATGCTGTGGGAAGTAGGGGTACAGAATGTGGAGCAAGCCTGTGGCGGCAGAGGCCATCATGATATTGCACCGGCCTGAGGTGCACTGTGTGTTCTCCCAGCGAAGTTGTCCCTGGATCATGGGACACTGGCAGTGGAGCTGCACAAGCTCCCAGGAGGGGAGGTGTTGATAGTGACCTGTGTTTGCACATAGGCTTCTTGGTGGCTGCATCAACAGCCTTAGTATTTCATGCCCGTCCCTGTTGTCCGTGCTGATAGTCACGGCTCTCGCCTGTCTCTAGAGCTCGTTTAGGTGGTGCTGTGAACCCCCTCTCCTTGTGCATACTGAAACAATGGTCTCTTGCCTCTTACGCAGTTCCAGACTTTTTCCCAGGCTCCCTCCCGTCTAGCTGTGGCTCACTAGTCCCCTCCAGGCTGTGTTCATGCAGCCATCCTCAGTCCTCTCTTTGTGACCTGACCTCCGAAACTGGATCCTCAGCTCCCAGCCCCCACCCGCCTTGGCAGGTGAGAAGACAAGCCACTCAGGCTGGTGGGCTCTGGTCAACACTGATCCTCTATGTGGGAATCTCTCTGCTTAGCCCTCTGCATCCCTATTGCTGTGCTCTCCTCCATGGCTCTGAAGCTTCCCTCTCACCCACCCACCATCTCCACCAGTGAAGGGGCTTCCTAGTGTGTGGAAACTTTTCCTCCTTCACAGTTCCCTCTCAGAGGTGCAGGTCTTGTCCCTTTTCTTTCGCCTCTGTTTTTTCTTTTTTCTTTTGCCCTACCCAGGTATGCAGGGAGTATTTTGCCCTTTGGGAAGTCTGAGGTCTTCTGCCAGCATTCACTATGTGTTCTCTAGGAGTTGTTCCACATGTTGATGTATTTTTGATGTATTTGTGGGGAGGAAGGTGATCTCCACATCTTAATCTCCGCCATCTTGAAGATCTCTCCTAAGTTTTTCAAATAGTAATCATATGATAGGAAGACGTGTGCTATAGAAATTGTTCATATGTAGTATAATGAGAGACTAGAGAACACCAAGTTTATATTTGATTTACACAGAAAGATGGACAGTACAGAAGATAATTCAAGAAGATAAGGTGTCTGAGCTTCATCTTGTGGAACTGAGGACTGGGAAGAAGAAAATTCAAATAGAAGGAATGGTATATGATGAATTTCAGAAGAAAGAAACGGTCCAGCATTTGAAACCATGAAATTATTCCACATGTGGAACAAGAGTGGAACATGTGGAACAAGAGTGTGACTTAATGGCTGGGTGTGAGTGACAGCATGTTGAACAGAGTGGCATCATGACAGGATTGTGGTTTAGGAACAGTGGAGGAGGGGGAGTACAGCTGAAGTAAATTCCATGGAGGAGAAAAGCATCTGTGTGTTGATTGTGGGGGAGAGTGCGATGGTTCTGAGGCAGGAATACTGAGGACCTTGTCCCAAGAATGGAAAGAGGGAGCATGTGGTTAGAAGATTTTCAAAACAAAATGATTTAATTGTTTTCTGGGTTTTTTTTTTTTGTGTGTGTGTGTGTCTTTTTAAATACTTAGTCATGGGGCAGAAACTTCTCTTCAGACTCTAAAGGTTCAAAGCACCAGTAGTCGAATAAAATTTGGGTAGTGTGGTATTTCAATTTATTTTATACTTCAGCCACATAATTTCCCACAACATACTAGCCTAAAAAACTAGAGCTGCTAAATTAGTACCCATCATAAGAAATTATTTTTAATTTTCACTCCTAAATTCCTGTATATAATTAATATACCTGGGTCCAGTAAACTTCTTCACCTACATACTTAACCTATTTTATTCTGTCAGTGTCTCATTGTCAAAAGCTATTTCTACATTCCCAGTCCTATTAATAAGATTATGATGTGAGAAAATTAAAAAAATAAAAAGTAGTTTATTGTCTTTTTAAAACTATTTGATGCCAATATCTCTATCTATATTTACCCATAAATCTATTAAAAAATTAAGTATTAAAAAGTCATTGAAGATCTACTAGGCACAGTGCTAGGTACTAGATGTGTGCTAGGTACATTATTTAAACTATGTCTACTTTTTATAAAAACTACATAAAGGAAATACTTTAAAAGCCTCTTTCCGACTAAGGAAACTTATGTTCTGTAAAGTTAAGTATCCAAGGACCACACACATAAGTGATAGGGTTTGCATTTGCCCCAAGGTTTTCCTGATTCTGAAGCCTGTGCACTTTCCTTTCCATCAAAATGTCTTAACTGATCTACAACAGTGTTTATTAAATATTTTGGTGTCTAGATATCTTTTACATTCTTAAAAAACTATTGAGTACCCTAAACAGCTTCTGTTAATATTGGTTACATCTATTGATACTTACTGTAATAAAAATTAAGACTAAGAAAAATTTAAAATTTTAATTTATTCATTTAAAAATAACAAGCCATTATATAACATAAGTACCTTGTTTTGTGTAGAGAGTAAGTATATTTTATATAACAAGAAAAAGTTAATGATAAGAATGGCATTGTTTTACATTTTTGTAAGTATATTTACTATCTGTCTATAGAATATGCCTGGGTTCTCTTACCTAATTCTATAATCGGGATGTAGGACATGTCTCTTTGATGAGGTATATGAACAAAAGCCAGCTTCACTTCAAATATGTGTGAGGGTAAATAACTATGAATTAGATAAGGAAGGACTGTTTTAATAGCCTTTTCTTTACAGATGTGGATTTTTTTGATAGTATACCAAAACTCATCAAATTGTTTCTCATATGTTCATTGCAATGTGGATTATGAAACCATACCAATAAGCTTTGCACACTGTTACATTAAATTATTTTATATATCTTGTTTCTTTGAATTACTCTTTTGTTTGTGCTTAATTTTATAATATTGTGCTTTAGTCATTTGGCAAATATCAATTGCAGGTTTTCCAAATGTTGATAAATTCATTGATTAATGTCACCATCCATCTTATCAGAAAATTAAGTATCAGGAAGATGTTCATCTTAAGGGAGGAGATACAAGTTTTTCAAAATTTAAGGTTTGCTTGAAAACTCAACTTTGAGCAATGGAAAAAATGTTGTCAATTGACTGCCTTGAAATGAGAGGCTCACATAGTTCATTTTCAAGAAAATATCTCCTCAATACCCAAGTCTGAATAGCCAGTTGTTTTTCAATGTCTTTCAAAAATAACATTCCATTCTTTTTAAAGTGGCTAGTTCAGTTTACAACTAAAGCAAAAGCACATATGTGGTTTTGCTTGAGACAATTATAGTGCTTGGTATGTAGAAGTGCTTTGTCCACTCTTTGTATTTTCACAGACAGAATAGTAAAAAGCTATATACTCAAGAGTTGAGATTTAATAAAATTAGTACTTTAGCTACTTATTTAAGGGCACTTTTAAATAAAATGCCTTTTGCTTTTCCTAAAAGTATGTGGCAGTGAATATACAATGACTTCTACAGGATACTGCTGCTGGATTTATTCATACTAAGTCATGGCCAGTTACACTCACTATTGTTTTTGCACCATTGGTGCCATTGCCAACACAGTGAAAAAGGTAAATATCATCTTTAAATTTACTACAAGAGTAGTTTTGATTCTGCACTCCCCCTGGAGAGGCTCTTGGGTACCCCCAGGCGTTCACAGACTCAACTTTGAGAACCCCTGATCTAGAAGATCAGTGTTAAGTCAGCTGTGCAGAATGTATAAATATCTGAACTGTGCATATTGTTGTATCTTCCATTTCAGCCTTATATAAATGTCTCTTGAACTTGACTCTCATTTCTGATGGACTGTGAAATTACATAAAACAAATTCACAGAGTATGGAGACATAAATGCTGCCCTCGCTGAGGTCTTTTAACAATGTGAAAACTTCAGAGCTAGTTTTTCCTCTAAAACCACTTTTTCATTTCTATTAAAAAGGTACAAGCTTTTACCCACAAGCCCTTTCCTTCTGAAGTCCTTCCATGCTTGCCCAGATGTCATAAATAATTTATATTTCTAACTACTGAAATAATAGTTTTCAAAACAACTGCTTAGAAAGTGCTTGAGTAAATTTTTCTGATGACTGGTTTAACAATGTTTTGTTTATATTTTTCTCTAAAATTTTTGACAAACATAGAACCAGCATTAAAATGATCTGAACAAAAAGGCTGACAAATATGGTAAAATAGATGGCTATAGCTTTTCTGTTGTCAGAGAAGGCAGTTTACATGATTATGTAGACAACAAGAACCAGCATCCATAGAGTCTCCAAAACTATTGTCAGAAGAGATAAAAAAAAAAAAAAAAAGTAATGGGAACCTCTGTTTGCCTGTCATAACACAGGACCTTACATTCCCAAAAGAACTATAATTCTGTGGTTAACAAAAATTTGCTTATGTTTCTTATTCTCTATGCATCACAACTCAAAACTAGTCTAAGGTATTTGAGATTCATTCACCCTAAATTCTTCCTTTCCCCCTTATCTCATAAATACAAGGGATAAACAAGGAGTATGTCATGTCCTTCCTACACACCTCTCCTCTCCATCCTTTAGTTTCTTTCTTGATTCCAATGTGCAAACCAGCTCCAAAGAGTGTGCTCCCTATTAAAAATAACCAGACCAACTTCTTGCCATTCTCCTGGCTTCACACTCCACATCATGCTCATCCTTTCTCTCCTCTTTCCTCTCTATCTCTCACTCCCTCTCTTCTCATTCCATTTCTCTTTATTTATTCCTAAATGATTATTAAGCGCTCCTCTTTCCATTGTAAAATTAAAGCTTGTCTCTTTATCATGAAAAATAAAGTTCTCTCTAATTCTTCCCTAGGATAGCAGAAGAAACACAAAGGACTTATACCTCTGGGATTAGTTTTGTATCAGAGATGAGGAAATACTAATTATTTTTTATTGGTTTAAGGAAACAGTATAATCCAGGAGTTCATGCAATGTAGAGGAAGCTGCCTCACCTTCATACATAGAGTCAACATTTACTTTTCTGCACAATTTTCATACTAACATGGAAGAATAAATAGTATTTAATACTATTAATAGTATTTAATACTATTAAAATATGATTATTACTATTATTACAATAATACTATAGTTTATTTTAATAGTATTTTTAACAGGTTTATTGGAACATAATTGCTTTACAATAGTGTGTTAGTTTCTGCTGTATGACAAAATAAATCAGCTATACTATGCACATATCCCCATATCCCCTCCCTCTTGCATCTCCCTCCCACCCTCCCTATCCCACCATTCTACATGGTCACAAAGCACCGAGCTGATCTCTCTGTGTTATGCTGCTGCTTCCCACTAGCTATCTATCTTACATTTGGTAGTGAATATATGTCCATGCCACTCTCTCACTTCATCCCAGCTTACTCTTCCCCATCCCGATGTGCTCAACTCCATTCTCTACATCTGCGTCTTTATTCCTGTCTTGCCCCTAGGTTTTTCAGAACCATTTTTGTTTTATAGATTCCATATATATGTGTTAGCATACGGTATTTGTTTTTCTCTTTCTGACTTACTTCACTCTGTATGACAGACTCTAGGTCCATCCACCTCACTAAAAATAACTCAATTTCATTTCTTTTAATGGTTGAGTAATATTCCATTGTATATATGTGCCACATCTTCTTTATCCATTCATCTGTCGATGGTCACTTAGGTGGATTCCATGTCCTGGCTATTGTAAATAGTGCTACAATGAACATTGTGGTACATGACTCTTTTTAAATTATGGTTTTCTTGGGGTATATGCCCAGTAGTGGGATTGCTGGGCCATATGGTTGTTCTATTTTTAGTTTTATAAGGAACCTCCATACAGTTCTCCCTAGTGGCTATATCAATTTATATTCCCACCAGCAGTGCAAAAGTTTCCCTTTTCTCCATGCCTTCTCCAGCATTTATTTTTTGTAGATTTTTTGATGATGGCCATTCTGACTGGTGTGAGGTGATGCCTCATTGTAGTTTTGATATGCATTTCTCTAATGATTATTGATGTTGAGCATCCTTTCATGTGTTTGTTAGCAATCTGTATATCTTCTGTGGAGAAATGTCTATCTCTTCTGCCCATTTTTTGATTAGGTTATTTGTTTTTCTGATATTGAGCTACATGTGTTGCTTGTATATCTTGGAGATTAATCTTTGTCAGTTGCTTCATTTGCAAATATTTTCTCCCATTCTGAGGGTTGTCTTTTCATCTTGTTCATGGTTTCCTTTGCTGTGCAAAAGGTTTTAAGTTTTATTAGGTCCCATTTGTTTATTTTTTGTTTTTATTTCCATTACTCTAGGAGGTGGATCAAAAACGATCTTGCTGTGATTTATGTCAAAGAGTGTTCTTCCTATGTTTTCCTCTAAGAGTTTTATAGTGTGTGGTCTTACATTTAGGTGTTTAATCCATTTTGAGTTTATTTTTGTTTGTGGTGTTAGGGAGTGTTCTAATTTCATTCTTTTACATGTAGCTGTCCAGTTTTCCCAGCACCACTTATTGAAGAGGATGTCTTTTCTCCATTGTATATTCTTGCCTCCTTGATCAAATATAAGGTCGCCATTTGTGCATGGGTTTATCTCTGGGCTTTCTATCCTCTTCCACTGATCTATATTTCTGTTTTTGTGTCAGTATCATACTGTCTAGATTATTGTAGCTTTGTAATATAGTCTGAAGTCGGGGAGCCTAATTCCTCCAACTCCATTTTTCTTTCTTAAGATTGCTTTGGCTATTCGGGTTCTTTTGTGCTTCCATACAAACTGTGCAATGTTTTGTTCTAGTTCTGTGAAAAATGCTATTGGTGGTTTGATAGGGATTGCATTGAGTCTGTAGATTGTTTTGGGTAGTATAATAATTTTCACAATGTTGATTCTTCCAATCCAAGATATAAACACTGTTGCATTCTGTATATGAGTCTGTATCAGTCAAAGTATCCATTAGGGTAATCATCCCAATTCATACATATGTGTGTGTATGTATGTGTATATACATATATACTTATGTATGTATATAAAATTATATGTAGTCTTGGATATATTTATATAGGCTAATATTTCACATGGACTTTCTCTTTTTCACTTTTTCCTCAAATATTTCTATATATGACAAACTTTTTAATACATATTCACATATCACAGCTGTTATAAAACCTCTCCCAAACCCTACCCTGGGAAGATCAATTATCCTCTGTGATCAATTAATTATAAATTAAACATTTATACCTTTTCAATTTGCATGTCCTTATGGACATACAAAAGTATATGCTATTTGTATATCTATGTTGGACAAAGCATTTTGGAGGAAATAAAACATCAGCATATGTCTCTAAGGATATGAATAATTGCATATACATTTTATACACACAATAAAAATATAATATTTGTGTATACATAAAAACAAACAATACGTTTTACTTGTCTCTAAAATAGTAATTACTCATTTTACACATCAATTTTTATGATATATAAACCCTGATTGTAAGTTCCTTGATGTGAAGTAAAATGGTTTATTTCTATAGCCCCAGTTCCTAGAATAGTTTCCCAAGCTAAGTAGGTATCAAAAAATGTGTATTGCATGAAGTTGCTGACTTTACTTTGCAAATCAAACATCTGTCTCTCATCCTTCTAGAAAAAAACATTTAATTCTCGAAACCTGAAATTTGGTGCTAAGTCTGTCACCCCCAGTATTTCTTTATAATGGTATGTATACCAAGTTCTGTGTATGGTATTCATCTATTTCTTTTTATCAAGTTCAGTTTAGTTTTTATACATTGATCTATGAGTAAATATAAAAGGAAAATTTAATTTATTTCTCTGAATCTAGATGTCTTGTCCCTACATGTCCAGATGAATATGTCTCCTGTTCTCAATGGAATTTGGTGATATATAATGTCTTCTTGGCCCCATGACCTGCCTGAACTTTTAAAACTGTTCACTTTCCCGACACACGGTTAGTCTCTCTACTGCCATATATTTCTTATTTGTTCTTTCACAATCACCTCTCCCTTTCCTGAACCCTTAAATATTGGTCACGCCAAATACTCTAGCTTTTCTTCTCATATCTTCCCATAAATTCATTGATTCTCTGTAAACCAGTTATTCCAAGGCCTGAAGCTTTGTATTACAGAAGCTCCTTCAACAGCACCTGCTTCCATTTCATTAGATGGAAATATGCCAAATTGCCACCATTGTCTGTAAGGGGACTGAGAAATGTAATATTTTTAGCTGTGTATATTTGCTATCCCCAACAGATTTGGAAATATCTTAAAAAGAAAGAGAGAATGAATACTTGGTGAACAACTATAGTCACCATCTTTTATCATGCAAAACAAACCCTCTTCTTCTTCATGAGCACCCTCAATAGCTCCCTATTGCCAGCCCCATCAAGTTCTGCTTCTGTGTCTTATGGTTTAAACCACTTCATAAAATGGCTGCATCTATAACACAAGACCTTATTTATCACTATTCCCAGTATATTATAAGCTCTGTGCTTACAGGTTTATTCAGGGCCCATATGTTGCCTGAAAACTGGAATTGCCTCTTTGTAGGTGTCCAGCCAAATGACTCAACCAATCCAAAGAGTGGAAGAAGAAAGGATTTTAATACTTGCAACATGTAAGGAGAATGCTGGGGATATCTTCCAAAGCAGTGTCTTTCTAAATATCAGGATTGGGAAGTTTAAGTTAAGGGTATGTGCATATATAGGAAGAGGGGTTAGAGTCTTCCAGGTAGAGGTGGAGTCCTAGGTGCACTTGCATGATGAACAGGAGATTTCATCATATAATTGGGACAAAGGTCATTCTAGGTTAACAGAGTTCAGGCTCTATTTGATTTAAGTCACGAGCCCCAGCAAGGGTTAGTATCATCAATTCTCAGACTTCAATCTGGTGGTTGGGTGCTCAAGGGGTTGAGATCCTGTAAAACAGCTCAAGAATGTGCACCAGGGTAGTACTTACCTTTGAAAGTGATCTGGGGGTCTTTACAAGTGCTTATCTGCAATATGGTTAAGTTATTTTCCTGGTCTGGTAATAGCCTTTTGTTCTTACATTCTTTTGTTCCCTTAAAATCATTATCTATTGAGACCTGAACTTCTGCAGGGCTAAGCATTGCCATCAGACTTAGATCATAGAATAGCATAGGGCCTAAAATGACTTCTCTTATGTCCAGAATGCTATGTCTTGTTCTTCTTTCTCCTGGGATCCCTGACCCTCTCTGCCTACACATATACTCCTTCTTTTTCTCTTGATATCTTTTTCTCTTTTATAATGTCTTCTTTCTTCATCTTTACTTATTGAATCTTACTCAGGATCCAGCTAAGGTCTCATCACTTAAAGGAAGATTTCACGTCTTAATTGGTTTCTCTTAGGAGGTTTATTAGACGTAGACACTTTTTTTTTTTCCCTATTTCATGTCTTTTATTTTTACTTCAACAACTAGAAAGCTGCTAAGGGCAATGACAATGTTTTATACTTCTTTGTGTCTGTTGTAATTCCAGTGGACTTTTGAGAACAACATAGGTGGTGCTTAAGAAATATTTCATGGTTACTACACTGGAGAATGAAAATGTGAACCTAGTGTACTTTTTAAATGTTACAAATACGATTTATGAGATTTTTTTTCAGTATTTAGATATAACAGTTTTCAGGGTTTTTATATTTTTAATAAATGCTGAGACTGAGTTTCTGATATGCAGAAACTCATGGAAACTCAACAGTAATAAGGTTTGAGTAGGAAGATTTACATAATACTAAATATCATTGTGAATTTTATTTATTTGCTCTGGATTTTCTAGGATAGATATAGCTTGAAAATGCCCTTCAACAGTCCTTGTGATAACAATAAAACACTCATTGAGAAACTAATAGAACATTGTTTTTGTGTATAGAAAATAAAAAGCAGTGGAGGAATGGACATCTTTTTTTTACTTATACCTTTACTTATATCTTTACAATCTGATAAGTAGTTTTAATTCAACATGATTTAGTGAATAGACCTTGAAAACTCTAACAGTATCTCAATTCTTTTACTACTTGAGAGAGAAAAGACTCGGTAAATGACATTAAGAACATTTATACTATGGTTGGGAGATAAGATGAAAAGTAAAAAATAATCAAAGAATTAGTATGGAATGCCAACATATTTATCATGTTAATAGCATTTTGGAAGTTTATAATAGATACCTAATGTAGTTGAGAATACTTAGAACCAATTAATCCACCACAGGGCCTTGCACATACTTAGTGTGCAATCTGTAATTTTTTAACAAATATATGAAAAGTAGTTTTAATTGTCTTTGTCTTTTTCATTAAGCATTTCTGATGTTATTTTGTGATCAGAAAATTTGGTCTGATATTAAACTCTGGTAAACTTTTAGACTTCTTGTATGTCTTTTGTGTTAAATTCTTACATACATTATGTATGTTTTAAATAAGTGTGTATTTTTAATTTGATGAATGCTTCATCTTATGTGAAAGTTGTCAGATTTTTAATCTGTCTTGATCAAATAATCTATATTCCTATCATTTTTGTAAAGTTATATTTAGTCATAATTAAAACACAGTAAAATTCATATCATGTGTACAATTTGATGTCTTGACACGTATACACCATACCACAATCAGGATAATGAATATCTGTTATCCCTAAATATTTCCTTATATTACTTGGTAATCCAACCTTGCCTTTCCCTTCTAGGCAACCACTAATCTGCTTTCTGTCACTATTGAAAAATTGACTTTTCTGAGACTATTATATAAATAAAGTCATACTATACATACTCTTTTTTAGTCTGGCTTCTTTTGGTCAACAGAATTATTTTGAGATTCATCCATGATGTTGAGTATATCAATAGTTCATTCCTTTTTATTACTGATTAATGTCCCACAGTTTGCTTATCCAGTCACCTGTTAATGGGCATTTGGTATTTTCTAGATTTTTCATTATTAAAATAAAGCTACTATGAACATTAAGTGCACATCTGGAATAAATGTATACTTTTGTTTCTCTTGGGTAAATATATAGGAGTGGAATGGCAGGATCATATAGAATGTGTATGTGCAACATTTTAATAAATTGCCAAACAGTTTTTCAATGTGATTGTATCATTGTACATCCCCCTGCAACAGTGTAAAACAGCTCCAGTTGTACACGTATTTGCCCATTGACGTTATTGCCACTTTTTACAATGTTAGCCATTCTGTGGGTGAATAGCATAGTTCACTGTGGTTTTACTTTGTATTTCCCTAATGACTAATGATGTTGAATATCTTCTCATGCACTTATTTGCAAGGTGTATATCTTATTTAGTAAACATTTTCTTATTTTTATTGGGCTTTTGTTTCCTTACTGACTTTTGACAGTTCTTTATGTATTATTTATACAAGTATTATAAAGATATATGGTTTGCAAATATCTTTTTCAGACTCTGGATTGTTTTATTTTTTATTATTTTAGTGAATATCAAAGATCATAATTTAATTTAGATGAAGTCAGTTTATCAATCTTTTTGCTTTATGATATATTCAGGGCACTGTTGCCTAAATCAGGTTTACAAAAGTTTTCTGTATGTATTCTTCCAGATGTTTAAATCATCTATTTAGTGCTAGGATCTAATTTAAATTAATTTTTATATATGGTTAAGGTATGGATGTAAGTTCAATGTGTCCATCCACAGAAGAATGGATGGATAAATACACACACACACACACACACACACACACATACACATACACACACAATGAAATAATACTCAGCCATAAAAAAGAATAAATTTTGCCATTTGCAGCAACACAGATAGCCTTGTAGGGCATTATGCTGAGTGAAATAAGTCAGGCAGGGAAAGACAAATACCGTATGATATCACTTATATGTGGAATCTCAAAAATACAACAAACTAGTGAATATAACAAAAAAGAAGCAGACTTATAGAGGACAAACTATTGGTAACCAGTCGGGGGGGGGGCGGTTAGGGATAGGGTCAATATAGGGGTAATAAGAGGTACAAACTATTAGGTATAAAATAAGCTACAAAGATGTATTGTACAACATGGGACATATGGCCAATATTTTATAATAACTATAAATGCAGTAAAACCTTTAAAAATTGTGACTCACTATATTGTACACCTGTAACTTACATAATATATATATTTTTAAAACTAGATATATCATATGATCCAGCAATTCCAGTTCTGGATATTTATCTGAAGAAAATGAAGACACTAATTCGAAAAGTTCTTTCAGGTCCCCTGAAATTGTCCCACAGTACAGTGATGCTCTGCTCAACTTTTAAACTTTCTTTTCTCACTGTGTTTCATTTTGTATTCAAATTCCAATTCACTAATATTTTCTTTGCCATGTCTACTCTACTGTTAATAATATCCAGTGTATTTTTCATTTCACACCTTATAAATAAAATCTCTACAAGTTTAGTTTGAGTCTTCTAATAAATGTCTTATCTTGCTCCATTTAACGTTCTGCATGTATGGGATATAGTTGTAATGTCCTTGTCTATCAGTTCTAATATCTATAACAGTTCTGGGTTGATGTTGATTGGTAAATTTTGTCCTTGCTACATAATATATTTTCTTGCTTCTTTGCATATTTAGTAAGTTCTGAATGGATGTAAGACATCATGAATTTTAGCTTATAGATGCTAGATTCCATACCTATTACTCTGTTGAGCTTTGGTTTGGGACACATGTAAGTTATCTGAAAATAGTTTGATTTTTCTTTGGTCTTGCTTTTAATATTTGTTAGGTTGGATGAGAGTAGTGCTTAGTCTAGGGCTAATTATTTTCCACTACTTATGAAAACCCTTTCTGTGTACTCTATTCCTTGTCATGTGAATCAACAGTCTGACTGTTGCAGGCAGGTACCATTCCTGGCTCTATGTGAGTTCTGGGAAATCTATCCCTACTCCTGGCTGGAGTAAGTGAACAATGGGGGAAGCATTAGAAAGTGAGTTCAGAAATTTAATGAAGGGCAAGTTCAGGTAAGACTTTGTGGGTCATATATGAAAGTCAGATTTTATTTTAAGAGAAATAGGGAAATTAATACTATGGTGATAATGATTTTGCAATTTATAAATATCAAATCAACATTGTATAGCTTAAACTTACACAGTACTGTGTGTCAATTATATCTCAGTAAAGCTGAAAAAATACAGTGAGCTATTGAAAAGCTTTAAGCAAAGTAGTACATTATTTGCCTTTCCTGTTTTACTGAACTACTCTGAATGCTACATTGTGAACAGTATGTAGATGGCAAGATGAAAGTAAGGAACCAATTATAGGGCTTTCAGCAGATGGCATTACATGTGGGAAAAAAGTTTGAAACTGCTTACCCAACAAAAGTTCTTCAAAAAACAGGGGTAATTTGGGACTACTCTGGCAGTCCAGTGGTTAAGACTCTGCACGTTCATTGCAGAGGGCATGGGTTCAGACATGATTCCTGGTCGGGGATCTAAGATCCCACATCCTGATGTGTTCATACAAAAGAAGTAAACATCAATCTCTGCCTTCAAAAAGATTTATGATTTATTGGGGAAGATGCTGGGTTGAGTAGGAAGAGATGTTATCTTGATAATGAAATCATTCAGTAGGTGACTTTTGGGATGAGCACTAAACACTCCTGATATTTCTAGAGGTGGAAATGTGATGAGAAGAGGGCACTGTCTGGAGAAAGCATAGCAAGAAAAAGACCATGGACACCAAAAATTTCATGGTATGTTCAGAGGACATTAGGTAAATGAATTCTACTATAACATTGGATGCATCAAAGTGGAAATAAAAAAATAGAAAATGGAACCTGGTGCCACACTGGGGATGGCATTCAAGAATAAGCTAAATTACTTAAACTTTATTCTATAAGCAGTGGAGAATTAAAACAGATTTTTAAATAAAAGGGAGAGTGGGATCAGTGTAGGACATGATTTGAGCAGTACTTCAGGAAGAAAATTCCAACCTACAAAGTTCAAGATGACAGAGAACTGGGATGGTATGGGCACAGAGAGCAAGGGAATGGAAAGGCTGAAAAAGTTCACACATGAAAGAGTTCATTGTAACGTATTATGGGAAATGTAATGAGGGAATGAACCAGAATGGGTGGTGGTGTGAACTGAAAAGATAAAATAATTTATTATGAATTTACTACATGTCAGTCTCAATGATAAGTGCTTTCCATGTATTTTCTTACTTATTCTTCTTAATATCCTTTTGATATAGTCATTATTTTTCTGAAAATTAGAAATGAGGCTATAAAGGTTAAGTGACTTGCTTAAAGCTCCAAAGCTGAAACATGTCAAACTAGGACTTGAACCAGACTGTCTTTCATATCCATGCAAAACGTTTTTGTTTCACCACCTTTCAAGAAACAGAATCTATTAGAAGTGTTATCATAAGAACGGGATAGAGTAGAAAAGAGTAGAAAGAGTAGAAAAAGGAGACAAAGGGACTAGAAGAAAAGTGCTAAACTTAATCTAGCATTTGACCATGGAGAGTGCATTTGTTTAAAAGATAAGAGAAGGGAAGGAAATATTGGAAAGGTAGGAGACAGGGGCCGTAACGCTGAGAGGCAAGGAAGATGAGAAAATAATGCTAACACTGATTGTTAAGGAGTTATTTCTCTTCTTGAAAAGACAAACTATGTCTTTCTGTTTTCTAAGTTAGGTGGGGGAGGAAGTCAGACAAAAAAGATATGATAGATAAGAAAGATGATGCCAGAGACTTCACTTCTCATTCACCAAGTTAGGTCATAAAAAGTTAGGAAGATTAAAAGAGGCAAAATGAATGAGAATTGGGTCAAAAAGAGGTTTTGTGGGTTTTTTTTCTGCTACTATTAAGAGATTAGTGAATAGATATTTATGAATACATGGAAGACTATTGATGAGAACAAAAAAAGACAAAGATCATAAAATGGTATAGAAGTTTTTGATAGAACAGATAAGGTATTAGTAAAATTATATCAGTGATATGAGTGAATTAGTTACCATTGGTGAAAAGAAAAGTGGCATGGCTTCATATGAATTACATGGAAAGGAGTCAGAAAGGTGAAAAAAATATAGCATATAATTAAAAGGTTCAGAACATGACTTAAGAAGCAGACAAGGTCACTAGAAGAGGGAAAGAGTGCTGTCTCTTCATAAAAAGAGTATATTGAAAAAAATTCTACTTAAATTTATGGTAGACAATATTCCTTCAGTTTCATAAGCCGTCCAATCCAAGATGCTGCATCTTTGAGGGACACTACAAATAATTATAGAGGTTGCCACAGTTTTTGGTGTTTTGTTTTTCCTGAACCTCACAGAATTCATGAACTCTCCAAAACATTACTGCCATCCTTCCTATCACCTCATGGGATAGGACCTGGCAGCCACGTGGCCTTTGATAGACATTCTTTCATTACAGTTTAGAAGACATTGTTCCTTGACTTGTGGTTTCTTCCCCCATTGACTTTTTCTTTCTTTTTTTTTTTTAAACGAATTGAAATGTTCAAAATTCCCACCAGGCCATGAGGAATTCTATTTTTCAGCCAAACTCTCTCTTTTTTTTTTCCAGGCAGGACACATAAAATTTAATTTCCTGACCTCTTTTGCTGATGTATACCAGGCATTTTTCCACAACATTAGACTAGGTAATCTATTCTTAGGGGAACCTCGTCAAGCCTGACTGATATTCTGCATTTTTCTTTCTTTTCCCTAATATATATATATTATATATATTTTTATATAATATATATATATATATATATTTTTTGCTCTTTCTCCCCCTTCATATTTTCTACTGTGGAAATATGATAACACTAATAAAATATCTAGGGAAAGACAGAATGTATTTACCAATCCATGATGATAAAATTAAGCAAGAGGTAGAAAGGTCATGTTTTCCATTCCTGAAAATAAAGTGAAATAATAAATTTGCAGGTTGAGAAAAATCCACAAACTCAGCTAGAAATATCCCATTTGTAGACTGTTTTGATACTGATTTCATATTGAAAGAAGAATTTCAGTGTCAATGAAAAGTGCTGGTACAATGACAGCTGTGGAGACCAATATAGTCTGTTAATGCAAAGAAGGAGCAAAAATACCATTAGGTTTTCTGCTACTCTGTCAGAATTAGTCACCACGCTTGTTTTCAGGGGACTGTCAGCATGCCACCTTGTTTCCTTGACAAGGCTGAGTGCATGCTCAAGCTCAGAGTGGGCACACTCTTGATTGTCATGATGATGTTAGGCTCTTCCTGTTTTTCCTCTCTCTTTATCCTGCGGCCCATCAGAATAAGGAACTCAGTCCACATGTTCTCATTTTTTCTCTCCACAAACAAGACACTGGACAGCTGTCAGACTGGAATAACTTCTACTCACAATCAATTTGTATCTGATTCAAACAACTGAGCCAGAAATGCAATGAGAAAGCCCATTCCCATTACCTACAGGTTTAGGCCAGATCTGGCCAGAGGATGGTGAGAAATGAACGGGTGCAGTTGGTTGGTACAGGCATTCTATCCTGTAATGATATGATGAGTAACATTAAGCAGTTATTGGGAACTTTCTGTGATTGTGCCATTGTACCAAATGCAGTGCCCAGTAGAAAAACCAAGGGGGAAAAGTTTACAGTTTAATTGGGGATCAACTTATGTAAAGAAAACATAAAGCCATATATTCTCAGCATAAAATGGGTGATACCAACAAGTAAAATCTATAGGAGGTTTAGAGAATGGAGAGCCCAGCATGTACCCTGAGGTTGTTAGGAGAGCCCTCCGTGCCTTGAAGAATGGCTAAGGATTAGACAGGTGGGATTCAGGAGGAAAGGCATGCCTGGGTTAATGAAGTGGCACAAGTGAGAGCAAACAGACCAGCAGTACAATGGAGACAATGAAGTCACATGACCAATCTGACTAGACATAATACTATAGTCCTACATCATCAAAGTGCTCCCACCCATCACTACTCTATGTATTTCCACGTTCAGTTAAGCTATATGAAAATCATGTATATCATAAAGCATCCCTTACAATGAAAGTGAGTTTTTAAACCTCAGTTACTTGAACTTGAGATCTACCCTGTTGAATTTCACTCAAATATTTATTTTATTTGGCTATGTAAGCCAGGTGCTATATTGTATTTTTGTGTCTTTTTTTTTTTTCTAAGAATATGTCTGAAAATTTGAATAAATATGTAAAGCTAAATATTCTGATTTTACGAACTTTTAAAAAGACATTTAATATTTCATTAGATAAAACAGAATTATAGCTTTAAATAATATTAATGGAGATAAAGTGCACTGAAATCTATGTAGACCACTGGCAATATGTGAATATTCCCAATGGTATAAATAGTTTTGCTTAAGGGATTTGGGTCTTAGGGAAAAGTTTAGCAATGTAGTATATAAAAATTCCAATAATAAAATAATAACAGTATGTTGGATATATCAAACAAATCTGACAAATTCTCACACTTCTATTTTTCATGTTTCACCTACCTTCAGTGTGGTTGTAATGCAGTGAAATTAATGCACTGTCATAGCAAACAATTATCCAAGACCACCTTCCCCTTCTTTAACACAGTGTACTACTAGCAGTAATAGTCGTGTTGAATGAATGAGTCACCACATTTGTTTAAGTGTTTAAGTTTTCAAGACAGTGCTTTATACCATTTAATTGGTTTTAATTTATTTTATTGAAGTATAGTTGGTTTACAATGTTGTGTTAATTTCTTCTGTACAACAAAATGATTCAGTTTTATAATATATATATATTAATATATATAATATATATATTAATATATATAATATATATTAATATATATATTAATATATATATATAATAAGCATAAATATAAAATATGTTTTTATTCCAAACTGTTTCCCTTCTCTCTACTATTCCACATTCTGGTCTATGCCATTCAAGGATGCATTTTTGGGCAGGGTAGTTTGAGTTGAGAAATATTTAATTGAATAGTAAAGAATATAAATTATTTTTCTTTGAGATAGGCTAATTTAACTATGATTGCTGCAGCAGCAAATGGGTATATGGTCTAACTACAAAGGGTAAAACCAGAATAAACAGTGCCTTGTATGTTATAGATACTCAAAAAATATTTGTTGAGTAGTTGATTGTATAAATAAAATTCATGGATAGTCCAATTCCAATTAGGTTTCCCTGCCTCATGGGCCTAAATAACTTCAGAGTTTTTCAAAAGAAATGTGACTTCAGCATTTTTTATAACTTCAGTCAGTATCTGGAGTTGTAAACCAAGGCAGTCTCTAAAGGGACAAATGGAGAAACTGAAGCTGAAAGAAGAAATGGTTTGTGAAAATTACCTGTCTTTACTCCCATAGAAAGAACATCACATACTCAGTTGTACCAAACTCCCATCTACTGGATACAATAAACCAACCAAAGGAAAGAGCAGAACCATCAGAATGACGTTCTGATAAGGAACAAGAAAGGTTCACTTAAAAAAACCCATTTCTGGGACAAGACATTTTGTTCAGGTAGGGTGGAAAAGGAGAAATTGCCACATGAAAAGACTGAGTTCTGAGTTTAGATTTGAAAGTCCCCACCGTTAGAAGCGTTGGGGACTTCAACTGGCAACGCATTCCGAAGAGTTCTCTGCTGGCTTTGATGAATGTGTGGAATTGTCTCCTTGTCTACTTGTTACCACTTAAAAAAAAAAGAAAAAGAGAGAGAGAGAGAGATCTGACAATTCCAGCAATTGTCTTTAGCTTCTGTTGTTTTCCATTAGCAAGGGGAGCATATTCTTCTAGTGAAACGCAAAAGCTGGTATCCCAGGCTACCGCTGTGCCTTGCAGCATGTGGAACGATTCACTCATTTGGAGAGACACTCTTGGAAAGGTGGTTAGAGACTGTTTTACCACTTTATTTGTCCCAATTATCTGTTCCTGCCTATTAGGGTGAATGGAACATCATGGCATTGTTTATCACGGGCTTTATATTCGCTAATAACACTGTTGTTTATTACTGCAAACATGCTGTATGCAGTCAGCTCTGCTTCTGTTCATTCCCACTGCTCCAAGTTCTGGGGTTTTTTTGTTTGTTTGTTTTGTTTTGTTTTGTTTTCCTTTTTTTCTCTTTTTATTCCTACCCAAAGCAATTTCGATGAACTTAACAAATTTCTCACATTTTGTGACTGTAAAGATGTCTTCTTCAATTAGGCTTCCGGTTGATTGGTTTCAGGTTGAAAACCCTAAAGAAAATAGCAGGGTGATACTTACATGCTGGATTGCTCTCCAAACATATTTCAATGGCAAGTGCCTGCAGGGCCTTTTCCTTCCAGTTGCTCACAGCCTGAATACACTAGTTTGAGCAAGCATCAGAGGAAAGAATGCACCAAATTGTTGCCATTATATCATTTAATCTTCCTCAAATTCCTCGTCTTCCATACACTGTTTTACACAAACATATCCAGGGACCCTTCTTTGCCTGAGGCCTGCTGAACACACTTTAAAAAACACCCCTCATGTGGCTTCCCTGGTGGCGCAGTGGTTGAGAGTACGCCTGCCGATGCAGGGGACATGGGTTCGTGTCCCAATCTGGGGGGATCCCACATGCCATGGAGTGGCTGGGCCCATGAGCCATGGCCGCTGAGCCTGCGTGTCCGGAGCCTGGGCTCTGCAATGGGAAAGGCCACAACAGTGAGAGGACTGTGTACCACAAAAACAAAACAAAACATAAAAACACCCCTCATTTGGGCCTGTAGGAAAGATAGCATCAGTATAGTTTATTATTCTGGTGACCACACTGAGTTGTGAGAACTCTGCAGTATTCTCTCTCTCTCTGCATATGCTTGCCACATCCCCATAACTAGGACCTTATTTAATAAACACTTAAGATAGATGATCAATACTTAAACCGGATGAAAGATTCCTTAACTGTGCTGTAGTAAACTGCTGTTTCTCTCCCTCTTTCTTCCTCTTGGAGAGTGTTTGTAACCTAGGCTACATAGAGATGTGCCTGTCAGCACTAGAATATGGCAATGGGGAAGGTAGATCTTGTTCAAACTAAATAGATGGATTAGGAAGTGAGGCCAAATAGAGCATCTTGATGAAAAGATACATGCTAATTCACAGCTGATAATTCGGGACGCCTAAGTTTCAAACTGATACTAAAACTCAACTTTACATGATTGGGAAATACAGTTTCTTTTGGAAAGTAGCCACAGAAACAGATATATTTATAGTTTATTAAAGATGTGGGAAGAGCATTGTAATCATGGAAAAAAGCTGCTTTTCAGACTCAGGCCCTCTGCCTGAATCCTCTGAGTGAGGAGTTTTTCACTCTAAGACCTTCATTTACTTTTGAGCTTTACTTTTTGAGCTTCAGTTTCCTCATTGTAAAATGGAGACTATAATCATTTTATAATCTTGTTTAAAAGTAAAATATAAGTGTAAATACCTCTGTTATAGTAGGAGCCCTCAGTGGACTTCATCTTGGAGATATGGAAACAGAATGGAGATATGGAAATGGAGATATGGAAACAGGAAATAGTACCACTAAAGCAGTTATTCGTTTTAACAGCAAGAGATAAGTCCAGTGTATTTGAATGTAATCTGCTTTACCTGCCAAAGAAGGTGGAACAGCTAGAATACATTTTTTAAAATGTATTTTATTGAAGTATAGTTGATTTACAATGTTGTGTTAGAAGAATACTTTTTAAAGGTCAAGTTTTTGAAGGCTAATAAGGAGGTCTTAATAGGTAGGAAAAATAAAAAGACAAAAAAAAGCCCCCCCAAAACAAGAAGGAAACAAGAGAGAAAAGTAAAATTCCAAAGATTGAGGCACAAGACAATGACAGTTTTAAAAGTTAGGGACTGTTCCAACTTCAGGTAATGATGGAGTAACCTGGTCAGACAACTCCACCACCCATAGATGACAATTATAAAATCTGAAAAAAAAAAATATTTAAGAAAACTGTTTGAATGCAGAACTTTGAAGTATTATTTACTCATGCAAGAGTGATTGCAGCAGGTTAAAAGTTGTAAATTTGCAGCACTGGGCCTGAGGACACTCCTCAGTCAGCAAGTACCTCAAGCTACATAAAGCTATAACCTGACAGATTGGAGGTATCAGAGGGCAGATGCTGTGGCTGGCAGAACACTCAGAAAGGTAGGAGTAGAATCCTTCAATGCAAGTAGCTGAAGAGATGAGTCCCAAAATATGAATATAAAAATCCATCCAAATCCTTGGTTCACCATTAAACTCTACATGTAGTCGAGGAGGGGAATTTCCAGGGGGCTTAAGGATAAAGCACAAGGTGAAAGGTAAGACAATCAAGCACAGATTCAGTATACAGAGTTTGGAGTTTAAATCTAGATAGGTTAACTTTTTTCTAACACAGAAGTCATTATTCAGAGGAACATTACAGAATTCAGAGCCTCTACATCCAGGATCCAATAATAAAATCAAACAAAACACACACACTCACAAATTTAGACATGTAAAGAAAATAGGAAAATGTGAACCATATTCAAGAAAAAAAATGTTATCAATGGAAATTGAGTCCAATATCACCCAGATGCTAAAATTAACAGAAAAGTACATTACATCAGCTATTATAAATATATTTAAAAGCTTAATAAACTAAATGCATAATGAAAGAAAGAATGAAAATTCTCAGAATGGAAATAAAAAGTACAATAAAGAATCAAATAGAAAATCTTGCATTTAAAATATAATAACTAAAATGTAAAATTAACTGGATGACATTGAGAGCAGATTTGAAATGAAAAAAGAAGAAAATACATCTACTTGAAAATAGATTATTAAAGCATACATTTTAAAAAAGAAAGAGAAAAAGGATTTAAGAAAAAAATCAGATGAGCAGAAACTTGCTGAACAATAAATATTAAGTGGTCTAAAATATGTGCAGTTGAGGCTCTAAAAGAAGAGAGCCCAAAAGGGGCAGCAAAAAACATTTCAATAGATAACGGCTAAAATCTTACAAACTTGGTGAAATTTAAAACTCCCAGATTTAAGACACTTAATAAATTCCTAGTAAGAGAACTACAAAATAGTCACTCTTAGTTACATCAAAGTCAAATTTGTGAAATCCAAAAATAAACAGAAAAATCTTGAAATCAGTAATAGAAAATGAAGGAAATCACAGATAGCTTTAAAGTATTGTAGCAGAGGAAAGGGGAAAGCTCTCAATCCAGATGTAGAGAGAAATCAACCTTCTAAAATTAGGGTGAAATAAAAAGAGTTTCAAATAAAAGTGAAACTAGCCCTGATTACCAAAAGTGAAATCAGGGCCATTCTAAATAAGCAAAATTTCTTATTAAGAGAATTCTTTTTCAGCTGTTGTGCACATACATGCAGAAAAATGCTAAACGTGATTCTGCAAGATAAAGGAAAAATGGCACCAAATCTAAAGGAAGCAATAGTGATCACAAGAAATGACAAATAAGGGGTAAACGTAGTAGAATATTTTCAAATATTTTTCTGAATTATTCAAAAGAATATGACTACATGAAGCAAAAGTATATAGAGTTTTATATAATTATACTTTAATTAGAGAATTTAAATAATATACATTAATTATATATGATAACAGCAACATAAAGAAGTGATAAATAGAACAAAAAACACTAATTTGAAAAGACATATGTACCTCAATGTTCATAGCATCATTATTTACAATTGCCAAGATATGGCAGCAATCTAACTGTCCATCAACAAAAAAATGGATAAAGAAGATGTGGTGTATATATACAACCAAACACTACTGAGCCATAAAAAAGAGTGAAATTTTGCCATTTGTAACCATGTGGATGGGCTTGGAGGGTATTATGCTGAGTGAAATAAGTTAGACAGAGAAAGACAAATACTGTATGATATCACTTATATGTGGAATCTAAAAAATAAAACAAACTAGTCAAGAAAGAAACAGACTCACATATATAAAGAACAAACTAGTGGTAACCAGTGGGGAGAGGGGAGTACAGAGGGGCAAGGTAGGGGTAGGGGATTAAGAGGTACAAACTATTATGTATAAAATAAATAAGCTACAAGGATGAATTGTACAACTCTGGGTATATAGACAGTATTTTGTAGTAACTATGAATGGAACATAAACTTAAAAAATTGTGAATCACTATGTTGTACACTTGTAATGTGTAATATTTTACATCAATTATACTTCAATTAAAAAATGATAAATGAAATAATTAATTTAAAAGACCCAACTTTATACTGTCTGTAAAAGGAACATTTTAAGGCCCCAAACAAAGGTGAGGTGAAAAGAAATGGGTAGAAATGTAAAACAGTCAAACACTCATCAAGAAAAACAAAGGAAAGGAGTTTTAAATAAAGAGGGATGCATCATAATGAAAAATACCAGTTCATCAGAAAGTATAATGATGCCAAATATGTACATACTCAATATCAGAACTTCATATTTCAAGGAGAAATAATTGATGATTCAAAAGGGAAAAACAGACAAATCAACAATCATTGTTGGAGATTTTAAAATTCAATCATAAGTATTGGTAGAACAACTAAACAAAAATCAGTTAAGATCAACTCTCAACTCAACTGTTGATCAAGTCTACACTTGTAGACCTCTACACTCAACAACACAGAATACAATTTTTATCCAAGAAGCAATGTGAAGGAAAATTAGAGAATATTTCTAACTTCAAAATAATGAAAAATACAACATATTGAAAAGTACGGGATACAACTAAATTAGCAGATAAAGGAAAATTATACCTTTGAAAAAATTCATTAGAAAGGAAAAAAATATTTAAAATCAATGACTAAAAGATGAGTAAATTAAACTGAAAGTTGAGACAGAAGATAATACAGGTAAATACATAAATCACTGGAGTAGAAAACATAGAGAAAATTAAAACAAAGTTTTTTGAAAATACTAATACAATTAATAAATCACTATTAAAACTAATTCAGACAAAAAGGATATAAAAACAAATTATGAATATGAAGAATAAAAAAGATGATCACTATAAATACTCCAAATGTCAAGGAGATCAATTAGGGACCACTATGAACAATTTTATGCCATGAAATTCAATAATTTAGATGAAATAAACAAATTTTGTGATTATAATTTTTTTCTGCTTTTGGTGTTAGAGTAGTGCTGGCCTCATAGAGTGAGACAATATTCACTCTGCCTCTAGTTTCCTTAAGATAGTATAAGAGTTGGCATCATATCTTCCTCAAATGTTTTGTGCAATTCACCAGTGAAACCATCTGCACCTGATTGCTTTTGTTTTAGAAGGTTATTGGTTATTAATTCAATTTCTGTAATAAGTATGGACCTATTCATGCTCTATATTTCTCCTTTCATAAATTTTGATAGATATTGTCCAAAGGAATTGGTGTATTTCATAAAAACTACCAATTTGTGAGCATAGAGTTCATAATATTTCTTTATTTTTCTTTAAATGCCCATGAGTTCAGTAGTGATAGTCCTATTTTTTTTTAATTTCTGATATTAGTAAATAGTGTGTTCTCTCTTTTTCTCCTGGCTAGCCTACCTAGAGGTTTATCAATTTCACTGATCTTTGCAAATGACCAGATTTTGGTTTCATTTAATTTTTTCCATTGATTTCATGTTTTTAACTGCAGTGATGTTTTTTTCTAATTCTTATTTCTTTTTTCCTGCTTATTTTATGCTTAAGTTTTTGTTCATTCTTTAGTTTCCTAAGAAAGAATCATATACCACTGAATTTAGATCTCTTTCTGATATGTGAATCCAATGCCATAAATTTGTCTCTATAAATCCTATGCTGCAACTCAAATTTTGCTAAGTTGTTTTCATTTTGCTAACATAAACTTTTATTGAAGTATAGCCGATTTACAATATTATATTAGGTTCAGATGTACAACAAAATAATCCAATATTTTTACAGATTATACTCCATTTAAAGTTATTATAATGTATTGGATTTATTCCCTATGCTGCAGAGTATATCCTTGTAGCTTATTTATTTTATACATAGGAGTTTGTACCTCTTACTCCCTTACCCCTATGTGACCCTTCCCCCTTTCACTCTCCCCAATAATAACCACTAGTTTTTTCTCTATATCTGTAAAAACCTGATTCTGTTTTGTTATATTCATTCTTTTATTTTATTTTTTAGATTCCACATATAAGGAATAATATATAGTATTTGTCCTTCTCTGTCATGTTTATTTAACTAAGCATAATACTCTCCAAGTCCATCCATGTTGTAAATGCCAAAATTTCCTTTTTTTATGACAGAGTAACATTCTATTTTGTGTGTGTGTGTGTATATATATATACATATATATATATATGTATATATATATATACACATATATATCTCACATTTTTCACATCTTCTTTATTCATTCATCTCTTGAAGGACACTTAGGTTGCTTACGTATCTTGCCTATTGCAAATAATGCCACTCTGAAAATCAGGGTGCATATACCTTTTCAAATTAGTATTTTTGTTTTCTTTGGATATATACCCAGCAATAAAATTGATGGATCATATAGTGGTTCTACTTTTAGTTTATTGAGAAACTTCCATACTGTTTTCTATAGTGGCTACACCAGTTTCCATTTCCATCAACAGTATACAAATGTTCCCTTTTATCTGCATCCTCACCAACATTTATTATTTGTGGTCTTTTTTGATGATAGCCATTCTTTTAAGCATGAGGTAATATCACATTATGGTTTTGATTTGAATTTCTATGATGGCTAGCAATGTTGAGTATCTTTTCGTGTCTCTGTTAGCCATTGATATGTCTTTGGAAAAATGTTGATTCATGTCGTGCCTAATTTTTAATCAGGCTGTTTATTTTTTTGATATTCTGTTTTATAAGTTGTTTATATATTTTGGATATTAAACCCTTATTGGTCATATCATTTGCATGTACTTTCTCCCATTCAGTTGTTTGCCTTTTTGTTTTGTCAGTGGTTTCCTTTCTTGTGTAAAAGCTTTTATATTTAATTAGTTTGTTTATTTATGCTTTTATTTCTTTTGCCTTAAGAGACAGATCCGAGAAAATATTGCTATGATTTATGTCAAAAAATGTTGTGTCTATGTTCTCTTCTAGGTGTTTTATGGTTTCCAGTCTTATATTTAGGTTTTTAATTCATTTTGAGTTTATTTTTCTGTATGATGTGGTAAAGTATTCTAATTTCATTCTTCTACATGTAGTTGTCCAGTTTTCTCAACACCACTTATTGAAGAAGACTGTCTTTTCTCCATTGTATATTCTTGCCTCCTTTGCTGTAGGTTAATTGACCATAACTTTGTGAGTTTATTTGGGGGCTCTCTATTCTATTCCATTGATTTATTTGTCTGTTTTTGTGCCAGGGCCATGCTGTTTTGATTACTGTAGCTTTGGATTATAGTCAGAAGTCAGAGTACATGATACCTTTAGCTTTGTTCTTTTTTCTCAAGATTGTTTTGGCAATTTGGGGTATTTTGGGGTTCCATATAGATTTTAGGATTATTTGTTCTAGTTCTTTGAAAATGTTATGGGTATTTTGATAGGGTTTGCATTAAATCTGTAGATTTCTTTGGAGAATATGGACAATTTAACAATATTAATTTTTCCAATTCATGAACACAGATATATTTCCATTTGTTTGTATAACTTTCAGTTCTTCAGTTTCCTTCATCAGTGATTCATAGTTTTCAGAATATAGATTTTTTTCATCTCTTTGGTTAAGTTTATTCCTAGGTATTTTATTCTTTCTGATGTAATTTTAAATGGGATTGTTTTCTTGCTTTCACTTTCTGATAACTTGTTATTATTGTATAGAAAAACAACAGATATTTTATGTCAATCTTGTATCCTGCAACTTTACTGAATTCATGTATTAATTCTAATAGTTTTTTGATGGGGACTTGGTGGTTTTCTATATATAATGTCATGTAATCTGCAAATAGGTATAGTTTTACTTCTTCCCTTATAATTTGGATACTTTTTATTTCTTTTTCTTGGCTGTTGTGGCTAGGACTTCCAATACTATGCTAAATAGAAGTGGTGAGAATGGGCATGCTTGTCATTTTCCTGATTTTAGATGAAAATGTTTCAATTTTTCACCATTGAGTATGATATTAGCTGTGGGTTTGTCATAAATGGCCTTCTAATGTTGAGATAGGTTTCCTCTATAACAACTTTGATGACAGTTTTTATCATGAATGAATGCTGAATTTTGTCAAATGCTTTGTCTGTATCTATTGAGACAATCATGTGATTTTAATCATTTGTTGTTGTTGTTGTTAATGTGGTATATCATATTGATTTTCTTTCTGATATTGAACCATCATTGTATCCCTGGAGCAAATCCCACTTGAACATGATGTATGATCCTTTTTATATATTGTTGAATTCTATTTGCTAATATATTGTTGAGGATTTTTACCTGTATATTCATCAGAAATATTGATCTCTATTTTTTTGGTACTGTCTTTTGTGGTTTTGGTATCAGGGTAGTGTGGCCACAAAGAATAAATTTTGGACGTTTTTCTCTTTTTCAGTGTTTTTGAATAGTTTTCAAAGGATAGGTTTTAGCTCTGCTTTATATGTTTGGTAGAATTCCCCTGTGAAGCTATCTGACTCTGAACTTCTAATTTCTGATTACTAATTCAATTTCACCACTAGTGATTCATCTGTTCATATTGTCTATTTCTTCCTGACTCAGTTTTAGAATATTTGTAGAAGTGTGTCCGTGTCTTTAGGTTGTGAAATTTGTTAGCATGAAACTGCTCATAGTATTCTCTTATTTTTTTTTCTGTTTCTATGATATTAGTTGCAATTTCTCCTCTTTAAGTTCTTATTTTATTTGTTTTCTCTCTCATTTTTTAAAAAGTGAACCTGGCTAATGGCTTATCAATCTTGTTTACCTTTTAAAAAACATTTGGTTTCATTGATCTTTTTTTATTTTGTCTCTATTTTACATATTTCCTTTCTGAGCTTTATTATTTCCTTCTTTCTGCTGACTTTGGGCTTTATTTGTTCTTCTTTTGCTAATTAATTTAGATGACAGCTTAGGATGTTTATTTGAGATTTTTTCTTGTTTCTTGAGGAAGACATCTCTCATTATAAACCACTCTTCAGACTATTTTTGCTGCATTCCATAGATTTTGGAAATTTGTGTTTTTATTTTCATTTGTCAAGAGGTATTTTCTGCTTTTCTCCTTGATTTCTTCAATGACCTACTAGTTTTTAGTAGCATGTTTTTTTAGTCTCCATATGTGTGTGTTTTCCCATTTTTCTTCCTCTAATTGATTTCTAGTTTTATATTGTGTTTGGGGCAAATGCTTGACATGCTTTCTATTCTCTTAAATTTGTTGAGATTTTTGTGGCCTATCATCATGTGATCTGTCCTGTAGAATGTTCCATGTGCACTTGAAAAGAATGTGTATTCAGTTGTTTTTGGCTGGAATGTCCTATAGATACCTAATAAGTCCAGTTTGTGTAATGTGTTATTTACAACCACAGTTTCCTTATTTATTTTCTGTCTGGATTATAGGTGCATTGATTCCATTGATGTAAGGGGAGTGTAAATTATTCTAATATTATTGAATTATTGTCAAATTCTCCCTCTATGTCTATTATTATTTGCTTTATAGATTTAGGTGCTTCTATATTAGGTACATATGTTAACAAATGTTATATCTTATTCTTGTGTAGATCCCTTTATCATTATATTATGCCCTTATTTGTCTTTTGTTATAGACTTTGTTTTAAAGTCAACTTGGTCTGTTGTAAGTATTGATACCGCAGCTTTCTTGTCTTTTCTATTTGCATAAAACATATTTTTCATTCTCTCACTTTCAGTCTGGTTATGTCTCTTGGTATAAAGTGAGCTTTTTGTAAGCAACATATAGATGGATCTTGCTTTTTTATCCAATCAGCTATCCTATGTCTTTTGATTGGGACATTTAGTCCATTAGCATGTAAAGTGATTATTGATAGGTATATATTTATTGCCATCCTTTAAATTATTTTCTGGTCATTTTTGTAGTTTTTTTCTGTTTCATTCTATTTTAGTTCCTTCTCTTGAGGTTTGATGCTTTCTTTATGTGTGTGTGTGTGTGTGTGTGTGTGTGGTATGCTTGTGTTCATTTACCTCCAGTTTTTGTGTATCTATTTATTAGGTTTTTGCTTTTTGGTTACCATAGCGTTTATATATGTTGACCTATAACTATATCTACTTTTTTAAAACTGATAGTCATTTAAGTTCTAGCACATTCTAAAAACTTTTCATTTTTTACCTTCCTCCACCATGTTTTGTGTTTTTGATGTCATATTTTACAACTTCACATTTATCTCTTCACTGTTTATTGTATTATAGTTCATTTTACAATTTTTTGTCTTTCGATCTTCATGCTAGATTCTTTAAGTGGTTGATCCACAGACTTTACAATATATTTACCTTTATTAGTGGGATTCCTTTCCTATAGATTCTTACTTCTTATTATAGCCTTTTCTTTTCTACATAGAGAAGACTCTTTTTAGGGTAAGTTTAGTATTAATGAACTGTTTTAGTTTTTGCTTATCAGAGAACTTGTTTGTTTCTCCTTCAATTCTGAATGATAGCCTTGTTGTTTATAATATCTCCACTTTTAGAGTTTTCTCTTTCAGCACTTTAAATATATCACACCTCTCCCTTCTGGCCTGAAAAGTTTCTACTAAAAAATCAGCTGATAGCCTTTTGGGGATTCCCTTATATGTGACTGTTATTCTCTTTCTGTCTTTAGAATTGTCTCTTTATTTTTAACTTTTACCATTTTAATTATGATACATTTTGGTGTGGGTCTCTTTGAGTTCTCTTGTTTGGGACTCTGTGATTCCTGTACCTGTATATGTGCTTCTTTATTCAAGCTCAGGAATTTTTCTGCATAGTTTCACCAAATACATTTTTGACTCTTTTCTCTCTCTCTTCTTTTTCTGGCTTATAATGTGAATGTTAGTACACTTGATGTTGTCCCAGAGGTCCCTTAAATGGTTCTCAATTTTTAAAATGTTTTTATTTTTGCTGTTCTGATTGCATATTTACATTTTCTATCTTCCAGATCACTTATGTGCTCTTCTCTGTCACTTTGTGTGTCGTTAGTTCCTTCTAGTGTGTTTTTCATTTCAGTTATTGTATTTTTCAGCTCTGACTGGTTGTTTGTGATATATTTTAGTTCCCTGTTAAAATTCTCACTGTGTTCATCTAGTCTTTTCGCAAGTTCAGTCAGTTAGCTTTCTTATTACTAATGCTTTGAAATCTTTTTCTGGTAGATTATTTATCTCTGTTTTCTTTAGTTTTATTTTTTTTGAGTTTTTTTTTTTGTTGTTGTTGTTCTTTGATTCGAAACAAATTGTCATGTCTTCTCATTTTAACTTTCTTTGTTTCAATGAAATAAGGTGAAACAGTTACCTATTTTGGTCCTGAAAGGGTGTCTTTGTGTGGGAGTACTTCTATGCAGTATGCATGTGTCCACCAGCTTTGACAGGAGAGCTAAATCTGAATTGAGCACAAGTCACATCTTCCTCCAGTGTGTACTGGCAATTATCACCTTGGCATGAGGTGAATTTGGAGACAGAGTGGCTAGAGACAGAGCCAAATGTGAGCTAGGACGTGTCCTATGCTTAGTGGCCATCAGCACCCTATTTGGGGTGGGGTTAGGTAGCAAGGTACTGAAACAGAAGCCCTGAGTGCCAGATTTGAGCCAGTTTCATTCCCTCTAAGTATGTGCTCTCCCCCCTACTGACAATGGCACCTTTGACCCAGAGGAGACATATTTTGCTAAACAAAATTTAAAAAAATATTTTTTCTTGAGACTCATATGAACTGAGTTATACTGATATTTCCCTTCATCATAACTGTTCAGTTAAAAATTTGTGTAAACATATGTAAATTTTACATAAAAATAACTTAAAAATATAAAGTGAGGACATGAGGTAGATTTCACATTTTCCAAAATTAAAGATTAGGAGAAATGTTTTCATGGGAAAATATCACACATAAAAAAAAAAAAAAAAAACAGAATAAGAAAAAGTACCAAAACCAGTGGAGATCTATAATCGAAATAAGCCTTTTCTGAAGGAAGGTTAAACTGTAGTAACATCTTATATTCTATTCTACCTTCAATGAAGGTAATCCATGTTTTTGAAAGATTTAAGAGAAATTTTTATAGGTTCTGAGGAAATGAGTAACTAATTTTATATACATAGTAATAAAATAATGAGAGTCCCTCCCCAAACTATTTTTTCAGGTGATAAATAAAGTGGAGGGTGGAGTAGTTTTCAAAGATGGAGAATTATGTTTCCCAGTGTTATGAAAGAAATTTGGAATCAAACTTTAATTAAGTCTCCCTTAATTAAAGGACTGTGACTGTGGTATGTTGCTCCATTTATCTTAACCTCTCTTATTTCATATAAAAAAGAAATGATGTTTCTAGGTTAAAGAGTTGTTAGCAGGAAGAGTGTATGTGAAAGCAACTAGTTTAAGGCCTAGCAGCAGGGGAGAGCTCAAGATTTTATGTATCAGGTTCTACTGAAGTATGAAGAAGTGAAAAAAGAATGAAAAAAGGTCTCAGTTAAAGCTATAAAAGCAGTTGTTTATTTTATGTTAGTTTAGCCCCCAGAGAGGAAGAATTTAAGAAAAGTATGAGGTGGGGATAATCATGGAAATAGAATTAGTTATCATTAATTTTATTATTTATTAGGAATTTATTATATACTAAACAGTATTCTAGGTTCTTCAGTTACACTGATGAACAAAACAAAATCCTGAGTGATGGAACTTGTACTCTATTGGATAAAATATAGTACTCAAACCTTCAGATAGTTCTACACTAACATTAAATATATAGATAATATGCAATGATTTTTTTTTTCAAAAGAGAAGGGAGTAACCATGGCAGCTGCTATACTATTCTTGGTTTTTACATTGATGAAATGGAAGTCTTATTTCCTATTATCTTTCCAATACCCAGCACAGTTTCTATTCAATAAATATCAGTTTAATGCAAGACTTGGGAAAATACCTCCTTAGATTTCCATGCAACTAAGAAGGGAGAGATTTTACATAATTGAATGAGCATGTTTGCATTGGAGAGATATATTCCAAATGTCCACCTCTTCCCATGTCAGTTCTTCTAAGCTAGAATGATTGAGTCCAACTGAAAACAATTATACCTGCTATGGCTGTGGGACATGCCCCAATCAAATACTGCCTTTCATTCTCTGTATGCTTTTAGTCCAGGTTGAAAGATTAGACTTCTGCCTTAATTTATGTCACATGTTCTACTCCCTTTTCTCACTCTAAGCTTTGCCTGAATCCCAGATTTTTCCTCTAAGTCTTGAAAGTCTTGGGGGCTTGTTTTACAAAGGAGTACTCATCTATGGCTGTTCCACCCACATTGTGAGATCTGGTTCCAGTCTTAATTGAATGCTCAGATTCCAGATAGCAACCCACATATCCTTGAGGGTTACAAATATAGACTTCTGTACGACCCTTCAGAACATAAAATCTTCTGGTCGTGATTAAACATTTTCTGCTTGAGTCTACAATTCTTTTGATCTCTAAACACTGTAATATGAACTGTTTTCCCTTCAAATGACCCACACGCCACATAGTGCCCCCAGTGTTTCATGATGAAGCTCCTTAGCTCTGGTTCTCAACAGTCAAACTTCACTCTCTCTTTATGCTGAATGAACTACAGGGACTCCACCATCTGGAACACTGTGACAGATAGCTTTATACCCCAGAAAAACATGGGCAATCTTTTCTAAAATGTGTGGTCAAAGCAAGTCACATGGGAGCCAAAGAAAGAGAACTGAACATATTAAGTGATCAGAGCTAGTGATTTCCAGGATGGAAAGGTGTTCTTCATTTGTAAAGTAAAAGATGCATGAGTATTTGTTCTTAATGACAAACAAACAAATAAATAACAGAAAACAAACAAATAAATAACAAATAAATAAAACCAAATAATTTTGACTCTGGTAAGATGCCACGGTGTAGACCGGGTTGGAAATCATCTGAGGAAGAATGAGGATGATTTCTATTCCATCCTGATTATTATTTTTCTCTAAATTTTGTATAAATAAATTCATTTTGCATAAACTATTATTTTTAATAAGAAACACACACATAATTTTTCCTCCCCCTCATAACAGCTCTAATGGACAGATAATATTTTTTAAGTGTATTAACTTGGAATAATTACTTAGATATGAAGGAAGATCCCAACACAGGATTAATATAAAATGATAGATGCTTAGTCCTGTAATGGAATAACCAAAAAAATAAAATAACACGTACAATAAAGACTTATTAGGGAAACAAAAAGACCTTTTATAGTTGTGCCTGGAATGGGTGGCTTAACTTAATATTAAGAGAAAACAGCATTATAGAAAAGTAGTCACATTCTGTATTGATTCATTATTTTCAATAAGGATAATTATTTTTAAATATGAAAGGACAAAACATATTTGCAAGAAAATCTTAAAAACAAAAAATTCCAAATTTGTCAAACTAACATAAACATTTTTGTCATTAATTATTGCACTTCAGAATACTGAGAGAATTTGCATATAGGGCTATAGGGTCAATATTGGTCATCTACTAAGAGTTTTGGAGGATGAAGAGGAACAGAGGAATTAATGTGATCACATCAATCTAATTTTCACAAAAGGAAGCAAACAACATGACTAAGGTGGTTTGTGGGTAGGGCAAAATATCACAGAGCAGTGGCGGATCTCATAACATTTATTGACTTTTTGTTAGTTTGCTTCTCTAAATTTTGAGAAAAAGTTTATGACTGCAAAATTGGCTATGTCAATTCCATGTGCTATAATATTTTTTGTTCTATTATCATTGTATGTGTTTTGGGATATCAGGATCTTAAAAATGGACATGAGGGGAGTGAGACTCAATCTTCTCCTATCCAACATTATAATTATAAAAAAAAATTTTGAATTTGCAAGCTATAAATAAGTGAGTCTGATGTTGATCTCAATTAACATTTATTACCATCATCATATTTTTAATTTTTAGGCACACTTATTAAAATAAATCATTGAGCTTAATAAAAAACAACTAGCTACAGATTTACTCTACTTCCTTAAATGCTACTTTTACTTGATGAACAGATCAGGGAAATGGTAGATGACTTTTGTATATACTTTAACATGGTATTTATCAACTCCAGGCCCCAAGTGACATCATTTTAGACAAATATAAAAGTGTGAATTGAATTATTTTGAAACTCAATTAAAACTAGTTGACTTCATGTTGATTAAAGTGGTAATTCCAAATTGGTAGAGAATCTTTCCCAGTATATTCTAGACCTCAATGCTCAGTTTTCACCTTTTGTGCATTTATATTAATGCACTGAAGAAGGCCAGTTCACAGGTTGCTAAAAGCTAAACATAGGTAGAGAATATTATATGGCAAAATCCAATCCAAATATGATTGGTGGGATTTGATTAGGTGTATTTAATGAAAATAAATGTCTTTATGGCCAAATCCCATGCCATATCCATCCTTGGCACTATCTTGAAACCTGTACAGTTTTGAAAATGTCATAACATTCTAATGGAAGAAAGTCAAATATGAGGTGGCAACATAGTACATGGTGATTTAAAAAAATTTGGTGCTGTAATTTCATAACAATGATCACTTAGTTCATACTTCACAGTTTTTGTTATTGGTCATCTGGAACCAGAATTTTCTGTTTTTAAGTACTACACTTCTGGGCAAGAAGGTCTAAATATCATGAAGATGGGGAGTATCTCAACCTCATATTCTATGATAATATATTAGAGGAAAGAGAGGTGCTTACACTGGAGAATCAGAGTTTCTGATGAGAACACCAAAATGGTGATCTAAAATTATTTGAAGAACTATAATGTACATGAAATGTAGCTTCTACGGGCATATCTAAGATCAATGAGTTAGAATCACAAAAGGAATATGATTCTGATTCAGGCAAAGGAGAAATATTCAATAATTAATGTCTAAAATGGAATCAAGTTTCTTAAAAGACAATACTATTTTTAAGTTCTTCATGTCTTATGAAGTCTTAATGCAGTTTGTCAATGATGTTGAAGAGGAACTTATATTACTAAGGATGTAATTTACAACATGGTGACTATATTTAATAATACTGTGTTGCATATTTGAAAATTGCTAACAGAATACATCTTAAAATTTCTCATAATGAGAAAAAAAATTGTAACTCTGTATGTGGACGAATGTTACGTAGACTTATTCTGGTGATCATTTCACAATATAACATTGTCTAATCACTATGTTGTACACCTGAAAACAGTATAATGTTACACATCAATTATACCTCCATACATAATAATTAAATTTTTAAAAAGAGAATTTTTCTCAGAAACCTGCTACTACAGAGAACAGATTATCCATAATAAAACAAGGAATGTGATAGGAAAAAAAAAACTGCTGATAAAACTAACTTCTAGGAAATAAAGCAAGTTTCATTCCTCTGGCTTATTTTTCTTTTTTCATGTTCTTTATATTGCTGTTTGATTTATGCTTACTGGTTTACTCAATAATACATGATTATAATTGTATTTTAAAAGTAAAATAAAGAAAAGGGGAACCTTACACATTTAATATGGTAGAAGTAATAGGGTAGGGACATAACTTGGCACAGATAGCTTCTGAAATATCCCCCAATCCTGTGACACCCTTATTAGAAGTTTTACAGTTTTTCTCCCAAGGAGCTCAGTTAGCAAAATTTGAGAAAAGCTGTAGAGGCTTAGTATTATTGTTTCATAACTGTAATAAGAGAATTGTAAAGATTGAGTGATAGATAGCAAAGGGTAGATTATGCAAGTGTAAGACAAAAATTGGATTTGATGCCTTTGAATAACCAATTGTTAACTTAAGGAATATGGCTGTGACTTGGATTCTACAAAGGAAACTTCTGAACTGCTGAACCAATACATCTGATTTCTCTTTGAAATATAAACCTTTTTTTCCCTATAAAATCTAATAAACTAGGAAGTAAACAGTGACTCTCACACTGTACTTTAATTCTCCAACTAGTCTTCTAGGTTGGTGGGATTTTCTGTATACTTGGATTCTATTTCCAATAAAACAGATTTCTCTGTAAAATAACTGGAAACTTGTCAGTGTTCTAGGGGTGGTGAAACTTCTGAATATGAAATTATAAAATTGTATAGGCATAAATGGGGATATTCTAGTCTAGAACAAACCTGCAGTGCTTTAGCAATCTGGAGAAGTTCAGTCTTGCCTTCAGCCAATAACAAACAAGTTGAAGTCTCATGAAGAATAATGGGTCATTTTCAAATTTCTTCATCCATATTTTATAGTTTTCATAGTATAAGTCTTTCACTTCCTTGGATAAGTTTATTCCTAGGTTTTTGGTTCTTTTTGATGCAATTTCAAATGGGATTGTTTTCTTGTTTTCTCTTCTGATATGGAACCACAAAATACTTTGAACTGACAAATAAATCTTGAGAAAAAAACAAAATGAAACAACAACAACAAAAAACAAAGCTGAAGGCATCATGCTCCCTGACTTCATAATATACTATGAAGCTACAGTAATCAAGACAGCATTGTACTAGTACAAAAACGGATATATTGATCAGTCGAATTGAATTGAGAGCCCAGAAATGAATCCATGCTCTTATGCTCAATTAATCTATGACAAAGTAGGCAAGAATATACTATGGAGTGAAGATACTCTTTTTCAGTAATTAGTGCTAGGAAAACTGGACAGCTACATGTAAAAGAATGAAGTTAGAACATTCTCTGACACAGTATACAAAAATAAGCACAAAATGGATTAGGAAATTAAACATAAGACCCCAAACCATAAAACCACTTACATTCTTTTTTTTTTTTTGCTGTACGTGGGCCTCTCACTGTTGTGGCCTCTCCTGTTGCGGAGCACAGGCTCCGGATGTGCAGGCTCAGCAGCCATGGCTCACGGGCCCAGCCACTCCACGGCATGTGGGATCTTCCCAGACCGGGGCACGAACCCATGTCTCCTGCATCGGCAGGCAGACTCTCAACCACTACACCACCAGGGAAGCCCTACTTACATCCTTTGACATAAATTGCAGGAATAATTCTTGACTCTGCCTCAGGAAAAAGAAATAAAAGAAAAAATAAACAAATGGGACCTAATTAAACTTAAGAGCTTTTGCACAGCAAAGGAAATTATCAAAAGACAAAACAAAAAGATAACATACTGAATAGGAGAAAATATTTGCAAATAATATAACTGATAAAGGGTTTTTATCCAAAATATATAAACAGCTTATACAACTCAATTTAAAAAATATCCTCATTAAAAATAGAAGATCTGAATAGACATTTTTCCAAAGAAGATATACAGATGGTTAATGGGCATATGGAAATATTCTCAACATCACTAATCCTCAGGGAAATGCAAATCAAGATTATAATGTGATATCACCTCACATCTGTCAAAATGGCTATGATCAAAAAGATCACAAATAGCAAATGTTGGCCAAGATGCAGAGAAAAGGGAACACTTGTACACTGTTTTTGGGAATCTAAATTGTTGCAGTCAATGTGGAAAACAGATTCCTTAAAAAACTAAAATAGAAATGCCATATCATCCAACAATTCCACTCCTGGGTATATACACAAAGAAAACAAAAACATTAATTTGGAAAAAATATAAGCACCCAAATGTTCATATCAGCATTATTTACAATAACTAAGATATGGAAGCATCCTAAGTGTCCCTCAACAGATAAATGAATAAAGAAGATATAGTACACATTTATACAATGGAATATTACTCAGCCATAAAAAAGAATGAAACTCTGCCATTTGCAGCAACATGGATGGACGTAGAGTGTGTTATGCTTAGTAAAATAAGTCAGACAGAGAAAGACAAATACTGTATGTTATCACTTACATGTGGAATCTAAAAAAATAAAACAAATAAATTTATAATGCAGAAAAGAATCAGATTCACAGATAGAGAGAACAAAATAGCGTTTATCAGAGGGGAGAGGAAAGTGAGGAGGGGAACGAGAGAGATATAGAATTAAGAGAAACAAAGTACTATGTATAAAATAGGTAAACAACAAGGATGTATGTTCAGCAAAGGGAACTATAGGCATTATTTTTTCTAGCTTTAAATGAAGTAGAATCTATAAAATATTGAATGACTATGCTGTACACCTGAAATTAATATAATATTGTAAATCAACTATACTTCAATTAAAAAAATAAATCTAAGGTAATTATCCATATGTATGTTCCTATTACCATATTCTTAATTACCTCAACATAATAAAGACCATATATAAAAACCCAGAGCAAACATTAATCTTAATGATGAAAAACAGAAAGCATTTCCTCTAAGATCAGGAAGAAGACAAGAGTGCCCATTCTCGCCACTATTATTCAACATAATTTTGGAAGTCCTAGCCACAGCAATCAGAGAAGAAAAAGATATAAAAGGAATACAAATTGGAAAAGAAGTAAAACTGTCACTGTTTTCAGATGACACGATACCATACATAGAAAGTCTTAAAGATTCCACCAGAAAACTACTAGAGCTAATCAACGAATTTGGTAAAGTTGCAGAATATAAAATTAATGCACAGAAATCTCTTGCATTCTTCTACACTAACAATGAAAGATCAGAAAGAGAAATTAAGGAAACACTCCCATTCACCACTGCAACAAAAAGAATAAAATACCTAGGAAAAAACCTACCTAAGGAGGCAAAAGACCTGTATGCAGAAAACTATAAGGCACTGATGAAAGAAATCAAAGATGACACCAACAAATGGAGAGATATACAATGTTCTTGGATTGGAAGAATCAACATTGTAAAAATGACTCTACTCCCCAAAGCAATCTACAGATTCAGTACAATCCCAATCAAACTACCAATGACATTTCTCACAGAATTAGTACAAAAAACTTTACAATTTGTATGGAAACACACACACAAAAAAACACCAAATAGCAAAAGTAATCTTGAGAAAGAAAAACAGAGCTGGAGGAATCAGGCTCCCTGACTTCAGACTATACTACAAGGCTACAGTAATAAAGACAGTATGGTACTGGCACAAAAACAGAAATATAGATAAATGGAATAGGATAAACCCACACACCTGTGGTCACCTTATCTTTGACAAAGGAGGAAAACATATACAATGGAGAAAAAACAGCCTATTCAATAAGTGGTGCTGGGAAAACTGGACAGCTACATGGAAAAGAATGAAATTAGAACACGTCCTAACACCATACACAAAAATAAACTCAAAATGGATTAAAGACCTAAATGTAAGGTCTAGACATTATCAAACTCTTAAAAGAAAATATAGGCAGAAGACCCTTTGACACAAATCACAGCAAAATCCATTCTGACCCACCTGTTAGAGTAATGAAAATAAAAACAAAAATAAACAAATGGGACCGAATGAAACTTAAAAGCTTCTGCACAGCAAAGGAAACCATGAACAAGATGAAAAGACAGCCCTCAGAATGGGAGAAGATATTTGCAAATGAAAAAATGGACAAAGGACCAATAACCAAAATATACAAGCAGATCATGCAGTTCAATAAAAAAAAAAAAAAGATCCAATCAAAAAATGGGCAGAAGAACTAAATAGACATTTCTCCAAAGAAGACATACAGATGGCCAAGAAACAGATGAAAAGGTGCTCAACGTCACTAATTATTAGAGAAATGTAAATCAAAACTACAATGAGGTATCACCTCACACCAGTCAGAATGGCCATCATCAAAAAAATCTACAAACAATAAATGCTGGAGAGGGGGTGGAGAAAAGGTAACCCTCTGGCACTGTTGGTGGGAATGTATATTGATACAGAAACTATGGAGAACAGTATGGAGGTTCCTTAAAAAACTAAACATACAACTACCCTATGACCGAGTAATCCCACTACTGGACATATACCCTGAGAAAACCATAATTCAAAAATATACATGCACCTCAATGTTCATTGCAACACTATTTACAATAGCCAGGACATGGAAGCAACCTAAATGCACATTGGCAGATGAATAGATAAAGAAGATGTCGCACATATGTACAATGGAATACTACTCAGTCATAAAAAGGAACAAAATTGGGTCATTTGTAGAGACGTGGATGGATCCAGAGACTGTCATACAGAGTGAAGTAAATCAAAAAGAGAAAAACAAATATTGTATATTAACGCATATATGTGGAACCTAGAAAAATGGTACAGATGAACTGGTTTGCAGGGAAGAAATTATGACACAGTTGTAGAGAACAAACGTATGGACACCAAGGGGGAAAGTGGTGGGGGAGGGTGGTGTTGTGATGAATTGGGAGATTGGGATTGACATACATACACTAATATGTATAAAATGGATAACTAATAAGAACCTGCTGTATAAAAAGATAAATAAAATAAAATTCAGAAATTCAAAAAAAAAATACATGTATCCCAATGTTCATGGCAACACTATTTACAATAACCAAGACATGGAAGCAACCTATGTGTCCATCGACAGATGAATGGATAAAGAAGATGTGGCACATATATACAATGGAATATTACTCGGCCATAAAAATAAATGAAATTGAGTTATTTGTAGTGAGGTGGATGGAATTAGAGTCTTTCATACAGAGTGAAGTAAGTCAGAAAGAGAAAAACAAATAGCATATATTAACACATATATATGGAATCTAGAAAAATAGTGCTGATGAACCTATTTGCAGGGCAGGAAAAGAGACACAGATGTAAAGAACGGACTTGTGGACAGAGCGGTGGAACATGAAGGTAGGACAGATTGAGAGAGTAGCATTGACATATATACATTAACATGTGTAAGATAGTTAGTTAGTGGGAAGCTGCTGTATAGAAAAGGGAGCTCATCTCGGTGCTCTGTAATGACCTAGAGGTGTGGGATGGAGGGACTGGGAGGGAGGCTCAAGAGCATGGGGATGTATGTATACATATAGATGATTTGTTTTGTTGTACAGGAAAAACTAACAACATTGTAAAGCAATTATACTGCAATAAAAAAAAAGAGAAATCATGTGACTTCTATAAGAATATGGGATTATAATGATCAATAAGTCTGACAACTCTAATACTTTATTGTTTTGCATAAATTTTTTGACTATCAGGATCTGAGTCAAAAATCACAAACAGGTAGCCTGTGGAAGAGATGTGCTTCAGAAATGTGCTTTGTCTGCCCTTTTACCCCCTACACTATTTTCAAGCAATTTGAATTATTTGACAACAATGACAAAATTAACAAATTAGGACTGTTCTATGAACTTTTTTGATATAATATGACTTCATCAAAGAAGTGGCTATACCATCATATTCCTAAGTCACACCACACTCAATTGGAGATGATTATATGGGATATTTATACCAGGGCATGGAATCTAGAATCTATCTTGGTATGGAAAAGATCATTTAATTTTGAAGATTCTGAAGGTATTTCAGTGTTTCAATTCTAGATCCTTCTGTGAGAGTCAGTTTCATCTGTAAAATGGAGATAGAGTGCCAAGCCCTACAGCTTAGGAAGAGAGAGCAAGAGAGAGCCCACTTCAGATATAAGGCCTTCTAAAATTTTTGCTACAATTGCTATTATGTGTGGTTTGGATTATTAGAGATTGACTATCAGGCCTTTTCATTCTAAAATTATAAAAGACAATCTCATATTAAACCTTTTCTAAGATGGAAGCCAGTCAATTTAGGTTCCTATTCTGACTGCCATGAAATGGGTTGTCTTTGAGACTTATTTGCAGAAGGAGCCTCACAAGTTTGCCTCACAAGAAGCCTACAAGAAGAATAAAATAAGGTAATTGATGGAGGTCTCTTAGCATGTTATGGTTTTATTTATGTATGAATTTCCTGAACCTAATTTTATATATATAATTATAGAGAGACTGGATTCATTACTGTTTGTAGCTTAACAATTTAGGCTTTCACAGTGAACTACTAAGAAGCCTTTAGGCCAGAAATCCTGATGTTGTAACCATTCTGATTTGGGGACTGGAGATCTTTTTCTTCCTTATTTACCATTCTTTGTAAAGATAGTCCTGAGCAACTGTTCAGGTCATTAGATAGTTAGAATCTTAGTGTTGAAAAGCATATTCAAGCTGATGAAGTCTGCCCTCCTATTGGAAGGTATACTTTAAGAATAATGACTATCAAATAGAAGTTAATTGAGCCTTGAAATGCGTATTCTTTTCCATTTCACTTTCTAACATGCATGGTTGGGATTCCACCCTTGGTCTTCAGGCAGGGACAGTTGGTTGTCCACTGTAGGGAACAAGACTCTCGTGAGACTGTGCAACATCCCTTCTATCCGTTCTCCTTAGAACATCTTGGTTGAGCCTATCTGAACGTAGGGGATGCTTGGAGTCCTTCTGTGCCTAGTTCTTTCAAGAGGCGATCTTAGATGGAAAATGATTTGGCAATTGCTCTGTGACAGTTTCTTACTGTGTTTTAAGCATTGTAGCCTACTTGAGAGCAAGGACTCTTCATCTATGTTCCTTCATAGAAATTATTTTTGTGTCTTCTGCAGCAAAGGATCCCTATATGTTTTTCAAGAGAGTTTTACCATGATGAATTTGTTGGATCCACACAACAATCCTGTGTATAGTCAAGATCATCCCCATTTTACAGAGAAGTAAGTAAGGTGGAATGACTTGTTTAAAATTGATAGAACAAATAAGCAACAAAACTGGAACTGAAATTAAGTTTTCCCTGATTGGTTCTGTGCAGTTTCTACTATTCCACTTTTGGATGTATTATCTGTCTTAAAGCTACTACTTTACAATTCTCTATGTAGACCAAAATGATAAAGCAACTTCTCAAAACTTGTATTCTATCGACTAGTTGTGTCTTTATTTCTATACTAGAAAGCATATTTTCCCAAGTTACCTATATGAATTCCTTAATTCAACACAATTTCAGTTAATTTACTAAAAAGGTAGTTTACATGATCCTTTGCATTAAATGCAATTACATTCAAACTTATATTGCATGCAATACTGAAAAGAAAATCACCCAGATAACACTGATTATTCATCAAGTTATCATGAAATATGGAGTAGATCCTACAATTAGTGTAACTCCATTTATTTACATAGTAATTCTCAACAATTCTAAGTTCTATTGGCCATTTGCAGGTTGATATTATTATATAGTACAAACAGATGTTAAATTAGTTTATAACAAACACAAACACATGAAAGGATGCTCAACATCTTTACTCATTAGAGAAATGCAAATCAAAACTACAATGAGATATTATCTCACACCAGTCAGAATGGCCATCATCAAAAAATCTAGAAACAATAAATGCTGGAAAGGGTGTGGAAAAAAGGGAACACTCTTGCACTGCTGGTGGGAATGTGAATTGGTACAGCCACTATGGAGAATGGTATGGAGGTTCCTTAAAAAACTACAAATAGAACTACCATATGACCCTGCAATCCCACTACTGGGCATATACCCTGAGAAAACCATAATTCAAAAAGAGACATGTACCAAAATGTTCATAGCAGCCCTATTTACAATAGCCCAGAGATGGAAACAACCTAAGTGTCCATCATTGGATGAATGGGTAAAGAAGATGTGGCACATATATACAATGGAATATTACTCAGCCATAAAAAGAAATGAAATTGAGCTATTTGTAATGAGGTGGATGGACCTAGAGTCTGTCATACAGAGTGAAGTAAGTCAGAAAGAGAAAGACAAATACTGTATGCTGACACATATATATGGAATTTAAGAAAAAAAAATGTCATGAAGAACATAGGGGTAAGACAGGAATAAAGACAGAGACCTACTAGAGAATGGACTTGAGGATATGGGGAGGGGGAAGGGTAAGCTGTGACAAAGTGAAAGAGTGGCATGGACATATATACACTACCAAACGTAAGGTAGATAGCTAGTGGGAAGCAGCTGCATAGCACAGGGAGATCAGCTCGGTGCTTTGTGACCGCCTGGAGGGGTGGGATAGGGAGGGTGGGAGGGAGACGCAAAAGGGAGGGGATATGGGAACATATGTATATGTATAACTGATTAAATTTGTTATAAAGCAAAATAAAAAAAAAACAAAAAAAAAAACACCTAGGAACAACTGTAGCAGCAGATTGCTTGTAAGTAATAGGCAAGATTATAAAATTCAGATAATGTGAAATGCAATAGGTTTATACTGAGACAAAGAAAAATACATATAAATATTAGAGACAAGATGTTGAATAGACTAAATTAAGATAAAACCAAAACAAATGGATTCAATATAAGTTAATATCATTAATAATAAAGATAATTCAGTAGGTATCTTCCTGTCAGGGAACTTCCATGCTCCTCTCATTCATTTTTGAGATGTTTGCTATTATATATTCCTTTGAAATTCATGGTAGTGTTTTCTACATATAAATGCATTTATCATATATAGAAAATTAGCAATTCATAAAAAATGATGAATAAAATTTACCTAGAAAATAGGGGGTTATAAAAAGTTCCATATTCCCTCTAATTTATGAATAAGCTTGATATTGCAGTCAGTGAAACTAAGAGTTTTCAATCATATTCTAATGGAAACAGGAGTGCCACCTTCATACAAGTGACATGTCCATATAATGAGGCTGGATTTGAGTCCATTTGATTTCTCTTCAGAGATGTTTTATGCAATAAAAACAGCAACAATAATACAATGGCTGCTTGAAAACAAAACAAAATAAAAACAACAAAATAAGCATTTCCACCCCTCAGAAGTTTTGGTTGCCCACACTAATTTAAATAAGATCGAAATTTCTCAACCACAGTTGCAGATTATCTGAGATAAACATTGGTGTAAGGGAGGACATTTTTGAGAGATGGTATTAATGGTATTTCTCTGTAAAAATATGCCAGAATCTTTGATGAAAATATGTACTCTTGCTGAAAACTGTTAATTAATAAGAATTTTTGATATCTGGATTTGTAGGGGAAGAGAGAGAGAGGTCCTTTTGGTGAGAAATTTGAAAGATGTATACAGGTTAGATTGTAAAGAGCATTTTAATTCTGTTCAATAAAATCATTTATTACTCCTGCTACAAAAGAGCCAGCCCTGTTGATTCTCAATGCTTTTTAATGCATTGTGACTAGCATTACAATGACTGATGCAACACAATGTGTAGAGGAAAAAGTTCTGTCTTCCTATCCCTCTCTCTCACCAATCAATATGCTGGAAGAAAATGTCACAGACTCCATTGAAGGTAATAGGTTTAGATCACCATTACACTTTCTATTCAATGAGCTGAGGCTGTTTGGGCCATTTCTGTTGGAAAATTCACCTGTTTGAAAGATTCATTTTATTCAATGCAGTAGAACAAATCAGCAGAGCAGTGAGTCTGCTCCACTTCCGGCTTGTACTCTTCCTTCTCTCTGTTGCAGAGGCATTTCATTCCCCACTATACAACCTGGTCTAGTTGAAATATATGGAAACCTCAGAAGCAGGGCCGTTGAAAAAAGTAGCAGAAAAAGCAAGCATAAGTTTTTCTTTGTAACCTTCCTTCTACTTCTCAGCACTACTTCTCCCATTCCATCCTGGATGTGGTGCCTTCCTAGTCTCTCCTCCCAAGCTTCTTCAAACTCTCTGTCATAATATGCTCCATGCTAGTCTTCCCTTTGTAAGAAGCCCTGACCTCGGGTCATCCCATTCCTTCTGCTGTCCTTGTCCTGGTACCAGTCCCATGATCCATCCTAGGTAATTAAAATCATATCACACCTAGGCTCAGATGTTCTTGCAAATACTGGGGTAATGGCTTATCCCTTCCAGATACTCCTGCACATTAGAAGATCATCATCTTATTCTTAATGAGTACCTCCTACAAAAGGCTTAGGAAAAGGGAACAATCTCTTCCATCCTATAAGCCTGATTCAAAGATGTTTGGCAATGGAATTTTTGTTCATTGTTTCATCTATAAGTGGCATTGAGAAGGGGTATTGTGGGTGGGCAGGTGGGGGTTCAGTCAATTCACAAACTACATCACCTCTGAACTTCCATTTTTTATCTGGCATTCCTCAATTTTTTATGTAAAGTAATGTGCAAATGCAGCTTCAAATCCCCCATCCAAACAGATTGGTGTCCTTAAGTCTGATCTAAATAAAATTGAAACCAACATTGGGTATGTACAGATGTCTCCCTTCTAGAACCTGAAAATACACAATTGTCAGAATTGGTTATGACCTTTTTTTTAAGGCCGTATTACCTGAGGTCAGGTCAGTCAGCATGTAAGTTTAGAGTCCATTTGGTGACTTATCAGAAGTGTGACCATGGCTAGTTGACATTATGGCTTAGTTGTTTCATTTACCAAGTCTCTAGGTACTTTATGGTTTTTAGGGATAAATGCTTACTTCAGAGTTGCTGTAGAGCTGGGGGAAAAATGATGTATGTAAAGCAATTAAAGTACTTACCAAATATCTCACCTTGTTAATACCTATTTTAAAAAATTATTTAACTCTTTTATAAATGAAATAATTAAAATGATCAAACCCATAAGATGTTTAAATTAATGAGTTGGTCAGAGTTCTTTCATCTGATGAACAATCAACACTTTGGAGTTTAGAGCATTTACATGGAAGAGAGAATAAATGGGGTGGTGGGGAAAGTAGAGAAATGGTGAGAGACTCAGCAGGGCCCCATTTTCTTCCAAGATAAACATTGATAGAATACATGGACCATATTTCAACTAATCAAATGATGCATGCAACTTAGTTATCAAAACAAAAGTCTTTGGTATTATTACTCTATGAGTAATATTTATACTGGGTCATTAAAAATTCAGATTCCAAAATTCTGGATGTTCGTAGGCCCTCAAATCACTTAACCAGGCAAAGAGAATTCTCATGTTAATGAGGGCAAAAAATTGGATTCCCCAGTTTACAGAGTATACCGAACTGAACAAAATTGTCAGCATAACATTTAAATTACTTTTTTGATAAGCTTGGCCATTTACAAATCATCAGACAATTACATCTTCCAAAAACTATTTAGCATCAATTCACTCTGCCTTTTCAACAATGCACTTGACTAATTCCAAATAAATTGAATAAAATTACCTAGCAGATTGCAAGAAACTGACCCAAAACAATTGCTAGGGTTTTAAATTATATATTGTTAAGCAAAAAAGTTTTCCTTTGCTTCATCATCCATGTTCCTGACATTAACCCTTTAGAACAAAGAGAAAGACAACAATGAACACAGGACCTAAGACCAAGTTCCATCATAAGAATTCCTGCTAAAGAATTTTTATTAGTTTGTATGCTACATTTGATGGTATAGTGTGAGGTCATTTTTTACACCTCTTTCTACATGGAAGGTCATGCCTTTGGCCTTACAATTTCTGATTATTAACTATAAGTTTCTTAATAGAAGAGAAATTAGAACTTACAGAATGATGCTAGCATTGAGGGAATCCAAATCGAGGCCCTAATTGTCATAGCATTCTCCCACAAACCAGTGAAATCATTAGAATCTATTCCTCTCCACAGCCACTCTCCTAGGTCCTTAGGACTCCACTTCTTGAAACACCTAGTGAGCTGTCCTCTAAAGTGTTTGGAGGAAAATATCTAAAATCATAGGGTTTAGACAGTGACTGTATCTAAAAATCCCTGAGGTCAGAGAACATTACTGGCTTCTGGGAATCAAGTTTGATAAATGCTGTTTCAATATACCCATATCTCAAGTGTGTATGTATGAATGGGGTATGGAATATTCTGTATTCAAATATGGGGTACTCCTTTAATTCAAAATATGTCTTAGTTACCCCCACAATCAGTTGGCATTTCATCAGAGGTTATTTTTTTAAGTTATATTAACTTTAACATTGCTTAATGAGAAAAATAAGACTTTTAACTTAAAAGTGAATAAATAACGTGTAATATAAATGCAAATGTCAGTAGTAAATAACCCCATGATTTATTTTTTGTCTGGGCCCTCTTCTGGCATTCTCCAATTGCCTTCAGAAATGATGGACTTGTAACGTGAAGACTGAGATGGCTGCACCGTCGAGTTATAACAAGAAAATTCCCCTGACTCAGTGCATGGTCTTCCATGTAGCCTTGCCCTTGAACGTGCATGTCCTTGTGAGCTGGACTCATCTGGTGTGGTGTTTGGTGTAAACCATCAAGGTGATGAATTCTTCTTGATTAAAGAGATGGGAATGTCAAAAGACTTGATAGTTATAATGTCCATCAAAGATGTTTCAAAATCCAGTCAGAGAAAGAAATTCACAAGGTATTAAAAACAGAGGTACAGCTGTGAGACAGAGAGGAAGATAAAAATGCCACATCCCACATCAACTTCTCCAGGTTCTATTCTGCTCCCAAAGGAAAGAGGGGCTTCTGAGGAGTCGGCAGTCTTTGGCTAAATGATATATAATACTTTCCTCCTGTAAATCAGGGTCTTGTGGGGACTTGAGAAAGGTGAAAAGACTGCCGTTGCTCCAGTTCACCCCTTCTGTCAGGGGGACGACATTATAGGACAGTGATCAAGTAAAGAGGTTTTAAGACCAGTGGCCAATAATCCTCCATTGAGGACAGTTTTGGACAAAAGTAATGAATTTGATTTACAACAGCTACTGGTCCTAGAATAGACTTGAGCCTCCTGTCTCTCTGTAATTGTTAAAAAGAAAGAGAGAGCAAGAGAGAGAACACAGAGGAACATTTTAACCCTTTGTATAGTACTGTTGTCATTCTTATCTTATTAGTTATTTTATCCACTATATGGTCCTAAATTTAATTTCATTTAAAAGTCATAATAGTCTCAGCTGAAGTGCATACAACTGATTATTAATTTAGTTTCAGGGAATGAATACTAAAGAAAAAAATATACCAATTAAATTTCAATTGGCTATTTTTTAAAGCTGCAAACAGCAGAATCCCCATTTCAATTTAATTAACTGGAAGAGGGAGTTAGAGAAACAAAAACCTTGTACTTTCATATTTTGTACTTGTATTTCCATATTTTTAAAAAGACATTTCTTTTCTAGCTGAACAAGAATTGAACATCAAAAACCAATAACAAAACAGATACCACTGGCATGGGACCATTACCATTGCCATTATTACAAATTTGTATTATATTTTGCTACAAACCCAAAAAAAGCCTCTGTGAGAATGGTTCTCACTCTATTTTCTTTCTTGCTCAAGTTTGAAACCACCAGGACAGACACAGATCAAAATTTGTCAAACTATCCCAGAGAGAAACTCAAAAATGACATTTTTCAGTGCATGAAAGAGAGACCGTTCCTTGTAGAAGAAAGAATATTCCTCTGTTGATAGAAAGTGAAGTGCAAGAAAGGAGAAGAAAACAAATTCAGAAAATTATTTTCCTTTAATCCATACAGCTCATTTTCTTCCTTTCTTTTAACATTTGTTTTCCCTCTGGGCCAAAGCCAGCTTTATGTTTAGGTAGAGAATTCCTACCAACCAAATACATGAGGGTTCCAGATATCTTCTTTGGCTTAAAACAAACAGTACCATAATTTCTACCATTCCTGTTGTCTTTTTAGAATATTTCTAAATGAAAAAGTCTTCCCAGAAATGTGAAGTAGTAATAATTTAACTTTGATTTGATTTTTTGGGTACCTAGAGTATAATGCATAGCTGAGGAAAGCGTTTTGTTTTTCAGGATTTAAATTGGATAAATACCTGGAAGATATGTTGCTGTTTTTAGGCTACTGGAAGGGGGCATGGGACAGAGGTGTTTGCAGTTAGAGGTAAGGAAACCAGAAAGAGCATATTTGAAAGTTTCTATCTACTTGCCTATCTATCTATTGATCAATGGATCACTTAATCATGTATCTACCTTTCTCCCTGAAAAAAAGAAAGAAGAAAAAAGAAACTTTGGGCTTCCCTGGTGGTGCAGTGGTTGAGAGTCCGCCTGCCGATGCAGGGGACACGGGTTCGTGCCCCAGTCTGGGAAGATCCCACATGCCGCGGAGCAGCTAGGCCCGTGAGCCATGGCCACTGAGCCTGCGCGTCCGGAGACTGTGCTCCGCAACAGGAGAGGCCACAACAGTGAGAGGCCCGCGTACCGCAAAAAAAAAAAAAGAAAAGAAAAGAAAGAAACTTTTTCTGCAATGCTGGGCACAGAGCGCATAAAGAAACCATGGTGGATGAATTGATGTAATCAGAGATTAATAATAAAGAAAAAAAATGTGGACCCACTCTCAAAAACCTCATACCTTCTTTTACATTTGTCAGAATTTCAGTTTAAAGACAGAACTCAACATCTCTAAGTTCTGTTATGAGAAGTTGTGTTTTCAGAGCCCACAGCCTGTGGTGGTCTCTCTTCCCCCAAGACCAACCAGAAAGGTAGTATTCAAAGATGGGGATTCTGCTCCATTTCCTCCATGGAGCTGTAACTGGGTATTACCTAAGCTCTCCAAGCCTTACTTACCTTAGTTAGATGACTCCACAAATATTTATGGAACCCTTTTAGACCTAGTACCACCCCAGACACTGGGACTATACCAGTGAACAAAGGAAGCCTCAGCTGATCAGGGAGAGACAACAAATGGATCAACATGTAAAGATATGTCAACATGAGAAGGTTTTGGAGAAAAGAAAAGCTACGTGAAGGGTTTGGTTGCTAGGGTGGGGCCTAAAGTTTCCTTTAGGGAAGTATACAAAGGTCTTTCTAATAAGGTTTGGTCTGGGAAGAGAACTGAAGACTTGGAAGAAATCCAGTGTGGGTGAGCCCTGCGGTGGGAATGAGCTATATATCCTCTGAGTGTACTTAGGAAACAGTCATATCCAGATCACAGGAGTGAGGCGAGGGACGGGAGGAGAAGAGGACCAGGAGGTAGGGGCTTAGGAAGGATGTGGAAGAAGAAGATTGGATCCCATCCAATGGGCTTTGTAGCCATTGTAAGAATTCTGCTGTTACTGTGCCTGAGGAGAGAAACTATTGGTGAGTTTTGAGCTGAAGATGGACTTGATAATATTCACATCTGATGTGAATGTGAATGATTATCATATTGATATCTTGTACTATTATGAAAATAAAATGAGATAATGCCTGAAAAGCCAGCACACAAAAGTTGCTATTGGGCTTGAGCAGTGCCTGCTAAGTATAAATATACAAATTTTAGAGCCTATTCCATGGGCTCATCTGCCTCGTCATCAATGTTCTCTCTTGTGTGGGCTTTGCCACCCAACTAGCCTGTTAACTCCTTGAAAACAGGACCATTTTGTACCTTTCTTTCTGTCAAAGAATCTAGATTTGCACATAGTGGCTGACTTAAGTTTTTATGGATTGATTGGTTGTTATTAGTATTAGTAAAACTGTCTGGTAGGCATCAACTTCCAGTGCAAGCAAATCTTATGTTCGGTTGGAAGGAATGTACAAGGCAAGGCTGGGAAAAATCTCCTTGTGAAGAATGAGAGCAGTCTATCCTCCAGTAATTATTCACTCAGACCCTTGTTCCTGAAAGTCTTTCTTTCAAAATTTCCCTCAAAATATCTAGCAAAGAGTTGGGTATAATTTCGAACAATATGTTTTAAGATTGTTTAATGAGACTGTGAATGAAAAGAAATAATGCCACAGTACATATTTACATTTTATAAGATTAGTGAAAATGTACCTTCTCCTGTCCCATTTCAAAACTACAGTCTGATTTGAAGTTACTCTTTCTGTATTAGAGTAAAATATGTGTTAACCATCCATAATGTGTAAAAAGGCCTCAGGGGATGCAGCAGGCAAATTTGTACCTCTGCCTGGGGCCACATGTGATTGTGGACAAAACACTGAATCCTTGTCAGAGGACACAGATCCTTGGCTGACCTTTGCTACTTGGGGCAATAGGACCCAGGCTGGGCTTTATTGCCCAGTTTCTTCAATTACAAATGCAGGTGCAGACATATGTTGTGTAAAAAATCTCAGGGATGTGGTGATAACCAAGCATGAAAATATATATAAAAATCACTTCTTAAATTGCTTTAAGGGGTCAGGGTGCAGCATCCCCCAAATAAAGCCTATAGGGGCATTTAAGATTAGGCAAACAAATGTGCAGATAGTAAATATCATAGTAATAGAGTGATTAATATTCACCGTAGCAATCAGAGAAAGCTACTTGAAGCAGGTGAGCTTTAAGATGGATTGAAAAGTTACAATTTTCCAATTTTACCTTGTAATTCAATGTCAGGCTTCTGGTGAAGTCACTATTTAGCTTCATTTAAATTGCTCACTTTGCCTTCTTTCTTGGTCTTTATCTTTTAAAATTCCAGGTGTACATTATGTTTTATTTTAAAATTAATTTAGACAAGAAGGTCCTATTTGTTTTTTGTTTTTTTTTACTTACCTCTCATATTTCTTCTTTTTTTTTTTCCCTAAACAGTCTTGAATTTTCTTTATTTTTCTCCTCTTCAACTGGATTTCTGAGATCCTGCAAATTCAAGGATGTACCACCTACCACACTTTCCCTGAGAAATTCTGTGAGGAGTCTTGGATTATATAAGCACTGTCTACCTCTGGCAGCCATTTTGCACTTCATGCTTCCCTCATTAATGTCTCAAAATGTAGCTGATTGCCTCTGTGACCCCTTAATTAAAGACAATTAAAAGTTACTGGGTTACCATGGGGATGACTGATTACCCAGCGGAGTTCACATTTGAGAAGATGAACCCTCAACAGTCCTCTTGCATGAGAAACAAGGACTTAGCCCTCAGGCCCTATTATTTCATTCCCACAATATTAGGAAGTCACCTAAGCTCTTATTAAGGTTGGAACTCCAGCCCCTTTTTGAAGAGAGTTATCCTGCAAAACAATTTCTCAAGTGTCTCTTTATTCCCCTTTCTCAGGTCCCTTCTTTAATCTGCTACCACACAATGGTAGAGATAAAAATGTACTTAAAAAGCTAAACAAGTTATGCAAGTTAACTAACTAGATACCATTGCAGTCTGTTGCATATCCTAGATTCAGGGAGGGAGACTTCCAGACTGTTCTCTGTCCCCTTGATCCCAGCACAGTTTTTATTAAGTTGTGAGCAGAATAGTATGCACTGTCCCTGATTCTTTGCTGCAGTCCTGGGTTGACAAAGGCAGGCACAAGCTGCTCTCTGATTGCTATTTCTACCCCCTTGTCTAGTTATTTTTGCCTGGACCACTACCTTCTTCTTACTTTTTTTTTTAATTAACAACAGAAAGAAGATGGAAAAGCAGAAAAGTTAATTTTTCCATTTAGTCTGATATTTTAAAATACCATTAACTGACCTCATCCTTCCTCCTAGTTTCTATTTATTTTTCCTTATTTTGTGTTAGTGAACTCCCTAACCCTGTGCTTGGTTGGATACCCTTCAAGATTTCTGTGGAAGCCAATCTTCCTTAAAATGTCAAGGTTATCTCAGAAATCAATAATCCACAGTAGCCTCAATTCCTACCTGGATGGCCTTGTCAGTGCCATCTGACAGGCTGGGTTTTCTGCCCCCTACAGCTGCTTCTGTCCAATGAGTGGCTGTTCCACCCCTCAATCTGGTTCTCATCCACGCCCAGCATATGAAACCCCTGAAGGAGAATCTTAACATACCCAGACACCTCCCAAAATGTTTTGCCTTCATTAAGTTACTCAAAAGATGTTTAACTGCTTTTGCCTCAAAAGGCTAATAGAGCCCCTATGGGCCCCTCTTATGTCTATGTATAAAAACCCACAACTTTTTCACATTTATTTGACATGTCATCCAAGATGTTTGTCTTCACTAATTTCAGTGGATTCTACCCTCAGGAGTTCAGTGAATTCTATCCTCCAGAGTCCCAGGAGTTCTAGGTAGTTTCTTATTATCTTATTATAATCATGGTTTTCTAGACCATTAATTGACCAATGTGTCTTCTTAATTATAATATTTGTCTTCCACTCCTGCAGCACGAGTCCCCATGTTCAGGACAGAAATCAATCTTTCTAGAGGCTCCTAGGCCTAGCATTGGGATCAGAGGAAGATCAGTACACATAGAGAAAGATCTTATATTATCTAAACTGACTCCATGCGATATTTCATTTGGTAAATTGAATGACAGAAGAAAGCACTTTTTAATAAACCTCACCCTCTTCAGTAGTTATGACTGTTTTTTTTTTTCATTTTTGATTAGAATTTTGAATTTCTATTTAATCCCAGTCATCTAAAATGCCTGGTTTGAAGGGGGTGAGAATGGTAACCCGCAAATATACTCAACCCAAGGGAAATAATAGTACAATGCATTCCCTATGTTTCTTCCAATTCTTTCTACAACTGTGTAAGTTCTTCAAAAAAAAAAAAAAAACCCACACTGCATTTGGATTCTAAAAAGAATGTGATTACTATTACAGTGAGCTTCTTTAATGCACCCTGCATGTAACGCCCCAGCAATCCTTGACTGATTTGCTACCTTCAGTATAAAATAATCTTAATAGTTTTTAAAGCCAATAAGCAGAAACTAATTTCAAGAGCCTGCTTTGTGCACATTAGATCCTGGCCATGGCACTTAGTATTTTCCACAGATAATTGAAGCATAATAGGTGTGAAAGGCTGCCAATTTGGACTTTGTAGGTGGTGAGGAAAGGGTCACTGGTGAGGCCACCTATCCTTTGTTCGTGTGCAGCACAGCCATGTTTCAAGTAGTCCTGGGGTAAGGTTCCCTCGCACTGTGCTCTCAGCAGGACGCTAGCCTGACCTGTAGAGACCACCTCGGAGAGCATGTGTAGTTCACTTTCCGGGACCGGCTCCGTCCTTGATCTCCGTGCTGTAACTGACATCAAGGTGACCAATTAGTGGGCACCATGATGGTGTTTTCTGTGATGTTCGAAGGGCGCAGAGGTCACGGAGATTCAAGCCTTGCTCACTCCCGGGAGGCTGCACAAAGCCATGTCTCTGAAGTCTGACTTCAACACAGCATCCCACAAATGAAGGTATGGCTCCTTTTTTGAACTTGACCAGAAACCTGCTTGTGGAGCAGGGGACTGAAGTGCAGCTGCTCCAGCAATTTTGAATAGTAAAGACATTTGCTGATTGCCAAAACTGAGCTTTACCCTGTGACAAGGTAAACCGGGTCATTCTCAAGGGGAGATGAAGGCAAGACAACCAGGAAAGAAAAGGCAGCTTTCAAGGTTTTAGGGACTGGGGGACTAAAACTCTACAGTAAGTGAATAGGCACATACCATTGTTTTTTGTTTTTTTTTTTCAACTTCCTATTCCACTAAACATTTTGCCAATATTTGTTTTACATCATGGGTAACAGCCATGGAATCTTATTTTATGTCTCTTTAAAATTTGCAAAGTGTTTTGCCATTCTAGCAACCTTGGTGAGTTAAGGAGATTAATTGTCTGCAAGTATCTGATGAAGCAAAATGAGACTGTTAGAAGCCCGTAGACCTGTGTATTCTTTGCTTTGGTTAGTTGGCAAGAGGACAGGGCCAGTCCAGTGAGTTCATGATGAGGAGATGGATGATCCTGATTGGGAGGACAAGGTACCAGAAGGTAGGTATCCCTGAGAGAATCAGGCAGGATCTGATGATCAGAGTCTTGCATACAGAAGATCAGAGACCTTCAGCTCATACAAGTCAAGGAGCAGTCCAAAGGTGAATGGTTAACCTGTAAACAGACTATTTCTGTGATCTGTTTTATCCTACTGGGATGTAGTTCTGATAGGATTGACAGACTTAGCAAATAAAAATATAGGCCATCAGTTAAGTTTGAATGTCAGACAACAAAAAAATTTAGTATGCCCCGAATACTGCATGAGACATATATATATGTGAGTGTGTGTATATATATATATATTTTTTTTCTTTACCTGAAATGCAAATTTAGTTTGGTGTCCTGTATTTTAGGCCCACACTGGGGTAGGTGCCAGAGCTGGAAGGGTTCTGGCACCAACCAGCAGTGTCAGTCAATGGTTGAGAGTGAGTGGAAACCAGGATCTGGATAAATGGAGACTCTGAAACTTCCAACTCTGCTTAATCACACAGTATTTTATTTTTTGCCTATTCTGTTTCCTTCTTAGTAAAAAGTGTATAGAAAAATACAACCAAACTAGTATTGATATGGAAGCCAGTTGACTTCATAGGTGGTCCAAGCAGTTTACAGCATCTTTCTACTTCCTGTTTACTTCACTTCTTCTTCTCAGGTCCAGAGCCCTCATAGTTCCTTTGGCTCCCACTCCCACAAACACATTTTGGGCATTCCTCTCAACACACACACACACACACACACACACACACACACACACACACACACACACTTTTGAAATCTGCTCAGTGTTCCCTATAATGTGGCTGAAGCAAATTCTGTAGACTAGACTAAGTTGTGCTGTCTTAACGGATGATGATAGTTTAAATTGCCAACACACAGGAATGAGGCCACCCAGAGACTGATCTTGAAGTGATGGGCAAAGTGTCAATCACTAGTAGCCAGTGAGATGACGCTTTCAGATTAGGGAGACTTTCATTGTTTCTCAAATCAGGCCGTATTGGATACTGCTTGGAAGCAGGGATGGCTCTGCCTTCAGGAAATAGGAAAATCTTTGGAATCTGGAATTAAATTTAGGCTAACTTCCAAACAGGAGTTTCTGTTTTCCTAAAGATATAACACATAGCCACGTTACTGTGATCCTTTGACCTGCTTTAAAGCTCTTGTCTCACACATTTTCTCAAATTCTGTTACTGCCTATCTAGATGACAATATTACAAATAGCTCTCTCCCTGCCCCCTGGAAAACAAAAAGGAAAGAAAGGAAGAAAAGAAGGAAGGGAGAAGGAAAGAAGGATAGAGAGAAAAGAAACATTTTACTGGTATGGACCCCAAAGGGACAACACACTTGAATATAGTTATAATATAAAAATAACTCCATGATTTTCTGATGAGAAAGGCTACAAAATGTGCAAATGCCAAGTGTCATTATAATCACAGAGTTCATTTTGCTAAAGAAGCTCATAATTTCTCAGACATTTACCACAGCTCTCTCTGCCCCCATGGAGATGAGTTATAATCAGATGCAACCACAGGCCAATGTCTCTGAGCCAAACTCAAAGGGACTCTCCATTAAAAACTACTAACATTATTCATTTGTCTTTATTTTGTGTAGTGATTATATCTGGGGAACGAGACAGCAGACAGCACGTTACTCTTTGAGGCAGGGCTGCTGCCGCATTTTAATCTAACAGCCCACTGCTGCTATGATTGGCATTTGTGTGAGGAAGGAAGAATAACTGTTTACAGCTGAAAATCTTGTCCTTACCCCTCTTGGCTATTTACCCTTTCTCTTTTCTCTTCATTTCTTACTGCTCATCTTCTCTTCCTGCGTCTTTCTTCCCCATGTTATTCTCCCTCTCCTCCCAGTCCCCTCTTCCCTCCTTCTCTTCCCTTTCTCCTCCCTTCACCCTTTCCTTCAGGGTTCTAGTGCTGTGGCCTCATCCGTAATACCAGGGGACTGTCCTTTAACTGACAACTGAATTGCTCATGTGAGTTTCCAGGGCTCCAGTTTATTTTCAGTCTGGGTTGTTTTGGGTAGGATTTCAAACTGTATTTACAAAAAGGAGGAAAATGAGCCCATTAATCTCCTTTGCTTTCTCATTCCAGCTTTCTCTCTTTCTTCAAACTTTTTTTCCCCCTTTCTCTGAAATAGACTTTGAAAATACGCTTTGGTACCAATAAAATTAATCTGATCAAGTTGTGTCAACTGGAATCCTAAGATGTGCTGAGTCCAATTTTCACCCCTATCCCTGTTAGGAGACCACTCTGGCATTTCTCTTACAGGTGAGGACCTCTGGGAAGATGAGAGGGGAACTTTGCAGGGACAGCCCTTGGAGAGGTAGACCTCCACCCTAGCTATTTCTACCCCTATGTTTCTGTGACTTCATATTTTGCCTTCCCCTTGTCACTAGATCTCTTTCACTAATTCAAAGGTTCCATTCCTTTATCACCAATTTTTTCCTTGCTTTTAGATCATTTCCATCAGTCTCAAGACACGTGATATGTGGTAATCTTAAAAGAAAACAAACAGTAAGAGGAATAACAGCAAAACAAGCCTTCTGTTTACCTATTAACCACCTTAGCTATAGTCCTATTTCTCTTACCCCTTCTGAAAGCATTGTCTGTATTGCCACTTTTATGTCCTTTATGAATGCACTTTTATGATATTCTAAGTAGATTGTCATCCAACACACCCAAAACTATTCTTGTCAAAGTTGCAGATGACTGTCAAGTTGCTAAGTCCCAAGGTCAATACTTAAGTCTTTGACTATCTGTAGAAATGTGGTACAGGGTGGACAACTGTAGACTGATGACATAAGGAATAAAAATTTTCTTGGGTAAGAAGATTTAATTCAACAATAATTTGTCAGCACTTGTGGCATGAGGTGAGTTGATGACACCAGAGCTGCAGATCATAAAGTTGAAAGAATCAGAAGCTAAAAGAACCATTTATCTGACATTACAATGGGATATTAGGGATACAATGTGGAGAAGTGGCATTAGAAACATTTTATAATACTAATGATGGCATCAAGATGGCATCATTTTATTGGTGATGGTTGAACATGGTCACAGAAGTGCTGGTAGAATTGGATTGGGGATATTGGTGATCTACCTACAGCAATTTTACAATTATTTTATATATGCTTTTCAAATACTATATATGACCTATTTCTCACTCAAAGCTGACTGAATAACATATAAACCCATTTCTTGAAAAATCAGGTATTGGCACATGGAGAATGTGGCTTGCAGGGCCACTGGGTTGTGAGGTGTGTTGCCCCACGAGGATGGTACTAGGTTGCAAAACTCTGTCATCTCTCTGCCCTTTGTTTCCTCTCCACCACTCTTATCAGGCTGTCACTTCATGTTGTCAACTTTCCTACTGCTTCTAATCTGCTGAGAACTGAGAAAACAAAAACAAGTGTGCTGAAATTGTATCTAAAGTAAGACCAGAGAGGGTCTGATTGAAGTCCGTGAGAATGACATGAGAAATTTTGCATATTTAAAACCTCTAAATTTCTCAGGCTGTCTCACTAGAATCACACCCCCTTCCTCATTTATGTCATGTGTACCTTCATGCCTAGGTGTTCCTGTTCCACTCAGTATCGTGTAACTTACTGGATATCCAGTATTTAGATTCCCTCCTAACTATTAATTTCCCCTGAGTCCTACAACCCAGTTATTCTCCCATCCTCTCAGGTACTATTGTTTTAAATGTCTCCAATATATTTGTACTTAGTATAGGACTCCTTATATCTTTATCATTCTCTAAATTTATACAGTCTCCCCCACACACACCCCCAGTAATTCATGGGCTCCTTGAGGTCAGATACAAGTTGTCTTTCATTTGTTTGACTTTATTTATTTTTATTTATATCTACCTTGTTCCAAAAAAGATTTTAAGTGACTAACAAAATTACACAAGATAAATTGATAAAGAAGTGAAAAATTAAGACATGAAATCTTAGTAGAAAATAAGATGAATTCAAGGATGATATTAATGCACACATATGTTTGCTGTGATGTTCTCTACAGATTGTTGTGTGTCTTATCTTTCTAATAGCAAACCCAAAGATAGAATCATGATCAAGTACTTAATTTATAGTAGATATAACATAGACAAGCAAATAACCAAACAAACATAAAGTCCAGTTACTCAAGAAAAGCCTACTTGTTGGAAAAAAAAAAAAAAAAAAAAAACGTTTCCAGGGGTCTTTATAATCTTGAGGCTGTTTCAAGTAGTAAACAAAGTTTTTAATTTATTATGTAGCATCTACACAATAAATATGAGCAAAAGAGTTTCATCTGACAATTTGGTATAATGTCCAACAGCTCACTGAGGCCGCATGATCAGGAATTAGATTTTCTACATTGCTACACTCACATTGATTCAAACCATTGATACAAACAATATTCAAAGGACAAACAAGCTGCCTTCTACCCCTGGAAGAAGCCAGTATCAATTGAACACACACATACACACACCCTGCAAATGTTCATTTTAAATTAGTTGTGCTTTTTATTTGGCTCTGAGAGTAAATGGGACATTTCTAATGAGTGCTCACCATTTTGGCAGCCAGACTACACAGAGATGATATGAACTGCTAACCACCAGGGACAATGTTTGCCCAGATGTGACTCTATCTTATGCTACAAAGCATTGTAAATGTCAAACCCCTGGTTGATATGTAATTCTCCATTTACCATACACAAAGCCTGCTGGAGAACAAAAGGGGCCAGATAGAGATGTGTAAATCATTATAATGGGACCAACAGATCAACAACATCATCCCTTAGAAATAAGATGGCTTGAGGTCATGCTTCTTAGATCAGTAGCCCCTTTTCAAAATGTCCTTTTTTTTTTTGTTTGTCCTGTTTTTCAAGAGGCACCACGGGCTTTTTGTAACTAAAGTTGTATTGATTTTGTATTTTTAAAAAAGGATTATAAAAGGACTAACATGGACCAGAACAAAGGCAGATAATGGATGGTAAACAAGAGGAAAGGTAACAGTCCATAAGTGTGCTCATAATAATTCTCATATACCTGCTCCCTAAAGTTGATTCAAATACCATTTGTTTCAAATGCCAGCCTATGTACCAACAGTTTCCAAGAGTGATCCTAGTCAGTGACTTACATTTACTATAGAAATTATGATTATAGGCTTTCTGTCTGGAAAATCTTTAATTCATCTTAAGGAAATATTTGTTCCAGGATCACGAATATAGTAGTTGAGACCTGGGGCATGATGACAGAAGGACACTTTAGAACTTCAGGTATCTCATTCATTTTAACACCACTGCACACCCACAGAATGGTCAGGCTAACATATCCTCAGGAGGCATATTCAGATAATGATTAATTTTGCCATAAGAGCAACAAATGTAATTGGGATCACTTAAGAGGAAAAACCTGACCACTTCTGTAGCTCTGTTCACAATGTCTAGTACACTCTTTAGTACTTTTTGAATATTAATTATAGGGTGTACTGCAAATTCCCTAAGTACATAGAAAATAGTCACATAGAAAAGAGTCATCAGAATAGATGTATCAGAAATTTCCCCAACTCCAAACCCCTGAAAATGTCTCCTTAGTTACACCTGCAGTTCTGCTTAGGATATTTCACTGGTCACTCAGTCTACTGTGTGTTGTCTGCCATGTTCTTTCTGCCTTTCTTAGTGTATCTCACCTGAGTTATGTTGCATGTCTGAAGAAGACTTAATAGCTTTACTCTTGCCAACAATGACAACACCATTGTGATGGTAGGGCTAGCCCCTGCCACTTCCAAAGTCACTAAATTGTACGGTTCTTAATCTGGACTACTTTTCAAGAGAATGAAGAGAGTGTCCTTCTCTGCCACACTTTACCAACATTTCTCATTTTGACCCCCACAGGATTGCTGGATCCTCATGTGACATCAATAACTTTATTAGCTGCACTCAGGCCTCAGGTCATGGAGCTGAACCAAGTTCAGAGTCATGCTGCCCTGTTTTCCCTTTCCCCTGCTACTTTATTGCAATCCCTTCCCTTACTCCTCAGCAGACCATGTGCAAATTCTCTCCCTGTTTCAGACAAAACCTAAATCATTTTGCAAATAAATTCAGATAAATGAATTGTTGTTATTTGAATCTCAGTTTGTGTAGGAGATTGAAACTAAAGAGAAAGTGAGTTGTTAGATTGGCAGTGGTTTCCATATAGCTATTTGTTGCTTACCAGCTAGGATGCATAATGAGGATTTGACTAAGACAATCAGGTGGATACCTGGAATAGTTAAACGAAAGTGATTGATGTTATACTTGTGAAAATTACAAAGGAAAATGTTACCTTTAGAGTCAGGAAACCTATGATCTAGCTGTAGGTCTGTTACTAACTGGGAAACATCATTTAATTTTCTGGGAATGAGTTTATTCTTTCTATTAAATGTAGGGAAGTGTAATCTCTAAGTCAGTTCCAACTTTCTCCTCCTAGGAGAATGAACTTCTATTTTGGTTCTTTGGTACCAAGTAAGGGTATATTTTCTAGATGTATCTTTGAAATTTTGCTAGGTCCTAATGGGGGGTCCATAAGCAATCACTAACTCAATATTTAAGGAATATCTGTTTTAAGCAAGACCTTATGTAAAACACCATGAAATATCCAAAGGCTTTTAAGGCATGGTCTTCTCTGTAAATGGATTTTAAGAGACAAAAATGTTGAGAATGTAAATGAAGTTAACATATGATTTCTGAAACCAAATGTGGGGTGCACAGTCACCTGTACTTAGATGTGATGTGTCAGGAGGGTTTCCAGGATCTGAAATGGGACACAATGGGATTCTGGGTAGAGGGAGAGAATGAGCACATATATTTGTTGGAAAATATCAATAGAACACGTTTGTGGTTTGTTAACTGGAGGTGATTTTTTAAGAGAAGTGAGTGCCGTTGGCTTGTGACAATCATGGAATCCCAAGGGGAGACACTTGGAATTTATCCCACTCCACCTAATGAGCAATTGGGGGTTTCTTCTTTTACCAGAGAGAGTGAACAACTGTATTCTCGAGATAAAGATTTCTCTGTGAAGATAGAATGTTGATTCTTTATTAACCTTTAAAATCTGGGGTAAAGCTGAAAAAAAAATCTGACTTAAAAAATAAAGGAATGGCATCACCAGAATATTTTAAAAACATCTGTGAATGTCTGTAGTTTGAAAAAGCTCATGGGGGACATTTTCTTGGGAAGGGAGAGATGAAGAAATAAACATGAATATAAACTCTACATTTGGTTTGTGCCTTGAAGCCATTGGCATTAATTAAGATTCTATGGCTTCTGAACAATTATGACATAATTAAAGTAAGATTCTTTCGACAGTAAAACGATAAGAAATGACTTTTAGAAACCATGGGAACCATTAAAACAGCACATCAGTATCAAAATGAGCAATATTTACTAGTATTAGCACTATTAAAATGCCTTTTGAAGACAAACTTGGGCAATTATTACTCAGCAAAACTCACATTTGGAGATATAGAGCAGTGATAATTAAATCCCACACTCTATATATCTCTCTTTTTTGTGTTTGACAGAAGAGTCTTTAAGAGAATCTATTTTAATGGCACTGAATTAATAAGAAATTCAAACAGAGAAAGGGTACTTAGCAGGAGGTTAGTATTCAAGGAGACACAACTGTCATTATTATTATTGTTATTATTATTCTTACTCTTTTGGAGGTGCTAAAGCTCCATTTGTGGGATTGGTACACACCCAAACAAGTTCAGCCTCTGGCTCATAAACTTTCTCTAATGGGTATAGCACAACCTTAATTAAAATTGACAATGTGCAGCTAAGCTGGATGATTATGCAGGTCTAATAGATGGCGTATTTGAGACTTGGGTCATTGGTTTGAACCAAATGGTGAGCCTGTGTCCAGCTGATCAAAAGCATCTGCAAAATAAAGTCAGAGCTTCCAGGGAATTTTGAAGTTTTGAATGCTGGACAGGCAAACTCATCATTCTGATTAAAGACAAATTTAATAAAAGTCAAGCATGGTTTACTTTCTTTCTTGCTCATGGGAATTTGGGCACATGCACAGGAGACATATATGCTGGGGTAGGGAGTAATCATAGCGAGAAATAAAAGAGAGACAGCCAGTAGTCAATTCCTTTCACTCTGTTGGAAAATATCATTAAATCATGGTGGCCCTTAGGAGACACTGACTTAAGAAAGAAAGAGAACTCAAATGCCCCCAAACACTATTTCCACCATTTTTTAAAAGACCATGCATAGTGGGGATGTTTCTGAAAGAGGAAATGAATGAATTTCCTCTAAAAATATTAATGTCCCAAAATAAATGTGAAACATATAAGATATGAGAAGAAACGATGAGAAGGGACCAATGTCATTCTTTAAAAAAATGTACATGGAAGTAATGAGATAAGATACATAAACTACCTTCAGTGTCAAGTGGTGAAGTTTGTGCTCAAACTTTTCTGATTTTTAATTTTGTTTATTCTGAATTAACCCGTCCAAACCGTTATGTATACAATTACAATTTCCATTATGCTATGCAACATGAGAAAGAAAATGCACTTCTAGAACCACCTTCTATAGTTTTGAAGAGAAATAGGAACTTTTCAACTAAGACTCCCAAAGCTATAACTCTGGTAGATTAGGTAATTGCTTTCTGCACTTTAAATGTTGTTAACAGTTATCAAAAAGATGAATAGGTTGAAAAGGAAACAGTCTTAGATTTCAAGAGGAAAGAATCCAAGTCAAGGAGGTGTTGTGTCTCATTCTCAGTGCTCAGTCAGGATGGCTGGGAAGGGGTCAGTGCATAGCAGGTGGGATGGGAAAGTGGGGTGCCCTCACTGGTTCATCCTTAGCATACCACCTGCATGTGTGTTTTTCTGCTTAGATCATGTCAAAGATAAATAAAGCCTGACACTAGTTAAGTGGTAAGGGCAAATTTTAATCAGTAATACTGTAATAGGGAGAAAGGTCCTATGTGAAATATGCTCAACTTCAGATTGGACAGAGGTAATTGGATGGTTTAAAGAGTGAGGGGATAGGGAAAGGCTGAACTCACGCTCCCTGGAATGAGGGAGGTGAAACATTACAAAAAAGCAGTAAGCAGGGTTGGTGCATGTGAAACCCATCTGGGTTTTTAAACTGGCGCTTATTCAAGTTAGGCTCCTGCCCTCTCACTGAGGCTGGAGACTGTGCCCTATCTTCAGATGTTGGCTGAAAAGAACAGTACATTCTTTTGGCAGCCTTGAGTTTACTCAGGCAGGCATTTTAAGTGGCGGGGGGGATCTTGAGTCATCCTAGGGATGTGGCCTTGAGCTGTTAGGAACTATGTCAGCGTTTGTTCAAGTCTTTATAGGCCAAGCTTGAGGCCTAGTTGAGAAAAGGGTTCAGAGGAGCTTGGCTAGAGTTTGGTCCAGGAGAGACTTTGTCAATCACAAGTTCCTAGGAGGCAGAGGCATATCTATGGAGTTGTTTTTGTGCAGTGCTTAGGTACATCCCTTGAATACTTGCAGGAGCCCCAGGCATTGCACCATGTCTGGCTCTATATGCAGACATACCTTATGTTATTGTACTTCATTTTACTGTGCTTCACAGATATTGCGATTTTTACAAATTAAAGTTTGGTGGCAATTGTGCATCATTAGATCATGGTTAATGTTTCTTTTCTTTTTTTTTTTTCTTTCTTTTTTATTCAAAAATCAAGTATTTTTGAATAAAAGTGCGTACATTGTTTTCAGACATAATGGTATTGCACACTTAACAGACTACAATAAAATGTAAACACAACTTTTATATGCATGGGGAAGCCAAAAAAAAAAAAAAAACATTGTGTGACTCAATTTATTGTAGTATTTTCTTTACTGCAGTGGTATGGAACAGAACCCACAATGTCTCTGAGGTATGCCTGTAAAATGAACCATTTTTTTACACAGAACTCTCACTACTACTGGTAGTGGACTGAAGAAAACCCATTCCTTGATCTGAAATTATTCAGTTTATTTGAGGGGAAAAGATACCTGAAAGAAATGGAGAGCAATGAAGATGGGGTAGAAGCCTTTGTCCATTCACTTGGACTCTCTCCTTCACTGAGCCTCACTGAAAATCCTTCTCACCATGTATCTTGCCTATTGTCTTATTTGCGTTTAGTCTTGCCTTTTCCATATACCGGAATTCTTTATTTTCTACTCTCTTCTGGTCCATTTCATCCTACTGGGAAGTCTTGCTTTCTTGAAGCTTCTGTAGCACTTAGAATTCATATGTCACGACTAAGCATTTTAGTCAAACATTTGCCTTGCTTGCCATCAATTTCTTTTGCGTCTGTCAGCTCAGCTCCCTGATGAGTTTAAAATCTCATTTATGGTAGAGTTTCTTTTATAATTCCCTTGTATTGGGCATTCAATGCTTATGACTGACAGAGTGTCACTGACTAAATACTTTTGCAGAATAATTGCAAATAAAGAGTATCAATTAGGTTATGCTAGGCTATGCTGAAACAGCAAACAGCTCCCTAAGTGTTAAAGACTAAAAATTATAGGGGCTTCCTTGGTGGCGCAGTGGTTAAGAATCCACCTGACAATGAAGGAGACATGGGTTCGATTCCTGGTCCGAGAAGATCCCACATGCCACAGAGCAACTAAGCCCGTGTGCCACAACTACTGAGCATGCATGCCACAACTAGTGAAGCTCGTGCACCTAGAACCCGTGCTCTGCAGCAAGAAAAGCCACTGCAATGAGAAACCCACGTACCACAAAGAAGAGTAGCCCTTGCTCGCCACAACTAGAGAAAGCCTGCACTCAGTAACGAAGACCTAACGCAGCCAAAAATAAATAAATAAATAAATAAATAAATAAATAAATAAATAAATAAATAAATAAATTTATTTATTTAAAAAAAATTGCAAAGATGTATTCTTCACTCACCCAAGGTTTCTGGCAAATTCTGCCATCCCCGGGGCAGCTGTCCTCCAGGATTAGCTCAGCTTTGTACTGTCTCCAGGACCACTGAGGCAGGGGAAAGAACTACACAGTAGAGTTTCACTAAAGCAAATATATATTTCTGCCACTACTGCTTATATTTCATTGGTCAAGGCAAGTCACTGGGAGATGCCAAGACCTAGGGTTAGGGAGTGGCTGAACCCTTAAAAACTCAGACAAAAGAGAACCAGAAATATTGAGAAGCAGCTGCAATATTTATATAGGTAAGAACCACTATCAGACCCCAAGTAGCAGAAAAAGCACAGTATTCTATAAAGAACACTAAAAGCCAGGAAAACTGATGAAAATATACCAGAGAAAGAATTCAGAGACAAAAATATACATCATCTGATTTCAGAAAGCACAGTTGAGGAATAATATTTTTAGTACAAATGTTTTATTTCTATTTTAGAAAGCAAACTCAAATGGATTATTACACTGAGGGTGAATCAAAAATGGGGGAATACATATCAAAGATATGAATAAAAAACTAGAAAATGTGTTAACAAATGAAGTAAGTGTGACTTTCGATAAAAAGCAAGGCTGGTTGCAAATTAAATTCATGGAAAATAAAGGAAGGCTTTATGTGGAAAAGCAAAGTTAAAAAAATGGCTAATTAGATGGTAACATAGACTTGGGATGAGCAGCATCTGACAAGGAAAGATAAGCAAACACCTTGAATTATTGAGTGTATACAAATCAGCATGTCTCCACTCATTCCTGTCAAGGTTACCAGGAGCCAGACAAAGAGATGAATGACACACACCTTCATTATTTAGGCCAATTCTCCACTCTGGCTGGAGGTGATTGGGTTGCCCAGATAAAGTATTTAATGTTTATCCCCAGGCAATGGGTCAGATAGCAATTTATCTCATTTGGTCTCTAAAGAAACTTAGAGAGAGAGACAGAGAGAGACACCATGAAATTGCCAGCTTTGTTATCCAAACATCTGAATTCTGATCCCTCACCATTAGCTTGATTGAACACTTTTTGTCTGTTTTAAATGTTAAAGACATTTCTATATATGTAAATTTGGTCTGAAAGAATATCTGGAGAGGAGTGAAGACCATTCTGTTAGGCTATTGTGTCACAATATATTGTCCTTGGAATAGCTTACATATAGAGTATTAAAAACAGAAGTTTGTATCCCTAGGAAGCAAACTTGACAAAGTGATTAATCTAAACATACAGACTATTTCTATGGCCAAGTCAGGCATTAATGGTGTTGCTTATAGATCACCCAATTGTGGAATAAAAACGAATGAGACTTTAGGATATTTCAAAACATACAGATTTTTGGCACCATTTAATCTAATCATCCTAGTTGTTGCCTGCATTCCCCCTCCTCTTTTTAACCAGATATGTTGGCTTCCATTTTGTAGAAAGTGGGTTTGCCTAATAATGTTTGACTGTCTTGATAAAATTACGTTCTTCTGCATTTTTGTCTTCCTCTGTTTAGAGCTATAACAATTTATTGTGTTTGGATACTAATCATAGCTTCCTTTGAATTTTACGGTATTTTGTGATAGCTTGTTTTAGTGAATGGCTCTTTCTCAATGGAGCAGAAAAACCTGGTTTGTAAGAAGCATGTTTTCTTCATGTTTGTGCCCTATCCCAGATACAGTACCTAACACAATGCCTTCTACATCATAGGCACTCCATAAAAGCTGGTTGTAAAAGTTGAAAAATTGAGCTTTTTGTGCACAAAGCCACATTCTAATATTCTCATATCATATACACACCACCTTCTAACCTCCTTCTCCCCATAAGAGAGATCATTTTCTCCTTCTATGAACACCTGAAGCAACTGTTTTAGGCTCATTTCTAAAATAGAGCCCACAGAGAAACAAATGAGGAAATCTCAGCCCCTGCTCTGTAGGTTGAACAGGAAAGTTTTCACATGCAGAAAAAATTACAAACAGGAAAGATGAATTTTTAAAAGCAGCAAAATGTGTGGTTCATACTATATCACAAACATTATATAAGGTCACTCAAGGACGAAATCCCTGCGAGCTGAACAGGAAACTAGAATTCTTTCTAGTAAAACCCCCAATTAGAAACTGATCTCAGACACATGTTCATAGTTGAATGTCAATGTCTAGCCACACACACATATGTCAAAAATAACATCCTTGATAGTGATAGTATTCAACTATGAAGGAAGAAAATTACTCGTTTTATTAAGATTGTATCTTTAGCAGTGGCATCGAGAGAAGAAAGCAGAGGTTTGTTCCATAATTTCATGTGCTACTTCATGCCACATGGTTGCTTATAACAAGTTTTTGCCAGGAATTCAGACTCTAAATGATATGTAAATGTATGCAAAGGAGCTCAAGAAATCTCTGCTCTGGCCAAGAAGGCTAGAGAAGGAAAACTGTTAGAAATGGTTATCACAGTCTAAACCACATATCCTATATCAGTTGAATGTTCTTCTTCCATGATGTGACCTAGTGAATTGTAAATGTAGAAGTTCTAACCTTCTGTGATGCACCATCTCAGATCTTTGAAAATAAACATTTTTCACTTTTGCTGTAACATTTTTCTTTTCTTTTTTTTTACCACTGTATTTTGTTTGTTTGGCTTATAGACAATGGAAATTTATTTCTCACAGTTCTGGAGACTAGAAGTCCAAAGTCAGGGTGCCAGCCTGGTCCAGTTCCAGTGAAGACCCTCTTTCTAGTCCCAGATTGTTGACTTCTCATCATAGTGTCACATGGCTAACAGAGTGCTAACATTGCATTTTGAGGCAGTATTATCATAGTTTATAGAATACATTTTAGAATGATTGGAATGATAAATATTGTACTCCATGCCCCAAATTTTCTAAAAATGAACAAAATCTATTTAAATCACAATTTCTATTTAAATCACAATTTCTCTTTATAATTAGGAAAAAAATGCTTGTGCTTACAATAACATATATTTATAAATTAAGTCTGATTTTCAAGTAGAATAGATACAGGCTGCATTACTTTTCAGATAATCAGATAAAAACAAAATTGTATTTTAAGTAAAATTAATATGTCTTCCTCTTACAAATGGTTGTCATGTTTTGCATCCCTGTGACTGGCACTGCTTTTAAGACATGTCTATCCTCCTTCTTTGATTGTAAGTGCTTTAAGGTGAGGACTGTGGATTCCCTATAACATTTTATGCAATGCCATCACCATAGCAGTACTAGGTAAACCCTAGGTAGCTGAATGAACTGATCCAAGGTGGACTGTGGCCTTGACTAATAAAGTCCTTGATCTAATTTGGTTTTTCTTCAAACACAAACAAGCAGAATGAAGGAAGCTGAAAGCATTGCTTTGAGCTGAAGAATGCCTAGAGCAGAGAAGACAAATTAAAAAACGAAATTATCACCTCCTTCCAGCTGTTTCTTCCTCACCTGTTATGAACCTTGGCTTAGAGAAGAAAAGTTAAATGGAAGATTTTCTGTGCATAAGGTCTCAGCCATATTATTTTCTCCTTCCAGTTCGTATGCTCAAGTAGAATGGACAAACTAGTGTCTCACTGAATTGCTCTCTGGCTCTGCATTTGTTTTCTTCCAGACAGGTTTGCTAACGTGTTTCCAAGTGACTCTTACAGTAATCCCCCAGTCTGTGGCAGCTGGTTGTAGTCCCACCAGACTTGTGAGGCCTGTTTTCTCTGTGGTCTTCACTTCAGCAGCACAGCTGCCACTGGCCTCACTGGGTGAGCTGGTGCTCAGACGTGAGATTTGTGGAATCCTGGAGGAAGTCCAGTGGGTGTCTGATGTGTGGTGAAAATGCTCTTGTATCCCATTGACTGTGTGTTGAGCAGGTGCAGAATGTCAGTCTCTGAGTCCTCTCCATCTTTCAGCTAAGCTCCAAAGCTTCAGGGATGAAGGCAGTAAAAGACCACACTGGCTGCAGGGGAGTGAGTGAACATCCCTTTTCCTTTTAGCCAGCCTTTGTGGGTTGTTGCCCCTTGCTTTGTTAAAGTCCAAGTTCTCTGTAACTTAGGTTAGACATGCTGTGCCTCAGCCAGCTCCAGGATCTGTTCTCATCCTTCATCTACTCCTTGGGTGGTTTTATTTTTTCTTAACCTGAAAACTCCAAGAAATAAACCTTACTTTATTTTGTGTAACTTAATTGTGTAACTTTTAATGAATCCAGTTCTGCATGAAAAAATGTAAAAAGAGCTGGAAGAAAAAAAAATGGAAATAAACAAAACAAAATACAGCACCTTCTTTTTTCCAATTAGAGCCAAAAGTTTACTTGCATTGGAGCACATTCCTGGCAACAGCCAGGCTGTGTTTGTTTTTAATACTATTGTGCCTTGTCATATAATATAACAGCTTTTTATTTTCGACGATATTAACTGTCTGCAGGTAGAAAGAGGCAGAAGACCTCTATAGGGCCTGAGAGTCTTATAAATAAATGAGTTTTTTAACCTCTGCTGTAGTACAGATATATTTTCAATAGAATATTAAGACCCTTTGTGACAGGATCTGTCATTTTAAATACAAAAAACACTATGCCCATGGAATAAAAATACTTACTTGGCAGATGAAAAATATTCATGTTCCACTTTTACTTCCTGTGGCTGATAGTACAGAATTCTTTGTTGTTCTGCCCTGCCATAACCACTGGGAATAAAGGAGAAGGTAAGTCATAGCTAAATCATAATTACGTAGGGACAAGTCCATTGATGGTAAATCTCAGGGCCAGAAGCTTTTGGTGTACCTCAAATCTTTAGTCTTGAGTCATCTCCATTGATGAGCGTAACATAGCTGGATTCTCCTGGAAATACTAAGGTTGCCCAGGAAGTTCCAAGTAATCATGAAAATCATAAGGAACATCAGTAGGATTATGACTTAACTCACATTGTCTTTTAGAATATTTCTAGTTAGGAGCAGAATCCTTCTTACAAAACGCAGAAGACTTCTGAAAAAGGTCATAAATTTCTACTGACTACAGCCTTTGCTGTGTTTGGAATTGTAAACTTTGGGTAATTTCACCACTATTAAGAACTAGATATTTTTTGTTTTTTAACATTTTTATTGGAGTATAATTGCTTAACAATTCTGTGTTAGTTTCTGCTTTATAACAAAGTGAATCAGTTATACATCTACATATGTTCCCATATCTCTTCCCTCTTGCATCTCCCTCCCTCCCAAACTCCCTATCCCACCCTTCTGGCTGCTCACAAAGCACCGAACTGATCTTCCTGTGCTATGCGACTGCTTCCCACTAGCTAACTATTTTACACTTGGTAGTTATATATGTCCATATATACACTACTACTCTCTCACTTTGGCCCAGCTTACACTTCCCCCTCCCCATGTCCTCAAGTCAATTCTCTAGTAAGTCTGCGTCTTTATTCCCGTCTTGCCCCTAGGTTCTTCATGACCATTTTTTTTTTTTTAGATTCCATATATATGTGTTAACATACGGTATACATATATATATATATATATATATATATATATATATATATTTTTTTTTTTTTTTCGGTACACGGGCCTCTCACTGTTGTGGCCTCTCCTGTTGCAGAGCACAGGCTCCAGATGTGCAGGCTCAGCGGCCATAACTCACAGGCCTAGCCGCTCCACGGCATGTGGGATCTTCCCTGACCGGGGCACAAACCCGCATCACCTGCATCAGCAGGCAGACTCTCAACCACAGTGTCACCAGGGAAACCCCCGGTATTTGTTTTTCTCTTTCTGACTTACTTCACTCTGTATGACGGATTCTAGGTCCACCCACCTCACTACACATAACTCAATTTCGTTTCTTTTTATGGCTGAGTAATAATCCATTGTATATATGTGCCACATCTTCTTTATCCATTCATCTGTCGATAGACAATTAGGTGGCTTCCATGTCCTGGTTATTTTAAATAGAACTGCAATGAAATTTTTGGTACATGACTCTTTTTGAATTATGGTTTTCTCAGGGTAAATACCCAGTAGTGGGATTGCTGGATCGTATGGAAGTTCTATTTTTAGTTTTCTAAGGAACCTCCATACTGTTCTCCATACTGGCTATATCAGTTAACATTCCCACCAGCAGTGCAAGAGGGTTCCCTTTTCTCTGCACCCTCTCCAGCATTTATTGTTTGTAGAGTTTTTGAAAATGGCCATTCTGACCCGTGTGAGAGGATATCCTATTGTAGTTTTGACTTGCATTTCTCTAACGATTAATGAGGTTGAGCATTCTTTCATGTGTTTGTTGACAATCTTTATAACTTCTTTGGAGAAATGTCTATTTAGCTCTTCTGCCAATTTTTGGATTGGGTTGTTTGTTTTTTAATATTGAGCTGGATGAGCTGTTTGTAAATTTTAGAGATTAATCCTTTGTCAGTAGCTTCATTTGTAAATATTTTCTCCCATTCTGAGGGTTAACTTTTCATCTTTTCTATGGTTTCCTTTGCTGTACAAAAGCTTTTAAGTGTCATTAGGTCCCATTTGTTTATTTTCGTTTTTATTTCCATTTCTCTAAGAGGTGGGTCAAAAGGGATCTTGCTGTGATTTATGTCATAGAGTGTCCTGCCTATATTTTCCTCTAAGAGTTTGATAGTGTCTGGCCTTACATTTAGGTATTTAATCCATTTTGAGTTTATTTTTGTATATGGTGTTAGGAAGTGTTCTAATTTCATTATTTTCCATGTAGCTGTCCAGTTTTCCCAGCACCACTTAATGAAGAGGCCGTCTTTTCTCCATTGTATATTCTTGCCTCCTTTAGCAAAGATAAGGTGACCATATGTGAGTGGGTTTATCTCTGGGCTTTCTATCCTGTTACATTGATCTATATTTCTAGTTTTGTACCAGTACCATACTCTCTGGATGACTGTAGCTTTGTAGTATAATCTGAAGACCGGAGCCTGATTCCTCCAGCTCCGTTTTTCTGTCTCAAGATTGTTTTGGCTATTCGGGGTCTTTTGTGTTTCAATACAAATTGTGAAATTTTTTGTTCTAATTCTGTGAAAAATGCCAGTGGTAGTTTGATAGGGTTGAGTTGAATCTGTAGATTGCTTTGGGAAGTATAGTCACTTTCACAGTGTTGATTATTCCAATCCAAGAACATGGTATATCTCTCCATCTATTTGTACCATCTTTAGTATCTTTCTTTGTGTCATAATTTTCTGCATACAGGTCTTTTGTCTCTTTAGGTAGTTTTATTCCTAGGTATTTTATTCTTTTACTTGCAGTGGTAAATGGGAGTGTTTCCTTATTTTCTCTTTCAGATTTTTCATCATTAGTGTATAAGAATGCAAGAGAGTTCTGTGCATTAATTTTGTATCCTGCTACTTTACCAAATTCATTGATTAGCTCTTGTAGTTTTCTGGTAGCTTCTGTAGGATTCTCTATGTATAGTATCATGCCATCTGCAAACAGTGACAGCTTTACTTCTTCTTTTCCGATTTGGATTCCTTTTATTTCTTTTTCTTCTCTGATTGCTCTGGCTAAAACTTCCAAATCTATGTTGAATAATAATGGTGAGAGTGGGCAACCTTTTCTTGTTCCTCATCTTAGGGAAAATGGTTTGTTTTTCACCACTGAGGACAATGTTGACTGTGGGTTTATTATATAGCCTTTATTATGTTTAGGTAGGTTCCCTCTATGCCTACTTTCTGGAGGGTTTTTATCATAAATGGGTGTTGAATTTTGATGAAAGCTTTCTCTGCATCTATTGAGACGATCATATGGTTTTTCTCCTGCAATTTCCTAATACGGTGTATTACATTGATTGATTTGCATATATTGAAGAATCCTTGCATTCCTGGGGTAAACCCTACTTGATCATGGTGTATGATCCTTTTAATGTGCTGTTGGATTCTGTTTGCTAGTATTGTGTTGAGGACTTTTGCATGTATGTTCATCAGTGATATGGGTCTGTAGTTTTCCTTTTTTTTTTTTTTTTTTTGACATCTTTGTCTGGTTTTGGTATCAGGGTGATGGTGGCCCTGTAGAATAAGTTTGTGAGTGTTCCTCCCTCTGCTATATTTTGGAAGAGTTTGAGAAGAATAGGTGTTAGCTCTTCTCTAAATGTATGGTAGAATTCGCCTGTGAAGCAATCTGTTCCTTGGCTTTTGTTTGCTGGAAGATTTTTAATCACACTTTCGATTTCAGTGCTTGTGATTGGTCTATTCATATTATCTTTTTTTCCTGGTTCAGTCTCAGAAAGTTGTGCATTTCTAAGAATTTTTCCATTTCTTCCAGGTTGTCCATTTTATTGGCATAGACTTGCTTGTAGTAATCTCTCATGATCCTTTAGATTTCTGCTGTGACAGTTGTTACTTCTCCTTTTTCATTTCTAATTCAATTGATTTGAGTCTTCTCCCTTCTTTTCTTGATGAGTCTGACAGATGATTTATCAATTTTGTTTATCTTCTCAAAGAAACATCTTTTAGTTTTATTGATCTTTGCTGCGTTTACTTCATTTCTTTTTCATTTATAGCGGATCTGATCTTTATGATTTCTTTCCTTCTGCTAACTTTGGGGTTTCTTTGTTCTTCTTTCTCTAAGGTGTAAGTTTGGGTTGTTTATTTGAGATGTTTCTTGTTTCTTAAGGTAGGATTGTATTACTATAAACTTCCCTCTTAACACTGCTTTTGCTGCATCCCATAGGTTTTAGATCATCGTGTTTTCATTGTCATTTGTTTCTAGGTATTTTTTGATTTCCTCTTTAATTCTTTCAGTGATCTCTTCGTTATTAAGTAGTGTAATGTTTAGCCTCCATGTGTTTGTATTTTTTAGAGATTTTTCCTCTAATTTATATCTAGTATCATATTTTTGTAGTCAGAAAAGGTACCTGATATGATTTCAATTTTCTTAAATTTAACAAGGCTTGATTTGTGACCCAAGATATGATCTAACCTAGAGAATGTTCCAAGGGCACTTGAGAAGAAAATGTATTCTGTTGTTTTTGGTTGGAATGTCTTATAAATATCAATTAAATCCTTTTTGTTTAATGTATCATTTAAGCTTGTGTTTCCTTATTTATTTTCATTTTGGATGATCTGTCCATTGGTGAAAGTGGGGTGTTAAATCCCCTACTATGGTTGTGTTACTGTCAATTTAGCCTTTTATGGCTGTTAGTATTTGCCTTATATATTGAGGTGCTCCTATGTTGGGTGCATAAATATTTACAATTGTTATATCTTCTTCTTGGATTGATACCTTGATCATTATGTAGTGTCCTGCTTTGTTTCTTGTAAAAGTCTTTCTTTTAAAGTCTATTTTGTCTGATATGAGAATTGCTACTCCAGCTTTCTTTTGATTTCCATTTGCAGAGAATATCTTTTTCCATCCCCTCACTTTCAGTCTGTATGTGTCTCTAGGTCTGCAGTAGGTCTCTTGTAGATAGCATATATATGGGTCTTGCTTTTGTATCCATTCTTCCAGTCTATGTCTTTTGGTTGGAACATTTAATCCATTTACATTTAAGGTAATTATCAATATGTATTTTCCTATTACCATTTTCTTAATTGTTTGCAGTTTGGGTAGGTCTTTTCCTTCTCTTGTGTTTCCTGCCTAGAGAAGTTCCTTTAGCATTTGTTGTAAAGCTGGTTTGGTTGTGCTGAGTTCTCTTAGTTTTGCTTTTCTCTAAAGGTTTTAATTTCTCTGTCAAATGTGAATGAGATCCTTGCTGGATAGAGTAATCTTGGTTGTAGCCTTTTCTCTTTCATCGCTTTAAATATGTCCTGCCACTCCCTTCTGCCTTGTAGAGTTTCTGCTGAAAGATCAGCTGTTAATCTTATGGGGATTCCCTTGTATGTTATTTGTTATTTTTCCCTTGCTGCCTTTAATATTTTTTCTTTGTATTTAATTTTTGATAGTTTGATTAATATGTGTCTTGGCCTGTTTCTCCTTGGATGTATCCTGTATGGGACTCTCTGTGCTTCCTGGGCTTGATTAACTATTTCGTTCCCCATATTAGCGAAATTTTCAACTATAATCTCTTCAAAAATTTTCTCAGTCCCTTTCTTTTACTCTTATTCTTCTGGGACCCCTATAATTCAAATGTTGGTGCGTTTAATATTGTCCTAAAAGTCTCTGAGACTGACCTGAATTCTTTTCATTGTTTTTTCTTTATTCGTTCCACAGTAGTTAGTTGCACCCTTTTATATTCCAGGTCCCTTATCCATTCTTGTGCCTCAGTTATTCTGCTATTGAGTCTTTCTAGAGCATTTTTTTAATTTCATTTATTGTGTTGTTCATGATTATTTGTTTGCTCTTTAGTTCTCCTAGGTCCTTGTTAAACGTTTCTTGTGTTTTCTCCATTCTATTTCCAATATTTTGGATTTTCTTTACTCTCATTATTCTGAATTATTTTTTCAGGTAGACTGCTTATTTCCTCTTCATTTGTTAGGTCTGGTGGGTTTTGACCTTGCTCCTTCATCTGCTCTGTGTTTCTTTGTCTTCTCATTTTGCTTAACTTACTGTGTCTGGGGTCTCCTTTTCACAGGCTATAAGTTGGTAGTTCCCTTTTTGTGTGTGTGTGTGTGTGTCTGTCTCCAGTGGCTAAGTTTGTTTCAGTTGGTTGGTGTAGCCTTCCTGGTGGAAGGGACTAGTGTCTGTGTTTTGGTGGATGAGGCTGGATCTTGTCTTTCTGGTGAGCAGGTCCACATCTGGTAGTTTGGTTTGGAGAGTCTGTGACCTTATTATGATTTTAGGCAGCCTTTCTGTTAATGGGTTGGGTTGTGTTCCTGTCTTGCTAGTTATTTGGCATAGGGTGTCCACCACTATAGCTTGTTGGTCATTGAGTGGATTTGGGTCTTGGCATTGAGATGGAGATCTCTGGGAGATTTTTGCCGTTTGATATTACATGGTGCCTGGAGGCCTCTGGTGGACCAATGTCCTGAACTTGGCTCTCCCACCTCAGAGGCATAGCCCTGATGCCTGGCTGGAGCACCAAGAGTCTGTCATCCACATGGCTCAGACTAAAAGGGAGAAAGAAAGAAAGAAGAAAGAAAGAAAGAAAGAAAGAAAGAGATAAAATAAAATAAAAAAGTTATTAAACTAAAAGAATGATAATTATAAAAAAAATGTTATTTGAAAGAAAGAAAGAAAGAAGAGAGAAACCAAACCAAAAAACAAATCCACAAATGATAGCAAAGGCTGAAAACTGTACCAAAAAGTAAACGGAAAAAAAAAAAAAAAACACCCAAAAATGGACAGACAGAGCCCTAGGACAAATGCTGTAGAGACAAAATCACACATAGAAGTATATGCATACACATTGACATAAAGAGAAAAAGGGAAAAAAGTGTATATATATATATAGTCGCTCCCAAATTCCACCTCCTTGATTTTGGATGATTTGTTATCTATTCAGGTATTCCACAGATGCAGGGTACATCAAGTTGACTGTGGAGATTTAATCCACTGCTCCTGAGGCTGCTGGGAGGGATTTGCCTTTCTCTTCTTTGTTCGCACAGCTCCTGGGATTCAGCTTTGTATTTGGCCCCGCCTCTGCACGTAGGTCGCCTGAGGGCATGTGTTGTTCGCTCAGACAGGACAGGGTTAAAGGAGCAGCTGATTAGGGAGCTCTGGCTCACTCAGGTCAGGGGCAGGGAGGGGTATGGATGTGGGGTGAGCCTGAGGCACCAGAGGCCGGTGTGACATTGCACCAGCCTGAGGCGCACCTTGTGTTCTCCCAGGGAAGTTGTTCCTGGATCATGGGACCTTGGGAGTGGCGGGCTGCACAGTCTCCTGAGAAGGGAGGTGTGAATTGTGATCTGTGCTTGCACACAGGATTCTTGGTGGCTGCAGCTGCAGTCTTAGTGTCTCAAGCCCATCTCTGGGGTCCGTGCTGATAGCCGTGGCTTGCGCCCGTCTCTGGAGCTCCTTTAAGCGGCGTTTTTAATCCCCTCCGCACCAGGAAATAAAGAGGCAAGAAAACGTCTCTTGCCTCTTCGGCAGTTCCAGACCTTTTTCCGGACTCCCTCCTGGCTAGCCATGGTGCACTAGCCCCCTTCAGGCTGTGTTCACGCAGCCAACACAAGTCTTCTCCCTGGGATCTGACTGAAGCCCGACCCTCAGCTCCCATCCCGGCGGGTGAGCAGACTAGCCTCTCGGGCTGGTGAGTGATGGTTGGCACTGCTCCTCTGTGTGGGAATCTCTCTGCTTTGCCCTCTGCACACCTGTTGCTGCTCTCTCCTCCATGGCTCCAAAGCTTCCCCCCTCTGCCACCTGAAGTCTCCACCTGCGAAGGGGTTTCCTAGTGTGTGGAAACCTTTCCTCCTTCACAGCTTCCTCCCACTGGTGTAGGTCCCATCCTTATTCTTTTAGTTTTAACATCTTTATTGGAGTATAATTGCTTTACAATGGTGTTTTAGTTTCTGCTTTATAACAAAGTGAATCAGTTATACATATACATATGTTCCCATATCTCTTCCCTCTTGCATCTCCCTCCCTCCCACCCTCCCTATCCCACCCCTCTAGTTGGTCACAAAGCACCTAGCTGATCTCCCTGTGTTATGCAGCTGCTTCCCACTAGCTATCTATTTTATGTTTGGTAGTGTATATATGTCCATGCCACTCTCTCACTTTGTTACATCTTACCCTTCCCCCTCCCCATATCCTCAAGTCCATGCTCTAGTTGGTCTGACACAGACCCATCCCTATTTTTTTGCCTCTGTTTTTTCTTTTTTCTTTTGCCCTACCAAGGTACGTGGGGAGTTTCTTGCCTTTTGGGAGGTTTGAGGTCTTCTGCCAGCGTTCAGTGTGTGTTCTGTAGGAGGTGGTCCACATGTAGATGTATTTCTGATGTATTTGTGGGGAGGAAGGGGATCTCCATGTCTTACTCTTCCTCCATCTTGAAGCTCCTTGAACTAGATATTTTTGGACAACTATTATGTTCAAATCCCAGTGAAGGACACTACTGTGGATGTAAAAATGACATCCCTGCTTTGAGGAAGCTGAGACCAAAAAAAATTAAATAAAATTTAATACACCAAAAATGTATATACATTTCAAAATTGTATAACAATTCAAAACAGAATATTAAATGTGTTACACACTGCCAAATGGATTGTATAAATGTGCTCTGTGAGTCTGGTGTTAAGTAAGATGGCTATGTCCTATAATTTATCTGTGGAAGTCTGATGACTTAAAAAAAAAAAGAATAGTTAAATTACAAGATTTGAAGATTATATGTATGTATGTATATATATGTATGTATGTATATATATATGAGGTGACCATTCCAGATGAGTCATTGAGGATACCCAAAGCATAGGAAAGCATAACAGTACAGTGATCAGCTTGAGATGACAAAAATTGTGACAGCTAATACCATTTTTTCACTAAAACTAAAGTATATATAAATTCAATGTCTTTTAAAATTATTATTATTATTCATGATATCCATGGAGACTGAATAGGACTGATTTAAACATCATCAATTTAATTATCATTAGCTGGAAACCTGAGTCTAAGGTAATTTAAGGAAATTTGCCAATAATACAAATGGTGGTAACTCTTGCTCTAGAAGACATAATATTTTTTTCTTTGTACCTAATACAGAGCTGTTCTATATTAAGAACAAATTATGATAATAATAACAGGAGGAGGAGGAGGATGAAGAGGAAGGAGACAAATAAGAAGAAGGAGGAGAAGGGGAAGAAGAAAAATGGGATGGGGAAGGCGAGGGGGATGGGGAGGAAGAGTCCAATTTGTGGACACCAAATAATGTCAAAATTCATTAGCTACAGTGAAATTGCAGAGGAGAACACAGTAAAAAAAGAACCAAGCAGAATATATCTATTAGTTTGTTTGTTTGTTTTTTCCTTTTTTCTGGTTTCAAAGACTTGTACTGCTGGTGTTAGCCCTTTTGACTAGATGTGATGTCAGAATGTCTTTGGTCCACTGTCTTTCATTACCTTGGCTAGGAATAAACAAGAAGTAGCTCTCAGTCATTGTTGCTGAGGGGTCACACTTATAATGTGACTAACAAGATGATAATTTAGCTCTTTTGGCCAGGACCCCAAACCAGCAACAGGTAAGTCAACTGCTATTGCATATCAACCTTTCAGGCTCCTGCGTTCTTGTGCAAAGTGGTCCTCTGCTTACTGCAAATGGACAGATCTCTTGCAAAGTCCCTGGATGATTTCAATTCCTACATAGAAACACTGAAAATAAAACAAAATCAAAAGCAGGAGGCACATAGCACAGATTGTATATGATTCTCACTTCTGCCCTTTCTTCATGTTGATCAGCTCCCCATAAGGCATAAGTCTTTTAGTGAAGTGAAACTTCCTGTTATGTAGAGCCTGTGGTGTATGCTGGGTATACATTCAGAGTCAGAATTATGTTAGCTGAGTTCTAATCCTGGCATCACCACCTATCTAAGTGGTGACATTGGAAAAATTATTTTACATCTCTGTGCTTCAATTTTCTCAGCAGTTAATTGGGAATAATTACAATGCTCATGTTTTAGGGATGTTTAAGGATATAAAGGATGTGATACATGCACAACCATAACAGTGCTATGTATTTCATGCTCTTTCTATTAGATTGCTCTTCTGAAGACACCTGTTGCATCAAGAAGAGAATGGGATTGGAGTAAAGAAAACTGAGACCTTCTAAGTCTCTTTTTCCTCATCCATTACCAAAATAGGATTCGTATTTATTTTCTTGGTCTATTAGTCAAGGTAGACAATGCAAATATTGTGTTAATCCCCAAGCCTCAGGGGTTTAACACAATACATGTTAATTTCTTGCTCCTATGAGTTCAGTGAAGGTGTGTGATGGTAAGCTTCCCTTGCTGTGATCCCTGGCCCAAGGTCCCTCCATCCTCTGGTTCTGCCTGGCTTCATGGTTTCCAAATCCTCTCAGTTCTGTCCATGGGCAGCAACAAGGAAACATACAGATAGATTTGTTGGGGAAGTTTGTAGCATAGGTTGTGAACAAACAGAACTCAGAAAACAAGGGTTCCACAGCTTCTCCATATGGCTGAGACACAAACTCAACCCAACATCCATATTGGTCTCTATGGCTCTAGGGTTCTTAGGGCCACAATAAAAATAAGCGGGAACAGATAAACTCTGGAAAGCTTTATGTTAGCTTTTCCTTAGCCCAGTCATGCTAGACAAGGCATGCTAGACATTCTTCTTGGAGGAAGAATTATTTTTAACCACTTCAAAGAATTCTTTAAGGTAATGTTTAATTAAATCACTACAGTTGGAAGGACCCATAAACCAAACACCCTGCTACAGCCACCATGACAGATAGGCATTCAGGTTTGCCCTTTCATTTTGCAACAGCTTTCATCACTAGGCCATCTTTTCACATGGGTATGGTGATAGTGGTTCATATGTACTGCACATCCTCTAAGTAGTTTAGAAGTATTAGCCCAGTCAATGCTCAGGACAGCAGTTTAAGGTGGTACTATCACATGCATACCTATTTTACAGAAAATATTGGCTAGAGAGATATATTAATGTATCCAGAGCTACAGAGAACTTAGGGAATTAGGCAGTCCAGGCTCTTGATTCCCCTACCACATACTGCCTCATGGTAATGTCAGCTATTTATCCTCGTTAGGATCTTAGAATATAGACAGAAAATAAAGAGGCTTTTTTATTGTTTGCTCCCTTAAGTTATTTCAAAATCCATGTCAAGTAGAAGTAAATAGAGAGTTTTTCACGTGATAGTTCTCTTGAATCCCTATTCCTTGTCTTTCTCCTCCCAGTCTTCTCTCCTCCAGCTCAAATTCCCCAAGTCTTTCAACCACATTTCAAAGGAGATCACCATCATGCTCTCTCCATACTCTAACTCCCTAGTTGTGAATGCTTCTTGAAAGGTTGTGCCAAAAATGGAAGAAGAAAAAGAAAATTCTGTAGTCTAGTCAGACCATAATGATATGAGACTCTTGTCTTTATAGATCTTTTCACTAAATCCCTTTCTCTTCATCTTCAGAGTGTATTTCTTTCCAGCAACTAAGGGACACTGAATTTGCGGTTTCTTTTATAGTCTGAGAACTTTCTGTAGGCATCATTCTTATCCTCTCCCCTTCCAGTCCTCTCTTACCCACTCTTATTTCAAACGTTTATTTCACTGAAGAAACACATCAGATTTAAAATTTTAACTTTGGAAAGAAGACCTTCCATGCCAGGCTCGATTTTACACCTTATGCTTAAATAAATGCCTAAATGTTTCTTTTACTGCAAAGACCTTTCTAAGCTTTTAGTTTATTAAAATTGGTTTAAATAACCTTCTTTTAATTATTGTACTCAAATACAATGTTAAGCCCAAGCTTATTTTCAACAACCAAAATTAGAAAGATGTTTTAAACATGTTAAATTTGGCTTTTTTTAAAAAAAAGACAATCTGCCAGTTTTCCATTATTCAGGGCCACAGACTAAACTGGCATTTTAAATTAAGTGTCCTGAAATGCCATCACAGAGAGAGGCTAGAACATCTGGTTCCATGGCACCCTGGCTTACTCCTTTGTCACCCAGGTGGGAGGTAATGTGGGTTCTGAAATGTGTTAAACTATTGTAATGTTCATCAATGAAAAAAGCCCTTGTAGATGGAGCCAATTGGAGCTCTGTGAAACCCTGTATAATTACTATCTACACTTTGTCTTGATTAGATTACAGTTTCAAAGTTGAATTCCTGCCTGGGGAAACAAAATCCCTCTATTTATAAAACACAAACAAATAAGCAAAAACACTGGAAAGTTTTGCCGAATGAGTTTTGTTGGCAGTCCCTGTAAGATATCAGAAATCTGACACTCCACCTTCATTTCATTCCCCTGTTTGGCATCATCACACCCAGGTGGACTTCTATTTTAATGATGTAACTCTGTCTTGAGAATTATCTCTTCTTGTAAGGATGGAGAGTGAAGTCTCATGTAAAGTCATCATCAGGTATACACATGCCTGTTTGCCACCTAATTGTCAATGCCTTCTTAAAATGTACCTGTGCCTCTCAAAAAGAAAGAAAAGTATTCTGGAAGTATCTAATTCAACTAAAATAGCATGTGGTTATTGTTCACATTGGTCTGTTCACTGAATTTCTCTCATTTCAGCGAAAAAGTACATTTCATTTTTAGCACTTGCCTAACCCTGAGTTTGTGGCTTATATTATAAATTGGGAACTTTCTGGAAGTATCACTCTTCATCCTCTTCCCCTCCCATCCATGCTGTTACTAGAAAGATTAGGTTTCCAAATCAATAAAGAAGCTTTATTTGTTCTCGTATCTCCTGTCTACTCTAAGCAGGCCTGGGTCTATGCTCAGCCCTGAATATGAACTTTTGAGCCCAGTACATGGGGAACTTTCCATTCACAAATTAGAATGGAAATTCTGCCAACCATGTTTTCCACTTTGTCCAATGGATTCCTAACCTCCCAACGTTTTGAACTCAAACAGTGTTGGATTTAAAAAACCCTGCCTCTCAATGGATCAAAACTGCTCTTGGCACAGATAACATCAGTGGGGCCATCCCTAACCACCAGTACTCACCAAGACTGTGGGTTGCTTTATGGACATTACCTCCTGTGACTGGCAGGCGGTTCCCCTCTTCCCACTTTCTCACCCACCAGAACAAAGAGTGCATGCAACAAGCCCCAGTGTTTCCACATCACTTCCAGAGTTTCCATAACACAAGCTCCCTGCTTTCATTTGCAGTAATGAGAAAAGCTCACAACAGTTATCGCCACTTCCCTCCTTATTGTTCTCATTTGGAAATGGGCTATAAAACTTTACCACCTCATCATTATAGATCACTTTACAAAAATAAAATAAAATAAATAAAATCTAATTTACATTTTGTTCCAACTGGTTTTCTTGACTGACAGTTGTCCACAGCTCAGTGGCTGCTCTGTTCAGTGTACTTTAATTTTGAGCTTTCAAGTATTTCCGAAGCCCATTCAGAAGTAAATTCTCAAAGAAAATTGAGCTCTGTCATGGATGGATTAGTACTATAATAGTTGGTCACATATCTTGCATGAAACCTTTCAGAAGCAAGGCAAATGAGAAGGAAATGAAATTCATTTCATACTTCTTCAAGCACGCTAAGAGACTTTCTCTCCAAGTAATCTGTGAAGTAGCACTGGTTTATTGGAGGTTCGCATAACTACCATTACATTATACCTTGTCACAATCTCATGTATTGGGTGACTGCTTTTTCTGAACGGATGGTACCTGCAAAGTGCTCTCTGAAGGCACTGAACAGCGAGTGTCATTTCTTTGATCAAAATGTATAGGTCTAAGGAGTAGCATAAATAAAAGTACTTTAGCTAAATTGGAACATTACAGGTCAGAGGTGAATGAAATCTGAAAAGCAGATATATGGAGGAGTCATCACATTTGCTTTATGATATATTGATGAGCCAAAAGATCAAAAAGGGAGGGTGACTGGAGGAAGTGGGGTGGGGGATAGAGAGAGAGAGAATTGCTATTAGATATACCTTATGGGAAAAGCAAAAGCTTTATTCATTTTAGCAATACCACAATGTGGTATTTATTTATTTTGCAAATTGCAATAATGCCAGCATTTCACTGGAAACTGTGTGTGTGTGTGTCTTTGTGTGCGTGTGTGTGTTGCATATCCTTTTATAATAGCATGTGATAAACTCTTTGCGGTATCTAACAAAGACATATGTAACATATTAGTAGGAAGGTACAGTGAAAGCCTGCATGTAAGTTTTATTTTGATTGATCGCTTTTTGCTTTTCAACAACATTATTTCCTTAAGGACAAGGAAACTATAGAAAAAGTGAAAAAAGGTCAATTGTTAGGTTTTGTTTGTTTGTTTTGTTTTGTTTTGTTTATTTTTTGTAAACAATGACAAAAACAGGGTATGATTGATTTTTTTCCCCCTGCAGGAATCGATTAGCTCTTTAGGTTCTCTGCAACTTGCTGCCATACTGTGGTGAACAACAGAGAACTGAAAAGTTTGGCTCGGCAGCTCCTAAGGGACACATTCACTCAAAGTATAGAAAGAAAGCACCAGAGATGAGGATTGCTCCAATCCTGTCCCGGCCTGGATGTATAGATGAGTTGCAGTGAAACACAGGGCAATCTGAGTTGAAGTAAGCTGGAATATAAACAGAATTGGTTTGGCCACCAATCTCAGGATCAGGATGTTGTCTTCCCAGCAGAGCGGGAGGCGCCATCTGTGCTGAGTGATTTGGGAGCGTTGGAGAGCTGATATGTAATCCTTCAGCGACCATTGCTGGGTTCACACTCCATCATTAAAGACCCTATCATTTGGGTTTTTAAAGGCTGTCAGAGAAATTGGAAAGTGTCTGGGACTGGAGTGTACAGGTATGGAAAGAAGAAGGGTTTTGAAAGGAGAATGGGAGGACATTAAAAGTAAATCTTATTTTCTAAAACAAACTTATGGTTACCAAAAGGGAAATGTGGTAGGGGAAGGATAAATCAGGAGCTCAGGATTAACATATACATACTATTATGTATAAGACAGATAACTAACAAGGATCGACTGTATAGCACCAGGAACTCTACTCAGATTTCTGTGATAACCTATACGAGAAAAGAATCTGAAAAAGAATGAATATATGTGTATGTATAACTGAATCACTTTGCTGTACACCTGAAACTAACACAACATTATAAATCAACTATACTCCAATAAAATTTAAAGAAAAAGTAAATCTTATTACTCACATTTCGAGTACCTGCCCCTGTGAGAACCAGTTACTAATTAAATAGTTAATTAATTAATTAATTTAAAAAATCTACCCATTTTTATTCCACCAACTGTTGCTTAATTTCAAATTCTTTGGTAATAGTGTTTTATGCAGCTGGGAGAAAGATGAGACCTGGATTGTGCACACCTGGTTGCCCCCTATAGTGGCCACTCTGTTGCAGTGTTTACTTTCTAACTTCCCATTTCTGTCAGACACAGAGGACCTTCTGTGAAGTGGTACCCCCTGCCATCATCTTTTTCTTTAATTTGGGCTTTCTGACAGGATCTCTGCTTCTGTTGTCATTGTTCCAGATTAAAAGCACGCTTATGCAGGTACCAGGTAATATTGATGACACCAACAAATAAATAACAGAATAAATAACAAATAATAACAAATAAATAACTGTGATATTTAGGGAAGAAGTTACTAGAAGCAGGTCATTTGAGGTGCCTGTTAAATGTAATTATAAGGTCCTGATATTCTGATTCTGTAGAGCTTTCCTGTGTTAGAGCTTTAGACTGTACATTGTTCATAAGCCCTCAATGATTCTGACACCAAGAATCTGTAGACTTCCTCTTGAGTGACAATTAATTATGATTCATGGTAGGAGTCAGAAACCTAGAATTCTAATGTAAAAACTCTATAATTCTCAGTTTATCCACAGAAAAATTAGGGTAAACTATCCTTGTCTTGCCATTTTTCAGGGTTGTGTGATTAATTAAAGGGCACGAAAAAGCTTTAAAATATATAGTCACTATATATGTGTTGAATGAATGTTATATGAATTAATGTCACAGGAAGCTATTATTACTGATGTACCTATTATAGCTAATATGCAAAAAATCAAATTGTTTATATCAACTATTCACTGCAGTGTTAAGATATTTAGGGTGCAATAATGATTTTATGTGTCTGTGTGTTCCGAGAAAATCATCAATATAAAGAAGGATGTTAGGTAACTTATATTTTCTGCTTATTCTCCCACATGCCTCAAGTACTTGGACAATTGGTATATTTGATTTAACATAAATCATTTAACATAGCTGGTCAGGAATGGAAACCAATCTGGTCATAGTTATATTTTAAAAAAATAACAACTGTAAAAACATAAGATAAGGAAACCAAAAGTCACTAGGAAAAAAGAAGACATTTCTCTAAGCTTAATTTATTTGAATCTTTATGTTTGAAAATGCCAGTGAAAACAGAGCAGGTAGGCTTCCCATATTCTCTTAGACTTTAGTGGGTACCTCGTTTTCAGTTGTGACTTATTCGTTGGCCAGGATATCTAATAGTCAAGTCTGTATTGTAATTGTAGGCATTTATATGACTTTTGCTACTCTTCAGGCAGGAAGTTGCTGTCACATGTCTCTTTACTATAGTAAAATTATCCCTAGCAACGCAAAGTCCCTTCTGGAGGAAATGTCGCAAAAGTCTATTCAGAGAACAAGCTTCCACTAAGAAATATTTTATTCATGTTTGAGAATATAAGCACAGGATAGTTTTTAAAAAACACATTAGAATGTACTAGTATCCTCCACTAAAAAAAGTTATTTTTTTGCAAATACTTGGGAATTTGTGCAAGTATTCTTTCCAGCTAGGAAATGTCACTGCAGCTGAATTTTAAATCAAGTGTTCATATTTCTTTGGGGATTTTCAGATCAGCAAAAGAAATGGAATATTTACAATTTGGTGCATAATTCATTTTCCGTGTGTAACTTCATTTTTTTTTTCTTTTTTTAGGCTGAATTGTGCTGAATTTTAGACAAAAATGGAGATCATAAATTATTAAGAATCATTCCAGAAGCTGGAATAAGTAGATTATTATTAGCATCATTATCATGGTGGCTAATAAAAGAACTTAGCAGGAAAGAAAAAAAAATTGGATCTAAGATTGCTGACAAAGGTAGCTTAATGTTTTAGTGCTTGCATATTTATCAGAATCCATGTGGGACAGAATTTTTTTGAATCACCACTCTGATCTATGTGCTTATATTCTGTACTTATATTCTGCAGCTGCAAAACCCAAGGCACATTTCAGGGCTGTCAGCCTACTCTCCTTCTGGCCTATCTCCTTTTGAGAGCTGGCAGGGTGATAACATCTTTTAGCAGGTGGTTGTGAACTCAATGCAGGTTTTCATTCAATGGGGATTGGAATCCACCAGCAGGCACTGGACTCCCATAATCCCTCAGGAAGGTCAGTTCGGTGTGCTGACTTGTGAGGCAACAAAGGATTAAATAGTTCTGTAGTTGGCTTTACCTTAATATCCTCATTCATTTTCCTTCTGCTCTAAAACTTTTCCAGTACTAATGTATATCCCCATCTGAAATCCAATCATTAGTCATTCATTCCTTTAAGTGGAACTATATTCTCTATAAAACCGTTAAACTCCTTGCCAGGGAGTACTCACTGATTTACTTTTTCTGATAACAAGGAACTAGTTGCTGGCAGTGCTCTGAACTCATGAAGTCTGGTTTCAGTTTGTCTCCGCTGAGCCTGCTATAAAGAAGGTCCCCTGGTGAGTGGTGAAGAGTTGAGGCAGGACTCATTTCCCCGTGTGACAACACCTGCCTTCCTCCTGCCCCTGCCGCTCCACACACCCTCCCACATTTTCCTTTATAGACTCCATATAAAACTGTACGGGTATAGCAGCCTTTAATGAAAGATAAAGACATTGCAACTACAAGAAATTAAAATCTGTGAGGAAGATAATTTAATTAATTCTTTTTTTAAATTGAAGTGTAGTGAATTTACAATGTTTTATTACTTTCCGGTGGACATCAAAGTAATTCAGTTATATATATATATATAATTTTTCATATTCTTTTCCATTATGGTTTATTGCAGGATATTCAATATAGTTCCTTGTGCTATACAGTAGGAACTTGTTGTTTACCTATTTTATATATAGTAGTTTTTTTTTGGGGGGGGTGTTCTTGGACTCTTTTTTTTTTTTTTTTTTAGTTTCTGCTTTATAACAAGGTGAATCAGTCATACATATACATATGTTCCCACACCCCTTCCCGCTTGCATCTCCCTCCCTCCCACCCTCCCTATCCCACCCATCCAGGCAGTCACAAAGCACCGAGCTGATCTCCCTGTGCTATGCAGCTGCTTCCCACTATCTATCTACCTTACGTTTGGTACTGTATATATGTCCATGCCTCTCTTTCGCTTTGTCACAGCTTACTCTTCCCCCTCCCCATATCCTCAAGTCCATTCTCAAGTAGGTCTGTGTATTCATTCCCGCTTCACCCCTAGGTTCTTCATGACATTTTTTTTTTAATTCCATATATATGTGTTAGCATACGGTATTTGTCTTTCTCTTTCTGACATACTTCACTTTGTATGACAGACTCTAGATCTATCCACCTCATTAAAAATAGCTCAGTTTTGTTTCTTTTTAGGGGTGAGTAATATTCCATTGTATATATGTGCCACATCTTCTTTATCCATTCATCCGATGATGGACACTTAGGTTGTTTCCAGCTCCGGGCTATTGTGAATAAGGCTGCAATGAACATTTTGGTACATGTCTCTTTTTGAATTATGGTTTTCTCAGGGTATATGCCTAGTAGTGGGATTGCTGGGTCATATGGTAGTTCTATTTTTAGTTTTTTAAGGAACCTGCATACTGTTCTCCATAGTGGCTGTACCAATTCACATTCCCACCAGCAGTGCAAGAGTGTTCCCTTTTCTCCACACCCTCTCCAGCATTTATTGTTTCTAGATTTCTTGATGATGGCCATTCTGACTGGTGTGAGATAATATCTCATTGTAGTTTTGATTTGCATTTCTCTAATGATTAATGATGTTGAGCATTCTTTCATGTGTTTGTTGGCAGTCTGTATATCTTTTTTGGAGAAATGCCTATTTAAGTCTTCTGCCCATTTTTGGATTGGGTTGTTTGTTTTTTTGCTACTGAGCTGCATGAGCTGCTTATAAATTTTGGAGATTAATCCTTTGTCAGTTGCTTCATTTGCAACTATTTTCTCCCATTCTGAGGGTTGTCTTTTGGTCTTGTGTATGGTTTCCTTTGCTGTGCAAAAGATTTGAAGTTTCATTAGGTCCCATTGGTTTACCTTTGTTTTCATTTCCATTTCTCTAGGAGGTGGGTCCAAAAGGATCTTGCTGTGATTTATGTCATAGAGTGTTCTGCCTATGTTTTCCTCTAAGAGTTTGATAGTTTCTGGCGTTACATTTAGGTCTTTAATCCATTTTGAGCTTATTTTTTGTGTATGGTGTTAGGGAATGATCTAATCTCATACTTTTACATGTCCTTATCCAGTTTTCCCAGCACCACTTATTGAAGAAGCTGTCCTTTCTCCACTGTACATTCCTGCCTCCTTTATCAAAGTTAAGTTAACCATATGTGCGTGGGTTTATCTCTGGGCTTTCTATCCTGATCCATTGATCTATCTTTCTGTTTTTGTGCCAGTACCACACTTTCTTGATTACTGTAGCTTTGTAGTATAGCCTGAAGTCAGGGAGCCTGATTCCTCCAGCTCCGTTTTTCGTTCTCAAGATTCCTTTGATTATTCGGGGTCTTTTCTTTTTCCAAATAAATTTTGAAATTTTTTGTTCTAGTTCTGTGAAAAATGCCAGTGGTAGTTTGATAGGGATCGCTTTGAATCTGTAGATTGCTTTGGGTAGTAGAGTCATTTTCACAATATTGATTCTTCCAATCCAGTAGCATGGTATATCTCTCCATCTATTTGTATCATCTTTAATTTCTTTCATCAGTGTCTTATAATTTTCTGCATACAGGTCTTTTGTCTCCTTAGGTAGGTTTATTCCTAGATATTTTATTCTTTTTGTTGCAATGGTAAATGGGAGTGTTTTCTTGATTTCACTTTCAGATTTTTCATCATTAATGTACAGGAATGCCAGAGATTTCTGTGCATTAACTTTGTATCCTGCTACTTGACCAAATTCATTGATTAGCTCTAGTAGTTTTCTGGTAGCATCTTTAGGATTCTCTATGTATAGTATCATGCCATCTGCAAACAGTGACAGCTTTACTTCTTCTTTTCCGATTTGGATTCCTTTTATTTCCTTTTCTTCTCTGATTGCTGTGGCTAAAACTTCCAAAACTAAGTTGAATAAGAGTGTTAAGAGTGGGCAGCCTTGTCTTTTTCCTGATCTTAGTGGAAATGGTTTCAGTTTTTCACCATTGAGGACGATGCTGGCTGTGGGTTTGTCATATATGGCCTTTATTATGTTGAGGAAAGTTCCCTCTATGCCTACTTTCTGCAGGGTTTTTATGATAAATGGGTGTTGAATTTTGTCGAAAGCTTTCTCTGCATCTATTGAGATGATCATATGGTTTTTCTTCTTCAATTTGTTAATATGGTGTATCACGTTGATTGATTTGTGTATAGTGAAGAATTCTTGCATTCCTGTAATAAACCCCACTTGATCATGGTGTATGATCCTTTTAATGTGCTGTTGGATTCTGTTTGCTAGTATTTTGTTGAAGATTTTTGCATCTATGTTCATCAGTGATATTGGCCTGTAGTTTTCTTTCTTTGTGACATCCTTGCCTTGTTTTGGTATCAAGGTGATGGTGGCCTCATAGAATGAGTTTGGGAGTGCTCCTCCCTCTACTATATTTTGGACGAGTTTGAGAAGGATAGGTGTTAGCTCTTCTCTAAATGCTTGAGGGAATTCGCCTGAGAAGCCATCTGGTACTGGGCTTTTGTTTGTTCGAAGATTTTTAACCACAGTTTCAATTTCAGTGCTTGTGATTGGTTTATTCATATTTTCTATTTCTTCCTGATTCAGTCTTGGCAGGTTGTGCATTTCTACGAATTTGTCCATTTCTTCCAGGTTGTCCATTGTATTGGCATAGAGATGCTTGTAGTAATCTCTCATGATCTTTTGTATTTCTGCAGTGTCAGTTTTTACTTCTCCTTTTTCACTTCTAATTCTATTGATTTGAGTCTTCTCCCTTTTTTTCTTGATGAGTCTGGTTAATGGTTTATCAATTTTGTTTATCTTCTCAAAGAACCAGCTTTTAGTTTTATTGATCTTTGCTATTGTTTCCTTCATTTCTTTTTCATTTATTTCTGATCTGATCTTTATGATTTCTTTACTTCTGCTAACTTTGGGGGTTTTTTGTTCTTCTTTCTCTAATTGCTTTAGGTGCAGGGTCAAGTTGTTTACTCGAGATGTTTCCTCTTTCTTAACGTGGGATTGTATTGCTGTAAACTTCCCCCTTAGAACTGCTTTTGCTGCATCCCATAGGTTTTGGGTCGTCGTGTCTCCATTTTCATTTGTTTCTAGGTATTATTTTTATTTCCTCTTTGATTTCTTCAGTGATCACTTCGTTACTGAGTAATGTATTGTTTAGCCTACATGTGTGTGTATTTTTTACAGATCTTTTCCTGTAATTGATGTCTAGTCTCATAGCATTGTGGTTGGAAAAAATACTTGATACAATTTCAATTTTCTTAAATTTACCAGTGCTTGATTTGTGACCCAAGATATGATCTATCCTGGGGCATGTTCCATAAGCACTTGAGAAAAATGAGTATTCTGTTGTTTTTGGATGGAATGTCCTATAAATATCAATTAATCCATCTTGTTTAATGTGTCATTTAAAGCTTGTGTTTCCTTATTTATTTTCATTTTGGATGATCTGTCCATTAGTGAAAGCAGGGTGTTAAAGTCCCCTACTATGAGTGTGTTACTGTCGATTTCCCCTTTTATGGCTGTTAGTATTTGCCTTATGTATTGAGGTGCTCCTATGTTGGGTGCATAAATATTTACAATTGTTATATCTTCTTCTTGGATCAATCCCTTGATCATTATGTAGTGACCTTCATTGTCTGTTCTAATAGTCCTTATTTTAAAGTCTATTTTGTCTGATATAAGCATTGCTACTCCAGCTTTCTTTTGATTTCCATTTGCATGGAATATCTTTTTCCATCCGCTTACTTTTAATCTGTATGTGTCTCTAGGCCTAAAGTGGGTCTCTTGTAGACAGCATATATATGGGTCTTGTTTTTGTATCCATTCAGCCAATCTGTGTCTTTTGGTGGGAGCATTTAGTCCACTTACATTTAAGGTAGTTATCGATATGTATGTTCCTATTCCCATTTTCTTAATTGTTTTGGGTTTGTTATTGTAGGTATTTTCCTTCTGTTGTGTTTCTTGCCTAGAGAAGTTCCTTTAGCATTTGTTGTAAAGCTGCATTGGTGGTGCTGAACTCTCTCAGCTTTTGCTTGTCTGTAAAGATTTTAATTTATCCATCAAATCTGAATGGGATCCTTGCTGGGTAGAGTAATCTTGGATGCAGGTTTCTCTCCTTCATCACTTTAATTATGTCCTGCCACACCCTTCTGGTTTGTAGAGTTTCTGCTGAGAGATCAGCTGTTAACCTGATGGGGATTCCCTTGTGTGTTATTTGTTTTTTTTCCCTTGCTGCTTTTAATATGATTTCTTTGTGTTTAATTTTTGACAGTTTGATTAATATGTGTCTTGGCGTATTTCTCCTTGGATTTATTCTGTATGGGACACTCTGTGCCTCCTGGACTTGATTAACTATTTTCTTTCCCATATTAGGGAAGTTTTCAACTATAATCTCCTCAAATATTTTCTCAGTCCCTTTCTTTTTCTCTTCTTCTTCTGGAAACCCTATAATTCGAATGTTGGTGTATTTAATGTTGTCCCAGAGGTCTCTGAGACTGTCCTCTGTTCTTTTCATTCTTTTTTCTTTATTTTGCTTTGCAGCAGTTATTTCCATTATTTTATCTTCCACCTCACTTATCCTATCTTCTGCCTCAGTTATTCTGCTATTGATCCCATCTAGAGTATTTTTCATTTCATTTATTTTGTTTTTAATCGATGCTTGATTCACCTTTAGTTCTTCTAGTTCCTTGTTAACTGTTTCTTGCATTTTGTCTATTTTATTTCCAAGATTTTGGATCTTGGAAATAGAATCTTGGATCATCTTTACTATCATTATTCTGAATTCTTTTTCAGGTAGACTGCCTATTACCTCTTCATTTGTTAGGTCTGGTAGGTTTTTATCTTGCTCCTTCACCTGCTGTGTGTTTTTCTGTCTTCTCATTTTGCTTATCTTACTGTGTTTGGGGTCTCCTTTTTTCAGGCTGCAGATTTGTAGTTCCCGTTGTTTTTGGTGTCTGTCCCCAGTGGCTAAGGTTGTTTCAGTGGGTTGTGTAGGCTTCCTGGTGGGGGGGACTAGTGCCTGTGTTCTGGTGGTTGAGGCTCGATCTTGTCTTTCTGGTGGACAGGTCCACGTCTGGTGGTGTGTTTTGGGGTGCCTATGGCCTTATTATATTTTTAGGCAGCCTCTCTGCTAATGGGTGGGGTTGTGTTCCTCTCTTGCTAGTTGCTTGGCATAGGGTGACCAGCACTGTAGCTTGCTGGTCATTGACTGAACCTGGGTGCTGGTGTTGAGATGGAGATCTCTGGGAGATTTTCACCACTTATGTGGAGCTGGGAGGTTTCTTGTGGATCTGTGTCCTGAAGTTGGCTCTCCCACTTCAGAGGCACAGCACTGACTCCTGTCTGCGGCACGAAGAGCCTTTTATCTACCCGGCTCAGAATAAAAGGGAGAAAAAGTAGAAAGAAAGAATTAGTAGAAGAAAGAAAGGAAGGAAGGAAGGAAGAAAGAAAGAAAGAAAGAAAGAAAGGAAGAAAGGAGGGAGGGAGGGAGGAAAGAAAAAGAAAGAGTGAAAGGAAGAAAGAAGGGAGGGAGGAAAGAAGGAAAGAAAGAAAGAAAGAAGGAAAGAAAGACAGGAGGGTGGGAGGGATGGAATGAGAAAGGAAAGAAAGCAAGGAGGGGCAGAGGGAGGAAGGGAAGGTTGGAAAAAAAGAAAGAGAAGATAGAGTAAAATAGAATAAATTATAAAATATTGTAGCATTATTAAAATAAAAAGGTAATTATTGAAAACAAACAAACAAACAAACAAAAAAACGGATGGATATAACCCTGGGACATATGGTGGAAGCAAATCTATACAGAGAAAATCTCACACAATAGCTTACGCATACACATTCACAAAAAGAGAACAGGGGGAAAAAATCGAAAATCTTGTTCTCAAAGTCCACCTCCTCAATTTGGGGTAATTCGTTGTAAAAAGAGGAAAAGGGGGAAGAATCTTAAATCTTGTCCTCAAAGTCCACCTCCTCAATTTGGGATGATTCGCTGTCCATTCATGCACTCCACAGACGAAGTGCACATCAAGTGGACCGTGGAGCTTGAGTCCGCTGCCTCCGAGGCTGCACAGAGAGATTTCCCTGTCTCTTCTCTGCTCTCACAGCTCCCGGGTCTCAGCCTTGCACCTGGCCCTGCCTCTGCACGTAGGTCACTGGAGGGCATCCGTTCTTCGCTCAGACAGGACGGGTTTAAAGGAGCCGCTGATTCGGGGGCTCTGGCTCACTCAGGCCGAGGGGAGGGAGGGGCACGCACTGCGGGTCAAGCCTTTGGTGGCAGAGGCCAGCGTGACGTTGCACCAGCCCGAAGTGCTCCGTATGCTTTCCTGGGGAATCTGTCCCTGGATCCCAGGACCCCAGCAGTGGTGGGCTGCACAGGCTCCCCGGAAGGGGGGGTGGACAGTGACCTGCGCTCACACACAGGCCTTGTGGCGGTGGCAGCAGCAGTCCCAGCGTCCCCTGCCCCTCTCCCGGTCTGCTCCTTTAGCCACAGTTCCCACCCGTCTCTGGAGCTTCTTTAAGCAGTGCTCTTTATGCCCTCTCCTCACGCACCAGGAAACAAAGAGGGAAGAAAAAGTCTCTTGCCTCTTCGGCAGCTCCAGACTTTTTCCCCCCGGACTCCCTCCGGTCCAGCCGTGGTGCACTAACCCCTTCAGGCTCTCTTCCCGCTGCCAGCCCCAGTCCTCTCCCTGCGCTCTGACTGAAACCCGATACCCGAGCCTCAGTTCCCAGCCCCGCCTGCCCCGGCGGCCGAGCAGACAAGCCTCTCGGGCTGGTGAGTGCCTGAGGGCACAGATCCTCTGTGCTGGAATCTCTCCACTTTGCCCTCCACACTCCTGTTGCTGTGCTCTCCTCCACTACTCCAAAGCTTCCCCCTCTGCCACCCGCAGTCTCCACCCGCGAAGGGACTTCTAGTGTGTGGAAACCTTTCCTCCTTCACGGCTCCCTCCCACTGGTGCAAGTCCCATCCCTATTCTTTTGTCTGTTTTTTTCTTTTTTCTTTTGCCCTACCCTGGTATGTGGGGAGTTTCTTGCCTTTTGGGGGGTCTGAGGTCTTCTGTCAGCGTTCAGTAGGTGTTCTGTAGGAGTTGTTCCACGTGTAGATGAATTTCTGATGTATCTGTGGGGAGGAAGGTGATCTCCACATCTTACTCTTCCGCCATCTTCCTCAGGATCTCCTATGTATAGTAGTTTGTATCTACTAATCCCAAACCCTTAATTTATCCCTCCCCCAACCCCCACCTTGGTAACATAAGTTTGCTTTCTCTGTTTGTGAGCCTGTTTCTGTTTTGTAAATAAGTTCATTTGTGTCATATTTTAGCTTCCACATATAAGTGATATCATATGGTATTTGTCTTTCTTTTTCTGACTTAGGAAGAGACTTCTAAAATGTTTACTGACAGATAAAAGTTCTCCAAGATTTAGAAATGGATGGAAGAACTTCTTCCTGTATTTTATTTCAATGGGTTGCTGGACATTGTTTAGCAGAGCCTTCAGGTGTTCAGATGAAACTATAGGAGCATGCACTTTTTATTGTCTTTTTGTTGAAGATGTTATTTTACAATTCTGTAGGGGAAGAATGTGGAATATATACAGTCCATTTTTTTAATGATATTTTTAGCATAAGCTCCATATGTTTTAAAATTTTGACTCCTTGGGCTCATCAGGAGTAAGAAATAGGACCATTAGTGGCTTATATGCATTTTGACTCTTCTCTTAGCTATACAAAGTCTAGACAAAATTTGTGAGATGACACTAAATCAAGTTTGGAATCAAGTCAACATTTTTTCTTTAATCTCTGGGTATGGAAGTCAGGCAATTTTATTCTTCCTTCTACATAACAAAAGACCTGGGCAGAAATGCTTTAAAGACAGGGCATGGAAGACAAGTTGATAATAAACATTTTTATATTTGAATTATGGAGGATAGTAGAGAAAAACTGGCGATATGTCACCATATTTTGTGGCTGTGAGTATTGTAGATAATAGGTTAATTCAGTGTTACTCAATGTGTGGTCCTTGGACAGTAGCATCAGAAGCATCTGGAAGCTTGTTAGAAGTACACATTTTCCAGCTTCACCCCAGATCTGCTTAACCAGAATCTCTGGAGGTAAGGTCCAGGAATTTGGATTTTAACAAGTACTCCAGTTGGTGGCGATGCATGCTCAGGCAGAACTCTAGAGTGGGTAGGGCTCCAGATTACATACATTCCCTTACCTACCACTTGACTTGTAAGCTTGGGTGCTTGTCTATGCTACACAAGTAATCTCTAAATAGGATTTGCTTTGAATGTGAGCTCCTATGCTAAAGAGGAAAAAAATAAAATAAATAAAATGACCTTCCCATTTTGTGGATGGTGTTAGTGATTACAGGGTCTTCTGTCTTTTCAGATTTATTTTTGAACCAGTCATATAGTTTACATATGGAAAGAAAGCAGGTACTATGGTAGAAAACAGGAAGAGTTGACCAAGAGGAGGTCTTCTTGCTTAGTTCACATTAAACCCTCATGGTCACTCTCTTTCTGTGTGATTTTTTGTTTGTTTTGTTTCATATTTATAGAAATATATTAAAAATGTATTAAGAAAAAACAAGTAACAAACAAGTAACATTTACTTGAGAAAACATTATAAAAAGACAAAAAAAAGATAAAGAAAGGGGTAAAAATAAATAAGATTAATTGGAAAAAAATGAAAATGAAAAGTAAATAAGATACATTAAGAGACAAGGTAAGACAATAAAAATAAAAAGGAAAATAATTAAGTGAGATAATCATAGTACAATAAATAAATAAAGCAGAATTGTTAACCTGCATTAATTTAGCAAAATCACACATTTAAAATAGGAAAACATATTATTTTTCTTTTATAGTATCAATATAAAAACTAAGAGTTAAAAACTACAGGCAGAGAAGCATTATAGCTTATAGTTAAGAACATGTTTTGGTATTAGATAAGTACGTGTTCAAATACTGCCTTCAAGACTTATACTCTGATAATAGGAGAGTTTTTTCAATGTATCTTAGATCATTTACATAATTGATATGGCAGCAATAATTGTGGTACACATTCTAGAGGAGCATTTCTTGATATGAGTGTGGTAACATGGCAAAACATTTAGCACAGAGCCAGACTTTATTAAACACCTAAGTATTATTACTTTCTTTTTTATAAAAAAGAGATATTTTCTTCTTTCTCACTCCTCTCCCTTCCCCTCCCCTTTCCTTTCCCTCCCTTCCCTTCTCTTCCCTTCCCTTCCAACAACTCAGTCCTAAAGCCATTAAGTGGACAGAATGAAGTAAACATAAATATGAGGGCTGAGAAAAGCCATTGATGGGTCAAATAGAGTGAGTAGTACATCCACGAAGGAGGAAAGTTCACTATGGGGAGTCGGAGCGCCATTGAAGAGAGAAGGATTTCAGCATGTGCTGGTGCCCTGATGTGGGTGTCAGAGAATCAGCCGGTGGGAAGGGCACCCATACAGTGGAGAGGAACATCCCAGAAAGTGTGTCAGAGCCCAAGTGTGGTGATGAAACAATTTTCAGTGTTGGAGTCCAAGCAGGGCTCAAGGTAGGACAGTCTGGCCCAGGTTTTGAAGCCCAAACAGGAGAAACCATGGAGGTAGGTCCATATAAGGTTTCAGAGCCTGAATGGGATGAGGTGGGCTTCAGTACAAGGTGGGGAGAATGGCAGTGTTGAAAAGATATACAACCAGGTCTCTCAGAGACACAGAAGTATATTTATTTATGTGAAGAACAGTTTGATATACTAGTTAGTAAAAAAGGTTTACAAAGCTCTTTCCATAATATGATGTAATATTAAAGTGTGCATTGAACCATTTCTGGAAGAATGTACCAAAATATCCTAGTGGTTATCTTAGTGTCATGAGATTAGTAATCTCATTACCATATTTCTTTCCTTGTTGTTATTTTTCTCTATAATATTCATGTTTATTCAATGTTATTGAATATCTACTATGATTCAGAAAGGTTCTTGTGATACATACATGAATGTTATCTTCTTTATCTTTGAAGAATGCAGTAGTCATGTATTATGAGTTCTAAAAGAAGAGATGTCTGAATAATTACTTTTAACAGTATATGCTTAGATTGATTTAACATTTTTGCCATCAGATTCTCATAGCTAAGACAAGATCAAGTGTAAATCACTTTTCATTGACAAGTAGAGGTATCTATATATAAGTGGTCAGGTGGACCCTGACTGAGATATTTAAACCAATCTTAGAGTTCATACTATACAAAACAAAGATAACGGTAATACCAAGGAAATGTATATTCTGGTTGATTTATAGAGAATACATGTAATGATAATCCATGAGCAGCTATTCTGACACTTCCAGACTTCAGGAACTTTTCTGTAAATATGTGATAACTTTGAAAGTTGAATCTACTTTTCTACAAATAGATAGGTTGGCATGCATGGGCTATAACAGGTAGAATCACCTTTGGTTATGTCTATAGGACATAAAGTAAAGTGGAGATTTGGGAGTTATTAGGGTCTAATTTGATCTATGTAGATAACCAGTCCAGATAATAAGTCCTTTGGGTGAGTTATTTGTACTGAATTATCTGGTTTGACTGTCTACCTGTAAACATAGATCAAATTAATAGGATAATTGTCAAACTTATTCTTTAGCTTGTGGTGTGGGTACTTGCTCTCAGGACGTAATTGGCACTCTGGGAGAGTCTAGCTCAAAACTGAGTAAAGAGTAACAATAACTAATGGAGACTCTGCTGACTCTAGTAGAAAATACAACTTGTTGTGGCTATACCCAGAAATTGGGTTTTTGGAACCAGATATTCAGAATTCTTAAGGGTAGTCTGTGTCCAATGATACATACCCTGAAAAAGTTGACTAATTCTACTTATGTTTTTCAAAATCAAACATGGAAATGCCAACTTTAACTCTGATTTATAGAGGGAAGGGATAATAAAAACAATTTTAAAATGCACTAGTGAAAAAGAAATGGACACTAGAGAGAGGTCAGTTAAAACAATTTTAAATAGCATTAGTTAAAATTTATTTTTATTAGATAATTGCCCTTCTGAAGGTTGACTGACAAAAATAGGTTTATGAAGAGAGTAATACATGAATACAATAATTATGTCCTCAAAAATTACATTTATCAGCATTCAGATCTCATTATGTATTTTCAGAAAAATACAAAAATGAGGGAGATTGTGTAAATGATAAGGCAAAGGCAAGATTTTCCACTATAGAAAATGTAAAATATTCAGTGTTTCTGAGGAAACTGTCAATGTATTACCCTGCAAGTAAGCATGAAGAAAAGTTATAAGTATCATTATTTGAGAGATCTATTTTGTTAGATACAATAATACAAATATCTATATATGCTTACCTCCATTTACACATAGTACTCTGAGTTCACACATACTAGCTACTCTGGGTGGAGTTGTCATAAGAGGTGGAAGTGATGGAGAGAATCAGCCACTGAGTCATCAGTAAAGCAGTCTACCAATCAATGAGGTAATTAAAACACATTTTCTAGATGTATACTACTGACTGTCATAATGTGCTACTAGCTGTGAGTAGGTGCAAAGAATAACAAGAAATATCCCTTGGATTCAAGGGACAAAATGACTAAGTAGGGAACTGAACATATGAAGTGAGAACGTTAGCTAAGACCAGGGGACTATGTTTGCCAAGTTCTGAAAGAGTGCTGTGGGGTGGCCAGAGGTGCCCTGTAAGGTCCCTAGATCGGCAGTGTTGGGATCATCAAGGAACTTGGTAAAGTACAAATTCCCAGGACCCAACTGAGATACTAAGTCTTAACTTTCGGAATGGGTCTTTGTACTATGTCTCTCAACAGGCTCTTCAAGAATAGCTTATAAATCATGGAAATATCTAAATAAGAGGGGGTCACTGTGCATGTAGAGTTATGGAGGAGAAGGATAAATTTAACTTGAAGTTTGAAAGATAGATATCAGGATCTAGGAACCTGGAAATGAAGAGAAAGCATTCCAAACAGAGGTAGAAGTGAGAAACAATAGAACTTCACTCATATTCCTGTTGGAGAAGTCATCTGTTAAGTTTTATGCATATTTTCATATATTTTTGTACTCAAGTGGACTCTGAAATTTCTAAGGGTAGAGACCTAATTTTAATTATCCTCTCATTACAGTGTTTCACATTTAAGAAGTGCTCAGAAAACACAGAAGGAGAAGGAGAAAGTGGATCAGAATGAGGAGAGACAAGGAAGAAGAAAAAAATGATATATGTAGACTCTGTGATAGGGTGAAAAGCACACTAGATTTAGAGCCAAAGATAATGTATTTAACTAATATGTTTGGGGCTTCCCTGGTGGCGCAGTGGTTGGGAGTCCGCCTGCCGATGCAGGGGATGTGGGTTCGTGCCCCGGTCCGGGAGGATCCCACATGCCGTGGAGCGGCTGGGCCCGTGAGCCATGGCCGCTGAGCCTGCGCCTACAGAGCCTGTGCTCCACAATGGGAGAGGCCACAGCAGTGAGAGGCCAGTGTACAGCAAAAATAATAATAATAATAATATGTTTGAATCTTACCATATTGCCTACAGTATTCCTTTACTCTAGGTTTTGTTTTTCTCATCTACACAATGGCAATGACATATTCCACCTCAGTGATGTTGGTGCAAAATAGATTATCTGATGTAATTTAATTTTTCTGGCATCATGTCTAGTCTGTGATATTGTGTGATAAATATTTATTAATACTGAAATAGTGATTTTTTCTGTGAATGTTCAAGAGCATGGTGTCCCCTGGATTCTCTTCATTTACTCCTTTCTTCATTCCTATAGTTTTTGCAATCTTTTTTCTTCCTTTTACAGTCTTTTTCATGCTTATCATTTGTTTCTGCATTGTCAGATTCTTATTTAATCAATTTTCTCATCCTTTTCTTACATAAATTGCTAACATTTATAGAATGCTTAATAAGTGTCAATGAAAGGGCTAAATATTTTTTGTATGAATGATCTTATTTAAAAATCACAAGTAATATAAGGATCCTAACGATTTTTAATTTGTGGACAGAATCCAAGATTTCAGACAGATTCAGATAAGATTTCCATCAACATATGGATATTAAGTGTGGGGTAAGTTTAAGCTTCACAACAAAGACGTGACCACTATATCAGGCTGCTTCTTCAATCCCACAATCATCCTACTATGCTCAACTCTCTAGAAAGGCAAAAACAAAAGTTCATAAAAAATGACAACAAACTCTTTAAACCATCTACAACTGTATACCATTTAATTTTAGGAATGCCATTTTGTTTATGTTGCTTTGCATCTGTGGTGTTTATGTAAGAACCTGATAAGTCTTTCAATTGATGGATTACAGTATATTTAGGTGCCCCCTGTCATATTTATGCAGAAAACCAGGAAGTGTTACCTGAATGTATTTGACAGCCCAGGTAGTGTTTTCTGGGTCACCTTTCCTTAGCCAAATATTCACTTGTTTGTTTGCTTAATGAAGAGAGATATCAAAATATAATCACATTTACACACTTTGTATATATATACCTATACAAATACACACACACACACACACACACATATATATATACCAATAAAGAAATTAGTAACATATTTTAAGTAAGATATCCATTCACAATGAATGCATTTTAAAAATGAAACATTTTATGCTTAAATGGTAAGTTTCAATGTTCTGGAAAATTCACTTATTTGCAACCCTTCCTTCCCAAACAATACTCAATAAATAACAAGTTGTGCACATCCATTTATTGTGGGGCTATTGCCTCAATTATGTGTACAATCGCTTCATTTTGCAACTTCACTTTGCCTGTGTAGGGCATTGCCCTGGTTGGTAATTGTGTGGCCTATTGTTTGCAGCACATGGATAATTATTATGCTGTGAACATCAATTTGTTGTATTGTGCCGAATGGCACTACTTCCCGAGGGACGTGATGATAGCTGTGATTCTCCTCAGTAGGGGGTGGGATGTTGCTCAGGGCTAGAGCTCTGCCCAGTAATTCCCTCTTTACAAGTAAGACTATACATAGTACATCCTAGAAGTCCTTCATTATACCATTTTTTTCTGCTTGTTAACATCATTTCACGCTGGATAGGTACTAGTGTAATTTTCCATTTTGTTTCATCAAATTAAGGGAAGAAAGGAGACTGTCTTACAAGTCTTTTATAGACAGTTGGTCATTTCATTAACACTTTTCATATTCTTGCTTGTCATGATGACTGACGATAGTAAAAAGATTTTCTTCCCATTAACTTATGAGAGAACAGTGCTTTTACTTATTTATTTATTTGGGGGCTGAGAAGTATTGATCTACCAAAGAGGACATTTATTAAAATGTAACCAGCATCTTGACACTTGCAAGTGGTGCACACTTTAACTGATTAAATAGTCATGAAGAAAGAAATCAATACATCTTGGATTCCTCTACTCTGATCTCTGCCAGCAAAGTGGCCTCACAAATTAAGAAAGAAATAAACAAATGTGTTTACACTGAATGTTTAAAGCACTTTACATTTTAATCAGGAAGTAAAAGGACATTACTAATATTGGTTGGGTAGGTGGTTTGGATGTGGTTACTTTTGTACAAACCTTGTGATAAATAAGAAATTGACTACTGAAGTTCCCAACCACAACAGGACTAAAGCCTGTCTGTGGGACTAAGGCAAATGTGGCTGGTTGTCCTAGGAAATGGAGGGGGAAGTTCATTGGAAATTCACTGGGGAGAGTTCTTATTAAACTTTCGTTTGTTTTCATTTGTGTGTTTTTTTTTTTTTAAATCTCAGTTTGCATAGCCAAAGTGTTCCAAATTTTTCAGCCCCAGTGTTGGGTAGTTTGGTGACCTGGAAGAGATGCAGGTCACATCTCTGTTTATGTAGGCACAAAATAAATATTAGTGATGTTAATGGCTTCAGTAGTCAGTCATAGTTGATTTCCCACCAAATTCTAGATTCTAGCACAAAAGCCGTTAAGTATCTTCCAACATGTTTGGATATTCTCAGAGATGTGGAGCTCATAATTAACAATTTTTGATATCATAGATTTTTTGAAACTTTGTGACTATTTTGAGCCATAATTTTAGACCTGTTAAGAACCCACTAACTTTTTAGAGCTATGCTTGCCAAATTTCATCTTCTTGGTTTTCATTTATCATTTTAGGCTACTGTGATGGTCAATATCCCTGCCAGGCTTGTGACACTTGAGCATTTGAAGAGTATTGCCATACATCAATAAGAGCAGCTTCACTGAATCCCAGTGCAGGGGCTCACTGACGATTAGCTTTTGTTCAAAGCTTTTCCAACATTATTATATAATTTCATTATCCTTGATATAGAAATGCATTTCTCCAAGGTAATGCCATGATTTCTAGCTTTAAAAAAAAATAAAAACCTTTACTTTACAATTCAAATTCATATACACAAATGAATAGAGCACTTGATCCAGCACTCAATGTATTTATTTATACTTATTTATATTACTCTTAATCTGAGGAGAAGATTATGAAGATGTTTTATTGGAGTGGGTGGATATTAGAAACACACATTTTTAAAATATCACATTATCAGTTAAACAGTGTGTCAATGGAGCCTTTACTCTATATGGGTAGTCTAGATAATCCATGTGCCTACAAAAGTGGCTGCTCTATTCCTCCAGGATGAAGTGGTCTGTATCAGGTAAGAAGAGATTATATTTATATTAGCATAGATGAAATGGATATGATGTATATTTGTTTGATCTTATCTACCTAACCTTTTAAAAAAGCAACATTAATTGTGATTTCAATGTGTTTAATTGTAAGAGAATTTATGAGGGTTAAGTTTCTTGATTTTTGCCTTATATGGGTATTGAAGTACAGTGTTATAGTTTAGCTGTAACTATTAATTTTTTCCCTACCAATTATGTCTACAAAAGGAATTTCCAGGCTAGAGGTATCCATAGAATATCTTCTCCGTAGAATCATGCTCCACACGCCTCCTTAACTTTCCACAATGCCTTTCCTGGCAGTGCTGCCCCATGAGATAATCTCTGTCCTCCCTCACTTCCATAACATAAATAGCTCCACTGCACATTTCCAACTTAATTACATTCCTCTGAGATTACTTCTCTTCTTGATTCATGTTTTTAAATCTTGGTTCTCTACTTTGAATATAAGATCTTTTAAGGGCAAGGATAATAAATGTTGATTATATTTTATCCTTTGATATATTTAGCACATTTCTGGGCATATGGTATATGTTCTGCATGTTTTTGCATTTGGATTCATTTTATTCATAGCATCATGTTTAACAGTTGATTCTTCATTCAAATTCTTATCTAGGCAAGGTCTTTGATTTTAAAAAAAATTACACAGTGACTTCATATAGGTTGGTCTTCACTTCAGTTATCTTCTAACCTTGGTATTATAATCCATCCTTGTACTTATTTCCCTTTATTGTTATTTTCCTGGTTGATGGTAATATTGTTAGGACTGGCCTTAGAGATGTGGCTGACTCACTAACTTGTGATATGGAAAGAGTTGCAAATTCTGAAACAGATAAGTCAACTTTATTCCAAAAAATCATTTCTTTATATGAAGTAGTAACACTTATGATGTTAAACAAGGATAAACAAGGATGAAGGATGTATAATCTTACAGGTGAGGAAACAAGATGTAAGGGAGTTACAGGCACATCACATGCTGCCAGATTAATTGAAAACTATCTTATTCAAAAGAGACTTATCAATTAGTCTTTGTTGAAAGAAGCTGCATTTTGGAAGGAGAATGAATGTAAGGATATCACTAAATGGCCAAAACACACTATGAATATAAATTTCAACTGTTCTTAGTTTCTAAAGGAAAGTTGAACTAACAAAGAAAATTTCCGCATGTTTTTGACACATTTTTTTTTAAGTCAACCAGTTAACAGTGAACAAAAAAGGACTCGAAGAAAAAAGGACCATCTCCTAAAATCAGTAAAGATCTCATAACCCAAAAAGATACGAAGAAGCAAAACAAAGCAAAAAATAAAGTCATTAAACTCAAAGAACAAGCTAAGACACAAGGACTGTGGAGATAAAGGGAAAATATGTACAGAGTGTAAGAACAGGATCTTATCTCACTTAAACAGAAGAACAATGGAAGCAGACTGCCTTCCCTTTTCCACTACATACAGTTGGGGTTGAACTGCAGAGATAGTTGGGGGTGGAGCAAAGGCTGCAGAAAGGTTTTCACTGTTAGGGTCTCCACGAAAGTTTTTTCAGCCTAAGTTAGTGAGGGTGTCTGTGTGTGTGCTTGTGTATATATGTGAGCTTATATTATATTGACTAGCATTTAGTATTACATTTTCTAGAAAGTCATACAAACCAACTGTATATCACAGTGTCCCTCACAGGAATGTACAGAGCAGAAAACAGCAGTCTGGGTTTGGCTGGGCTCAGGCTGTTAATTTTTATTTTTATTCTATAGTTTATTTCCTTTACAACACAACTTTTTCCATTTGAATGACTATATATACTATCATTATTTTATGTAATATAATATGGAATAGTATATATAATATAATCATTTTACATAATATATACTATATATAATTTAACTACATATAGTTAAATAGTTTTATATATATATATATATATATATATATATGATTCTTCATCAATGAGGTTGGTTCTCATTGCTTTATTTCTTTCTGAGGTGCTTCTATAAGAACAATAGTCTCATGTTAAGGTGCACAAGTCTCTTTGGTTTATTTAGGACATTCCAAGTGTTGAATGACCTTGGTTCTTTTATACAAAATTCCATGCCAATAAATTTATAGTATTTTAGAAATTCAAGAATATTACTATTTATTTAGTGACAGAAAAGACTGTTGAAGACACACAATTTATTCCTAGTACATCAGGTGAATAGGTTAAAAAGAGTCCTGTGAAATGGACCCAAGTTAGTTCTTGTGCTAATTCTCCTTCCTGGTGTAGATGGAGGCTTTTATCACATCTGGGACTGGGAGCCAACTCATTTGTAGATTCAATCCCACCCATGCACACTTATTCAGACACTGTTACCAATGGTGTGATGACTAATCAGCAACTAAATTATTATTTCCAACGTTTTTCTTTAGTTATATTTGAGTGCATCTACTTACTCAGCAAACACTCCAATAAGTAACATTTCCTATGTTTGTTATTATGTCTTTTGTGTTGGTTGCTGAGGGAGTAACAAAGAGGTGTTGGACATGTTTCCTGCATAAAATGAGACTATATTATCAGGAAGGAAATAAGTCATATCTAAATTACGTGTAGATGATTGTGCAATAGAGTTTAGGGAAGGAAAAAAAGAATCCTGCTTAGAGTGGCTTAACAGTCTTCTGAAACACCTTAGTCATGGACACACACTACCCTTGCTTTCTTTTTTTTTTTTTAATTTAACTTCCTCTCTTTCATCTTTCCAATAATTCTGTCTTTTCAAAATGTAGGATGTGTAATACTAACACTATACTAGGTGACTTCCAGTGCAAGTTTCGTACTCATTCTAATAGCTTGTGCATGAAGCATTAAATGTCACTGAATCACATAATGAGAGATTTATTCCCTTTTCAGTTCTATTTCAATGCTACTGATTGTATGAAGATGAAAGTCTCATTTGGGGGTTAGTATGTCCCTATATCTGAGCTAATATCAAATATTCAACAAAATTGGAGTAGACATTAGATTCAGGGCCTTAAGCTGGCAATAGGTAAGAGCTCCACTTTCAAAATATTGCTTCAATTTTGTTGTCTTTGTCTTAGCTTTTGTTGCTTTAATGACTTAAATTCAGGAAAAAAGTATATATATATATATAATATATATATATATATTATATATATATATTTGTATATATATATGACTTATTTATAAAAATATATATATGTATATGATTTATTTCAGGGATATGAAGTTTCCTGAATAAATTGGCTTAACTTAAAAATATTGTTTTTATTAATAGAAAATAAATAGACCTGTAGGTGGTAGTTGAAATTTGGAAAACCTCACACCAACCCAAATCCCCTACAACTCAAGTCACACCTGTTCTGGAGGTTTCCTTTGATAATATGGAGCCTCAGTTGGCCTCCTTACCACTAGCATTCTTCTTAGCCTTTTAATATATCCTCCTAATAGTGCCTAGCAAATGAGATCGGTGTTCATTTGATATATATTGACTGACTGAGGTAACAATTAACCTAGGTAGTCAAAGTGACAAGGACTTAGATGTTGGGGAGTAGAGAGCAGAACATTGCAGATCAGTGAAAGGGGAGCATCCAAGGTCCAGATAGCATTCTGAGTTGAGTGTGGTACAACAACCACAAATAACCTGGTGCAGCATGTTCTTAAAAGAATGGCAGGAAATAAATCTAAATATCTGACTAACAGCTCTGAATAACTTGCTCCATGCATGTTGTTTTCCATTGGACTTCCCCTTAACCTCATCACACATATTCTGCCCAGTCATGATCCACCGAGACTACCATTGACAGCAGGCCTCACTTGACCACCACTTACATTTTAATATAATTTTAGTGCTTCTGCTGAAGCAGGCTTTTCTGTCTTTCTTTCTTTTTCTTTTTTTTTTTTTTTGGTAAGCCTACAGATTCACAGAAAGACCATGTCTCATATTAAATCTAAACTGTAATATGTTCTAAAGTTCTATTCATCAATTTTCCTTAAAGTATATCTTATTATTTTCCATGATCTGACCTCATGCTCAGAGCAGCAAGTAAAGATAATGCAAGGAGTACCTTTGGTAATGGTTAGCATCCTATTTTGTATCACCATGATCTGCCCAATGTTCAGCATAATGTGAAAGTCTTAACAAAACAGCTGATAAAGGGAAAAACCATAACACTAATAAAAGTCCCATGCTTGGAGGATATGTTTAATAGTTCTAACATGTATAACATTAAAATTTTATCAACAAATCAGGGAAAGGACATTTTGTACACAGAAATCAATTTACCCAGCAACTATCTGCGAGACTTGCTTGCAAGTTATTTTGCCTCAAAGAATACACTGTTTTTAAACCTAATTCTACTGCCTTTTAGATTGTATAAAGAGAAAGGAATGTGAACATTTTTGCTCAAAGCATAAGTGAAAGAGCCAGAACACTTCCAAGTACTACAGACAAAAATAAGTACTTTGGTTAAATAAAATGAAATTTTGTAGCACCAACTTTCCTGAGTGTTTAAGCCTTTGTTTAAAAATTTTCTCCACATACATGAACTGCTCTGTTTCTTTGACTAATGGGTCAATCTATTTATCAAAGGAAAGCAAGAAGGCCACAGGCTAAACCAGCTTTTAGAAAATGAAATGCAGTGGCAAAGATTATGAACCATGAGTTCAGAATCAGAATACAAGTTTGCAAGTCACATAAACCTGAGTTTGGGTGTCAGTTTTAATGCTTATTGGCTGACTTTGACTAAGTTAATTCTAAATTAGCTTCTGTTTTATTATCCATAAAATATGGATAATTTGTTATACGTAATATTGTAGTTGTTGTGAAGCTTACGTTACATAATAATTAAAAGCTTCTAGCATAGTGTCCCAACCACAGGGGGCACTTAATAATTGCTAGTTGCCTTCCTGACCTTGCCCCATAATGGAAGAGCTTCAGACCAGATGAAATCCAGAAACCCCACTGCCAATGAGATCTGTGCCATTGCTGTGTCCTTACAGCAGTGCTGGTGCTCTCACTATTAGAGCAGTTTTACCCAAAGAATAGCAACTCCTTCAAGGAGGTTTGACACCTGAATATAACACATCTGAACATAGCAAGTCCACGTGTTGCAGTCCAACCAGCCATCCTGATGCTTCCTCTGCTTTGCCATCACTTGCTCTGTACTCCAAAGACAGCCCCTCAGAGCTGTCCAGGCTTCTAGTTTTGCTCTTTCATTTTCCAGAGGAGATCAACAAAGCTATGATAGAAAAGCAAGTAGCGGACTTGCTTAAAGTGTTACAATAGGGAAGTGGAAGATCAGAATAAGCTCACAGTTTACTGACAGCCTTTTATTTGTATGAGGTCTGCTGTAGCTTCCGGGATGAAGAAAGTGTCTCAGTCCTCAAGCAACTCAGGATTTGAAAGAGACCCAAGCTGTAAAGAGTTAGGCATCTTAGGTAAGTGCACTTAAAAATGCAAACCAATGGGGCTTCAGTCCAGGAAATCTCTGGAGGAAGGGAGTCCAGAGGCTGGAGTCGACCACAGGGATAGACAGGAGGTTTCAGATGCTGAGTGGACACTGGATTACCTCCCTTAATTTGGTCAAAGGGGCCTGAGGACCCTGGTGCACAGTCACCGAGGAGAAAGCAGTTAGTCAGCTGTGCATGTGAGGAACAGACTTGAGGGCTAAGAAGAAAATAACTTAAGAAAGGACACTTTGATGTAATTATTTATTTCAGTTAGAATTTAGGTTATTTTTAAAAGCTAAATAGTTCCATTAATTTAATTAAAATTTCAAATTTGTATAATCCTGTAGTATCTTACCTCAATATAAAATGATTCTATTTTAGACTAATAATAGATCGTTCAGTCTTATTGCTCTTTTCCTGAAGTTACACAAATACACACGTATACAGGCATACACACATACAGACAACCCTTATGCATGCATGTGTGTGCATATACACATGTATGCAAATATATGAGTATGTGTATATACACACACACACAAACACACATGGGATGCTTTGCACTGCATTTGATTATACATGTCAAAAACATATTGATGAAGTGAATTGCTTTTTCCAAAGTGCTTTACTTCTTCCCATGATTATTCCTCAATAAAGAAGCTGTATGAATGGAGTGGCAAAGTGTGGGCAATGGAGCAGACAGCCTGAGTATGAATTCTAACTTAACTATTAATACTGTGACCTTGGGCAAGTGACTTGACATTTGTCCCTCAGTTTCCTAACTGTGAAGCAGCAATAATAAAAGTAGCCATGTAATTAGCTAATGTGTATAAAGTGCTCAAAATAGGGTTGTTTATAAAGATCTAAGTAAGCATTAATTCAATAAACATTGACTATTAGCTGCTATTCCTTGCTATGATAGATAGGTATGATATTATTGTTCTGGTTTTATTAATAAAAAACTGGTTGGAAGCCAGTTATTAAGTTTTTGGTCACTTGACAATATATGACTATATGGGTTAGGAATGAAAAAGTGAGCAACTTATTATAAGAAAGCATTTGAAATGCAAAAAGGAAGAAGCTAAGGCATCTCCATTTATGTTGAAGTTATAATATCTACAGATAAATCAAGTTGCTGACTCATTGGATTTAAAAATCAAGCCACCTACTCTACATCTTAGAATTGTTAGCCTCCACTTGTCTAGTGAGAGCTGTCACAGCTGGAATGTTTAGGCTAAGCACAGCCCCAAGCTCAGCACAGCTCCACAGAATGCCCCTCAGCCCAGCTCACTGCTACCTGGGAGGCAGGATGGGTTTTCAGGACAATGAGCATTGGCTCTGGATAGTGTAGGTGTGATATGTGTGTGTGTCCTGAACCCTCCTGAAGGGTTACTGTTTTTTGGGTAAAACTGCACTAATAAAAAGAGAGCTTCACCACTGGCTGGCATGCACAGGCCAACCTAGAGGGCAATCCACAGTGGAGAGCCAGCTGAGATCCCCTTCTCAGTCATGCCCTGCTCTGCCCTGGGGTCTGCACTCAGGAATTAGAATTTGGAAGCATAACTGGGAAAGCTAAAAAATGTGCTGTTATCTCTATTTTTTCTTTTAGGTATGGCTGGAAATCAGAAAGCACTGGAAGTACACACTTTCAGCTGAACAATTTGGTCATACTCAGAAATAGTTGAATTTAGAGACACAAGCAGGTTTCGTTTTTATTTTGTTGTCTCTTTGTTTAATTTTACAAAAGATAATACACTTTCTGGGTGTTCCCATTGATTGTTTTGCTATTTTGTAAATTAAAATTTCCAAAATTTCATTTCATGTAATATAAATTGGTTATGAAATATTTCTATAACAAATTTGTATGATTAACACCACATTAAACAAAAATAAGTAGATCTGTTTACTAAAGGGCTTCTGTGGTATAATAAAAAAAATATGGGGTCTTTGTCCCCAATTTTTGGCACAGAGTTTCAAAAGCCCTTGGAATTTTCTCAGTGATAGGAGTGTCATTATGCTAATGAGATGACTCTTGAGGTCCCTAGATGGCTGCAGTATGAGGGCTGGTTGCAGAAAAAACAACTACTTGATTAGATGGTTAGAACTTTCAGCCCTACCCCAGATCTGTAGGGAGGGAAAAAGGACTGGAGACCGAGCCCAGTCACCAATAGCCAATGATTTAATCAATCATGCCTACATAATGAAGCCTCAATAAAAACTCTTGAACAACAAGATTTGGGGAGCTTCTGCATTGGTGAATATCAATGTCCTGGGATGATGGAACTTGTGGAGAGGGCTCCGTGCCCTTCTCCCTTACATTGTGCTATTTATTTCTTCCATTTGGCTGTTTAAGAGCTGAATCATTTAGAATAAAATTATAATTTAATTATAGCACCTTCCTGAATTCTGTGAGTGGCTATAGAGAATTATTGAACTTGAGTGTGGAGTGTCATGGGAACCCCCAAATTTGTAGCCTGTTGGGCAGAAGTACAAGTAACCTGAGGGTACCCAAGACTTGTGGCTAGTTTCTGAAGTAAGGAAAGTCTTGTGGGACTGAGCCCTTAACTCACGGGGTCTGCACTCACTCCAGGTGCTTAGTATTAGAACTGAGTTGAAGTGTAGGACGCCCAGTTGGTGTAAGATAATTGACTATTGTTGGAAAAGGTGTAACTTTTAAGATATGCTAAAATGTATTCAAAATCATCATGAGAAGGACACTCAATTTCCAAAATTATTGTTTTGCTCTAAGATTCTTTACTTGGGGAGAACATCACCGGGCCTTATAATGCTTGAAACATACTTAGAAAATAATTTTATAGGTACAGCTTTAACATATCCAGTATTGTATTCTGCGTCTACCTTTGTGTCAGAGACTGTAAGTAGAGCAGAGTGAGAGGAATAAAAAAATTAAATGCAAGTGATTTTTATTGTTCTAATTTACCATCCAAGAAGAGCCCCTCTGCCTGCTTCAATTTCTATTTTTAAAGTGAGGTCTTGGCTCTTCTTTAGAAAATCAACTTCACAATACCTGGACTGGTGAAAATTATGATGAATCTCAGCAAGAATGAATGTTTTCTAAGCAGATATAAGAGGATTTTGGAGCCAGATGGAAAGAAATGTGGGTGATCCTGAAATGAACCCAGGGCCTTGATCATGTTTGGCAAACACAAAGTCAATAGTGACCAGTGAGTTAACATAAAAGAAAGAAGCAGTTTGGGGAGTAAACATGTGCATGTCAAGAAGAGAACTGTTTTTCAGCTTCTATCAATTCTTGCCATCCAGCAATCCATGCCCAATATTGACAGCTCTCCTGATTTTTCAAAAAAGGCAGAAATCTGAATCTTATGTGAAACCTCAATTTTTTTGCAACAAATTTTAATTTAAAAAAATACTGTGTGGGCAATAAAAAATACATCTGTTATCTGAATTTGGACCACTATGTGTGGTTTGCAAAGATATTCTCTTGGAATATAAGACTCTTCATGATCTAGCCCCAGACTACCATATTGCTAATAGTCCTACTTGTTTATACTCTTGATCATAGTGAATTACATACACTTCCTCCTAATTTTTAAAATTTCTTTCTTTGCCTAGGATTCTTGTTGTATTCTCATAACATCAACTAACCTACTCCCTTTTTTGAAAAAGAATTTGCTCAGGCATTATTTCCTTTGTGAATCTCTTCCTAAAACATTTCTCTTTTGCCTACATGGTAGATTTGCCACTTTCTCCTCTGTATACCAGTAATGCATTAAAGTGCTTCTAACACAGCTGCATGGCTTGTATTGAAAGCACAATCTTACATACCTATCTTGTATCACATATTTAATATGCAATGTTTACACATCCTGCAAATCTGCCTGTCAGATGGATCCAGACTGGTAGCTGTTTTGCTGCCTGTAACTCCTCTATTCCCTGAAGATCATTGTATAATCATCTTTTACTTGGTTTCTTCATTCTGTTTACTTGGCTCACTTCTCCCCAAATATTATGTGAACATTCCAAGACAAAATTAAGACCAGGTCATCAAAGGCAAGAAAATTCAAGGCAGTTTCACTGATGATCTGAGGATGATGGAAGAAAATTAGAAGGCAAGAAATCAAACCTACTATCAATAGTTACTACTAGATATAACTATTACTAGAGTCACAACCATACTCCAAACAGAAATGTCCCTTACCAGCTACTTATTTGCTTTGTCTAGTTGTTTTCATGTCTGGCAGGGTGGTATGCCTTCTCCTAACATGTGTGCCTCCAACTATGTTCCCTTTCCCAGAGTTTGAGCTTCCCCTCTCCCACTTCTCTGAGGATCATTGAGAAGGGAGGAAAATACATTTTGACCCCCTTTTTTTCTCTCAGTCTCTTTCTCAGTCTCTCACAAAGACAAGCAAATCTTTTACATTTTTATGCTTACTATCATTGATATACTCTGCTTTATTCTGTTCTCTCTTTTGTTTTTCTTCCAGGTTTATTCAGATATAATTGGCATACAGCACTGTATAAGTCTAAGGTATACTGCATAATGATTTGACTTACCTACATCATGAAATGATTACCACAATAAGTTTAGTGAACATCCATCATCTCAAATAGGTACAAAATTAAAAAAAAAACATTTTCTTATGATGAGAACTCTTAGGGTTTACTTTCTTAACAACTTTCACATATAGCATACAGCTATGTTAATTGTATTTAACATGTTATACATTACATGCCTCATACTTATTTACCTTATAACTGGAGATTTGTACATTTTGACTACCTTCATCCAATTCTCTGTATATTTTTTAAAGAGAAATTTTACTACTTATTTTCTAGAATTTCCCAATTTGAAAAAGAAGTTCCTTCTTCCTTGCATACATAAAGGACTCATTTAAGTTACTTACCGTTCACCTTATCAGGGGAATAACTCAAGTTCACATATGACTCTAAACTCTTATATAGAGGAACTAAAAATTGCTACAGTTTTAAATAGCAATTTTAGCCCCACCTTAACTGACCACCTCTCTGCCAGTTCAGATCATAAGCTTTCCAAAACATCAGAGTTCAGATTTAGTTATAAGGTCCCATTAAAATCATATAACCTGGGGCTTCCCTGGTGGCGCAGTGGTTGAGAGTCCGCCTGCCGGTGCAGGGGACACGGGTTCGTGCCCCAGTCCGGGGAAATCCCACATGCCGCGGGGCGGCTGGGCCCGTGAGCCATGGCCGCTGAGCCTGCGCGTCCGGAGCCTGTGCTCCGCAACGGGAGAGGCCACAACAGTGAGAGGCCCGCGTACGGCAAAAAGAAAAAAAAAGAAAAAAAGAAAAAAAAAATCATATAACCTGTGTTTAACAGGGAGAAACAATCAACTACTGATCTGAAACACTGAGAAAAGGAGAACATAGAACTGTCAGCCTAATGTTTAACACTATGTGAAAATAAGATTTCCGATTTTGCTAGAGGTGGGAGAAAGTTGAAAATAATATTTTGTTTTATTTTAAGTTACTTTCAAGTGTTCGCTACAGTGATTTTAGGTATTATTCCTGAAGATGATCTCCAAGGAGACTATGATTTCAAATACACCACCAATGATTTCCCCATTTCACAGCCACCATTGACATGGTATTATTCCAAGAACCCACTTGCAAATTAACAATAAGGTACTGACCAGAGCTGAATCCTCAAATGTTCCAGGAAGAAACCTTATCTTAGACTACATTTGAAGTATCAAACTATTTAAAAGTAATTGACGTAGGCAGTGAACCGTGGAGCCACAGGCTCATGAATAACACAGATAGGGAAATGAATGTGCAGGTGAGTTTTCTCCAAGGCAAGCACTGTAGGTCAAATGCTGCTCTGTAGTTTCTAGTTACAATTCATAATTTTTGGAGGTTCAAACTCTGTTAACATCCTATTTCTAGACAATGGGCTAAATGGCTCTGGAAATGGTATTATAATGACACTGGAAACAGTAACTATTTATATATATTTGCATGTTATTCATGGAAAAACTCATAGTAACATGATGAGCAGTTACAAATAATCATAATACAATGTGACATTATTACTATATCATAAAATTTTATCAGACTGTTGATTTGTATGTCTTATCTTTGACAATGAATACTAAACTTTGCATGATTTACAATCAGTAGCACAGCTAACTGTCACTTGTATATTAAAATAGAGGACTTGTGGCAAAATTAAAAAAAAAAAAAAACAACACCTGTTTCTTTTCACATCATTTCTCCAGAATAGTTATGTAATCTTTACCACTAAAATACAAATATGGTAGTCACGAGATCACACATAAAACTAACTAGGAGGAAGTATACAGAAATTGCATTCCTCTTCTTAAAATATTTTTCTATTATAAAAATAATCTCTTTTCCTAGGAAACCTGGAAAAATTTACAAATGAAGAAAGAAAAAAAAAATCCAGAAGCAATGAATGTTAAAAAATTGCTACACTTCATTACAATAACATTTATGCTTTATTGTTTGCACTTGAGAGTAAACTGACTATTTTCTTTGATAACAAGGGATTTATAGATAAGACTTTGAATGAGACATCATCTATGGTTATTATTCTATAATTTTTTAAATCATAGAATGTCTTAGGTCATTCAGTATTCATTTTGAAAACCTCTAAATAATTTCTTAAGTTCCTCAGCATGTGTGGAGATAAAAATTATGTTTTTTTCTTTGGAATTTTCCTGCTAAAAGAAACACATTTCTTATTCTGGGAAAGTATCAAAAGGATTAACCTGAAGTACCACACTTTTCCCTGTGGCTATGGAAACTACCTTATAATCTATAGTATAATTCAAGTGAAATTCCAAGTTGAGAATCACAAAGATTACAAATAGACATGCAGAGTTTTATACCTCAAGAGCCTTGATCTTGAGCTCTCCATCTTGTTTCATTTTCAGTCAACTTAATAATTACTGAGTTAAGTTTAAAAACCATTCTATTATTAGCCTTTAATTATCTTACAATATTTATCTATTATCTTATAATTTTGAAATATAAAGTTGTCATGAATTGATGAAGTGTAATCTTTATTCTGTTGTATTCCAGAATTTGAGATTGAAGAGGAGAAGTCTGAGGCAAAGCCATTATCCCCTTTGGTATTCCTTTTTTTTTAATTCTACATGTCTATTTGTACAAATATTTTTTATATTTTTTCAACTAAAACCATTGTCAGAATCTGTGAAAGAGAGGTTTCTTGTCATTGATTTCTTGGAGTTATGGTTAAAACTCTTTGATCTAAATCTAAAAAATAACCCCTTTCCTCTGATTCAGGGAAATTTCTTTCACTTGAAAAAAATGATTTTTTTACCTATTTACTTCTTTATTTTATATTTTATTGTACATTGTGAGATTTTCTAGTTCATCCTATTCATGAATTATATTAGTATCTTCTATGAATGTTCTTATTTTTTCTTGAATTATTTGTTTACTTTACATCTTTAAAACACCTTTTTCTTACTTTTAATTTTATTCCAGTTTTTTTTAACCTCAAGAGTTATTTTCTTATACATTTTGTTTACATTTCATGGAGGCCAAATAATCCTTACAATCCTTACAATCTTTTGAAATTTTCAGAGTTTTCTACATTTTTTTTCTGATTCCTGTAATAGATCAGTTTAGGGGTCTGCTTTAGTTAACAACTGTATATTCAAACTACAAACAAAAATGGTTCATCATCACTCATGTGTCTGTGGGCTGCCTGTGGGTATTGGATGATCTAGACTAGGTTCAACTGGGTTAGAGTGGACAGGGAAGCTCTATCCTACTTGTCCTTTATCCTATTTCTGACCAACTGGCTAGCTCAGACATTCTTTTCACCTGATGATGATGGATATGCACAAGGGTAAGCCAAAGCATGCAAGCCCTTATAGGTGTAGGCTCAGAACTGGCACACCATCATGTTTACCTCATTCTACTAGCCAAATCAAAGGATGGGGAAATATACTTTGACCCAGACCAAAGTCAAGGAGTGGGGAAGTATATTCTGCCTTAGTGAAAGGAATTCTAAAATCCTACGGCAAAGGGCATGTATAAAAGTAGAGGTGAAAAACCGGGGTCAATAATACAATCCACCAAGGGTCTACTATTTTCTAAGTGTTTGTATGTGGTTCCTCTATCCTTATAGTACAGCACATCTTCTATTACTCTTTTTTTTTTCTTATTTAACTCATATTTGAGTAAATTACAATGTAAAGAGTGTCAGTGATTTTCAACAGATAGACTGTATGAATTTGCCTTAACTATGGTTATGTCAATTTGTTTGTTGGTATAATACCCTTCTTTTACCTACTGAAGGATTTCAGATTGCATGCTACAGTCTCTAAGTCAATTCCTGGTGTCTATCAGGCATGTATGTAATGCGGTTATGTGGAAATGAATAGCAATGATCCCCATCTTTCTATTACTGGCTCTTTGTCTTTTAGGGTAGATGGGGTTCATGAGATATTGCAGCACTCAGAATACTCTGACTCAGGGACTTTCTCTGTTGCTCTCCTCCTAAACTGTGTTTAAGGACACATCTTCCAGAATGTAATATACCTCTATCACTTCTCTATGCTTCATGCTCATCACATTATCACTTGCTCTTTTGTTTTCCATGACTTGCACTTTTAAACCAGTAAATCTTCATGGTCTTAGATTTGGTAATGTATTGTTAGATATGATGCCAAAACCATAAGCAACAAAAGAAAAATAGATAAATTGAACTTCATCATTTGGACTTCATTAAAGCCAAAATTTTATTCACCAAATACATTATCAAGAAAAGGAAAAGGACAACTAACAGAATGGGAGAAAATAGCTGCAGATCATATATTTGATAAGGATTTAGTGTTCAAAATATATAAAGAAATCTTACAACTGAACAACAAAAGAAACTGACAGTACAATTAAAAAATAGAAAAATGACTTGAGTAGGTATTTCTCCAAATAAAATATACAAATTATAAAGATGCTCAAGATCACTAATTACCAGAGAAATGCAGATTAAAAGTGTAATGAGATACCATTTTACACTTACTAAGATGATTATAATAAAGGAACTAAAAGGGAAAATAACAAGTGTTGGCAAGGATATGGAGATATTGGAATATTTGTGCATTGTTGATGGGAATGTAAAATGATACCACCACTGAATAAAAGTTTGGTAGTTCCTGAAAAAAAGAATCATAGAATTCTCATGTGAGCCAACAGTTTCACTCTATATATACCCCAAATAATTGTAAACAGAGATTCAAACAGATACTTGTACACCAGTGTCCATTGCACAATAGTCAAAAAATCAAAACAACCTAAAGGTTCATCAACAGATGAATGGATAAACAAAATGTAGTATATAAAATATTATTCATTCATAGAAAGAAATTAAATTTGGATACATGCTACAACATTGATGAACTTTAAAAATATTTTGCTATTATACTATGTGAAAAAAAGCAGACACAAAGGAAAAATGATGTATGATTCCACTTATATAGCCAAATTCATAGATACAAAAATAGGATTAGAGGTTACCAGGGAGGGGGTGTGGGGAAGGGAAATAGCTTTTGTTTGGGGGGATGAAAAAGTCTGGAAATAGATATTATTAGTGCTGGATTAACATTACGAATGTAATTAATGGCACTGAATTAAACATTTAAAATAGTTAAAAAATTTTTTTCTTATATATGTTTCATCACCATTTAAAAACTAAGAGATAGGGGGAGCATGATAGCCCCTAAAATTCTGCCCAGGCTTAGACTTGAAGAATAACCATGAATGTTTCTAAATCTGTCTCTCCATTTTAAGTGGTGCTAAAAATAGAAATGTCTCTTCCTTTACTTCACTCTGTTTCCATTGTTTTATACGTGTATTTAAATGAAATTACTTATTAGATTTAATTGTAATAATTTTCTACTTTACAGACTAGATATTCCTGGATAACAAGAACTTTACAAAGTAGCTGGTTCCAGGAATGTCCTGAATTGGGTAAATGTAAATTAGTGACTGTCTAGTTGTTAAATAAATGAATGACTCTCTATGTGTGGAAATGAAGACATTTCTACTGAAGCAAAGTGGGTAGGACTATATGGATGGCTGGTATCTATCATTCCAAGGACTGAATCTGACACCATGTGTTTTGTATATTTCCTTACCTAACATATTTGCAAGTTAAATTATACTGTGATAATTTGCAATATTATGTAATATGTATATTCTACAACAAAACAATAGAGATATTAATATATAAAGATTCTTAATCTGATAATATTAATCATAAGACCCTATACTAGTGTATTTTCTATACCTTGCTATAAGAAACTTTCACATATTTATCTAATACAATCCTACAAATAACTCCATTGGATTAGTAGATTATGAGTTATTATTACATCCATCCATAAAAGGAGTGACCTAAAGTCAAAATAAATTTAGTGATTTATCAAATTCATCCAGTGAATTAATGGCAGAGGTAGGGCAAGAACTCATATAGTTGACCTTAAGATAACGTGCTGAGAGTTTCTGTACTTCAACAGACGTGCTGGAGCGTTTCTGATGAGAAAGTTGCTGTGAGAGGGAAGATGTTGCTGTGCACGTGGACCCTCTCTCTGCGGAGATACCTTATGAATGACCTGTGCAGCCATCAGGAAAGAGGATGATCAAGGGATGGCCATGGCACACAGCACATATGGAGCATAGACACAGCAGGCTTCTCTGCAGCTAGCATCAATTACAGTGAAAAGTGAGGTATTAATTGGTGTCCCCTGAGCAGTCTAACTCTCCTCTTTGAGATCTGAGGCATATCTAGGAATAGGGGAAATAAAAGAGTGATGTGAATATAACCCCCATTGGGGAAATCAAAAACGCTTATGCAAATGTTTTTCAGTTTCGTGGGTTTAATGTAGGGAAATCTGTCAAATCACTTAAAGCTAGGTACCAGGGCTCGAATTCCAGGATGGAGGTTTAGGAACCTCATCTTTATCTCTTACTCTATTCACTAAGGTAAGGAACAGAGAGAATAATGAAATCACAACACTTCCAGAACCCAACTGGATAGGATTCCATGTTGCCCCAAATGATTGACAATGGTAGGAACAGCTGCTCTTTTTCAATGTCATTGATATTTGACTCCTTCCTCTCTTTGTTTTTCTCTCCCAAATCTTCTCTTACAACCATGCAGCCCCAGCAGTAATCTTCTCCCACTCTGTTTTATTTCATTCCTTTATCCTTCTCCCTTCCAGACACTAATCCATGCAACCCTATCTTGCCTAGGTTGCACTTTCAGCATTAACTCTAATCTGTCATTCAGTGTCTCATGACAATCCATCTTTTTTCACCTTTGCATACCAGTGTGGTTGCATAGGCTCTGAGCATTTACACTGGGATTATACACCAATGAATATGGTTCTCTCCACATGGTCAGGAGCATTTGGAACTACAAGTGAAAACGAAAAAACAAAACATTTGTATGTCGTGTATATTATGTCCTAGTATGGAATTGTTTCTAACCTGATGCTCATTGCCGTTTAGTCACAGACAAAATCTCATAGGACTCCAGGTTAAATTATCATGTGCTTCTCTCTCCAGGCTGTTGCCTGCTATAAGCTAACTATTCTAATATTTATGTCAAATTAGGGAAAGTATTGTCTAAGCCTGGGCCAATAGGAAGAAAGCGTTACTTGAAGATGAAGCTGGAAGACGCTGAGTTAATGACACTGAAATACCCCTCTGATGCTGTTGTCCTCAAATAAGAAGTAGAAGGTATATGGCTAAGAAGAGCACACCTGAGCAAAGGGACATTTTCTTTAGTCAGTTTCCTCACAATTTAATGATATAAGATATAGCAAGTAGCTGCCTCTCTCTAGGTTTTGATTTTAGCATCTGTAAAATGAAATAACTAGATCAGGAGTCTTTGCACTGTGTTCTGTAGGGTGCCAGAGTTCCTCAGGGGTGACTCAAGGTGCCAGGGTGAGTGAAGGAAGGGAGACAGGGTGCGGGGACACAGCTAAAAACCAAGTTGCACTGCAGTGTCACTACAGCAGGTTTTATATATTCTAGTCCCCAATAAAATCTCCTTTGAGAAGGATTGCTATAAAGCAAAGTTTGTACACCTAAGGCAAAATAGTTCATGGGGTCTTGCTGAATTTTATGAAGTGAAATAAATTATTTTATATAAAAATGTTAATTTATATATATATTTTTCAAAAGGTGCTTCCAGGTGTCTCTTTTGTCTGCAGTATTCCAGAGCATTAAACCTTTACTTAACTTCCCTCTCTTGCCTATGTTCAGGTTTATTATGAAGGAGAAAGATAAACCAATTCCAGTTCATCTATCCCAATCTTATTCATGGCCAAGCAATAACAATTATCTCTGTCTTTACGTTTTATCCCATCTCTTGCTATTTCTTGTACAGTAATGAATTGTAACAGCTACTTCTTGCTGACTTCTCTCCCATATAATTAATGTCCTAAGATATTCTATTTACTGGTGAAGCAGTTTGAATCAAGAAGTGATTACTTTTAGAGTAAACAGAGCTGCTAAACCCTCTCCACAAACAAAGCTGACAGCAGTTTTATTTTTAAAGTAATCAAATTGAAATCCCCAAAAGCTTCAAGTTTGGGACTTCTTATTTATTATGTGTATGTAGGTATTTTGCATGTGAAAACTATATTAATATTTAGAGCAGAAGATAGGAAAGTACATAGATCAAAAAGAATTGCTTAAATAAAAAATAAAAAAAAACTGATAACAATGTCACCAGCCCTTGTTTCCTTGTTTGGTCTAAACTATAAGCCTTCATATCAGCTGAAAATAACAGAGAAGAGAAACTGTTTATTTGAGAGCATAGATACAATTCCAGAAAACATTAAAATTAGATAGTGAACTTTCTGAGTACAAAATTCCAATAATGACTGAATAGAAAGGAAGAAAAAGAAAAATGTTATTGCCACTAATGTCACAGTGTGGATTTTTCAGTTTCAGTGTTTGCGGTGGTTCTTGCATTTTTGTAATATTTTGAAATGTTGTGGTGTGGACTCAGGCTTCTCTCTACATTGAAAGGAGTATTACTCACAGTTATCAATCAATCCATACATATTAACTAAGTGACAGGTTGATTAACCTGATGACCTTCACATCTTAAAGTCTGGCCCTTACCTATATAAGCACTATAGGGTCCCAACCCCAGCCACCTCCTCAATCTACCACCACAGCTTCAACACCTTTCCCTGAGTGCATCCTCTTTTAAGATTTCAGGCGTCTGCCTCCAGCCACTACTTGTGACTCATTCCTTCGTATATCTGCTTCCTTAGGAATCTCTTCATGGTGTCAATTTAATTCTTCAAACTTAAAAACTAATTGTGTATTTCTTCCTTTCTTGCTCTCTTCTTCTCCAATAGCTAATTCATGTGGATTCTTTAACATATTTTTTTCCATTTCCAATCTATCTGCCCGTATTCATCTTTTCATTACCTCAAATGTGGATATGGAAATAACCTTCTAAATGGTCTCTCTGTCACTCTGCATTGCCCTCTTCACTTCATGCAATTCCTCACTGCTAAATTAATCTTAAATCTTCTTTAATCAAGCATCATAACTAGTGACATTCAGATAATCAAGAGATCGTTGAGGGTCGAGCAGGTAGGAATGGTGATGCTGAGGAGATGGGCCTTAAAGTATGAGCAGAGAGGATGTAGATAATCAGAGCAGAGGTTGGAAACAATTCCCCAAAAAAGAAAGAGCATCAAGAAAGCCATGGATGGCGAGCTTCAATCGCATGCATTGGATTGTTTCCAAGTCTCCTGTCTGCCTAGACTTAACATGAATTCAACTCATTTACAACTCTCTGACAGACATGCTCTTTTGCAAGGACAGAGAAATGGTTTGACAGCTTGGCTTTTTTGAATGCCATCATTGCCCCCACATATGACCTTGTCATATTTGCATATTGTTTCACAGGGAATCTGAACTTATCTTCTAAGCTGTATCAGTTACACTAGTTTATTCACACTCCCCAAAACATAATTCTAACCTTTGGAGCATGCTTTTTCTTTATCTAGAAGTCCCCCTTTTCCAAATTCTAATCTCTATCTTATAAAATTCTATCCCAAGCTGTAACCTCCTTTGCCTTAGTTATACTTCATATTGCTTTCAACACTCATCAGGCACACTGCCTGAGTTTCTTTGTATTGTTAGTATCTTTTTAATGTGGTTTTATACCATATAATTTTTAAAAATATATAAGACCTCTTAGTTCATTGGCTTTTGTAGTATTTAAAATGAAGTACAAACTTTCATATTCTATAACGTGTGTTGCTAAAAACTAAAAGTCTCCAAAGCCTGTCCTTAAAGCAAAAGGTTAATCGTTGAATTAATCAGGATGGAATACTGTTGTGTCTGGAATACTGTATATGGGTGACAAAGAATTCTGGCATTTCAATTGTCCCGATCAGTTGACACAAACAAGCATTTTCCTACCAGAAATGTCATTGTTTGTCACAGATTTGAATCAATTTATATCTTTTAATACTGTAGCCTAGGTCACTAATCCTGACCCAACATGGCGGCGGGGTCCGGGGCGGATTCCCGAGGTGGCGCAGGCTGAAGGGGCGTGAGGAGGAGGCGCTTCTCCACACGGAAAGCAGGCCCACAGCGCCTCCTCCCCACGCGCGGAACCTGCGGCTCGGCTGCCGCAGAAGATAGGGTGCCTCGGCTTTTCTCCTTTTCCCTCGCCCCGCTCTCTGTAGTGCCGAGGGCTTTGTTTTCATGAGGGAGTACAGGAGTTTGGGGGGTTGGCTGTTTGCTCTTCAGTACTATGCTTCTGCACCCTTTGTCATGGATAGTAAAATCTCAGCCCAGCCAGGGGGGTGTTACTAACATCCTCATCACCAGCCTGATCGTCGTCCAGAAACGCTCGCGTCTGGCCTCCTTCCGATCCAGGGATCCTGTCTCAGCCCCAGGAGCTTCCTGTTGACTGTAAGTCGAACCAGCCTTGCTGGGAGAGGGAACCGAAGCCGAGTTTTGTTGGCTACTTTCCCAGTAATGGTGACTTTGGCTTGTCTTGGGACAGCGTGTTCTTAGAAGATGCTGGCAACGTCCCAGCAGAGGAACTGGGACAGGTATTATTGTCCCGTTTGACAGCTGTGGAAACTGAGGCTGCCACCCCAACGAACGTGGAGCAGCCACAACTAGAATCCTGCTCATCTGAATCCAAGCACCTTTCCTACTGGCCTTGCAGCCAGTCGCTGAAGCAGAAGGAAGAGGGTCCAGAAGGTCCAGAAGGAACTGGGAAATGATGAGGGTCAGTCAGTGTCCAGAAGGGCTGAATATTGAGTGTCTTCTGCTGAAATCACTTCTGCCCTGACAAACTCACAGATTAACTTCCTCTTCGTATTTCCTCTTTGGTGGGGTTATCAGAACTATTAATGTTGGGACTGTTGGTTTCCTTTGTGGTTTTTAGCGAAATTCAGAATCATCTTTGACAAATACGAAATGGTACAATCATATGTGTCAGTATTCTGGTAATCTAGAAACTTAGGAAATGCATATAAGGGTTTGAAAAAAAATTTTTTTTTCAGCTCACTAAATGAGCCAAAGTTAGGAATAGGCATTCACATTAACTAAAAGGTAACATCGTGCTTTATATGATTTAGCTGCTAAAACTTAATTTGCTCTTGACCGTCTTGGGCATTAAAATTTTCATGTAAATTTATATTTAGCTTTTTTTTTTAAACTAGAAAATAAATTCCTTGAGCTGCTACTTTTCTAAACTTCTATGTAAAATAAAGACAGTATTTTTTTGTACTAAACTCTCAGCCTCAAAAAAATCAACTCAAAAATACTAGTTTACTCCAATTCAAGGGATGAAGTAGCTTTGAAGATGTTCTGTATGGAGTTTTAAAGATGAGAGAGGGTGTCAAAATCCTACATGTTTTGCTATACTCACTTCACTTTCCTTCCCTTAACCCTCATTTTAATTCTTTTTATTACTTCATTCCCTGTTTTCTCTTTTGGAATATTTATCTAACAACAAACATCAAGCTTCAGTCTGTAAATATTCTGGAGACTTTTCAATTTGGAGTCTCTCTTATCTCCAGGCGTATTTAAAACAAACGGGACAAAGAGAATCTCTAAAGCCTCACTGAGTTTGGTATAATAGAAATAGCTTTCAAGTGAAAATCTCTTGATTTGTGAAAAGGACAAATGAAGAAGCACACCCATGTGTCCCTCCCACACAGCAGGAAGGTCTGGTATGTATGGGTTAAGGAGTGATAAGGAACCTAAATCATGGAATCCCTGGGTGAGTCTGCTGGATGAAAAAGCTAGGGGAAAACTTGAACTAAATTAATGAAATAGGTTAAGTCCCTACAAAAGTGAAGCACATTGTTTATTTAAGTTTATTAATGCTTACAATTGTTTGACTGATGGAAAGTCTGAAGGATTTGGAGTTTTGTTGGGGCCCACTCCCTCTCACCCTGGAACATGTGATTTTGCCAGGAAGTGGTTGTGTGTGGAATAAACCTCTCCTGCCTGTGTCCAAAAAAAAAAAAAAAAAAAAAAAAGACTGTAGCCTAACTAGAAGTCAAACTTTTATTAAAAAAACAAAAAGAAAATAGTGACAAAGACACCAAAACTACACAATGGGGAAAGGATAGTCCCTCTATTAAAGCTCTCTTAAAATTGTTACTTGGTACTACTATTATTAGAAATAGTATGGAGAGTCCTCAAAAAATTGAAAATAGAACTATCATATAATTTAGCAGTCCCACTTCTGGGTGTATATCTAAAGGAAATGAAATCAAGATCTCTAAGAGATACCTGCACTTCTATGTTTATTGCAGCAGTATTCACAAAGCCAAGATATGGAAACATCCTATAATGCTCACCAACAGATGAATGAAAAAATAATGTGGTATATATACACAATGGGATATTATTCAGATATAAGCAAGAAGGAAATCTTGCCATTTGCAACCACATTGATGAAGCTTGAGGGAATTATGCTGAGTGAAATAAACCACACACAGAAAGACAATTACTGTGTGATCTCACTTATATGTGGAATCTAAAAAAAAAAAAAAAAAAAAAAAAAAAGATTGAACTCATAGAAACAGAGAGTAGAATGGTAGTTACAGGGTTTGTTGTTGACTGAGGTAAATTAGGAGATGCTGGTGAAAAGGTTCATACTTTCATTTATAAGATGAATAAGTTCTGGAGGTCTAACATAAAGCATGGTGACTATAGCTAATAGTGTATTGTATAATTGAAATTTGTGAGGAAGGTAAATCTTAAATGTTCTTACCACAAAAAAAGAAAAAAATAAATAAAAAGGTAACTATGTGAGGTGGTGGATACATTAATTAGCTTGATGGGGTAATTTCACAATGTATAAGGATATCAAAACATCACATCATGTACCTTAAATATATATAATTTTTAGTTGTCAACTATACCTCATTATAGCTGGGAAAGTTTTTAAAATGAGTACCAAAATGAAATTATTTCTGAAAAAAAAATGTTCTGCAGGTAAAATTTTATAGCTTTTATAAGAGTGGGGCAGCTAGTAGGATCAGTCGTTGGCTGATCTCTACACGTATGCAATTGCTCCTCCAAGTCTTAGCAAATTGTAGGGAACAGGGTGAAAAAAATTGATGGCCTAAACTTTGGGCAGTATCTACAAGTGGGTATACCAATTATCAGTGATGGTTGTGACAGGAATTGACATTATATAAAGAGAAATGAAAATATGTAGAGGCTAGAGACAAGACTTCATGAAGAAAGACAAGAAATGGACTTTAGTCTTTCTCTTAGGCTATATGTCTTTAATCTTCAGAATAGAATTGTTTCTCTGGTTATAGTGTTTCCCTTCCTGGGTTGGAGGAAGCATATAATCATTGTGAGTGTCCAGAAGACAAGTTGTGAGCTTGGTTGTGGATATGTGTGTGTGTGCCTGTGTAGTAAGCTGAATCAGGGTGATTACACACACTAGGATGTATGAGGGACTTGTCTTTTATCCTTCTTCGTTTCTTCTCTTATTCTGATGACTAACATGGTATCTTGTCCATAGACATAAAGATAAATACATAAATTGTTTTTATTGTCATACCATGATATTTTTTGCTAAGCTCTTCTTAATTATCATATCCATCCCTGATAAAGGAAACAGTTCAGGAGTCATCTGTGTGGTTTGTGTTGGGCTCATGAAACTATCACTGGCTTTAATAACCTCCATCAAATGATCAGGACTGGGGAATACTGACCTGGACTATAAAACATAAAATGTGGGTTGTGGTCCCTACTCTGTCACTTGGCCAGTGTGTGAATCTTCATGAAATCATTGAACTTTTTTGAACCGCAGTTTCCTTATTGTGTTTGGAATGACTTGATCCAAGAAATTTCTCCCAATTCCTTCCATTTCAGCAATTCCATTAATCCATAAAAAATATGTGTGGTTTCAGCAGCCCTTTTTCTCATGAGGAAATAATATGGGCAGTTTTGTAGCATGTTATGCCACCTTTGTTTTCCATATTGATCTTTTGTGTGCTGAATTACATAACACAATTAAACTCTTTAGTATTGAAATCAATTCACAGTTCTTCACAATCTGGTTCTAGCCTATTTTTAACTCTTCTTAGAATCCCTAGTCTTCATTGTAAATTCTGTTTCCAGTCAATTTGGTTCTATTACCATCCTTAAGTTAAATACCTATAGTACTTCATTACACCCAAGCCTTAACAAGTGCTAGGTCAGTCCCCTGAAACAGTCATCACACATATCATCTAGCTTACCTGTAAGAATGGTTACATGATAGCCATTAAAGTGGTTAAATAAATAACATTATTTTAAATTTTTGAATTAATTATTTTATTTTTCAAACACTTATATAGTGCTTACTCTCTATCAAGTACTGTTATGAGCTCTTTGTGAATATTTCAGATATTAATTTCCTCATTTTATTTCTCACCACACTGACTACATGGTTCCTCAGCTAAGGAGATTCTCTTTTGAGAATGATGGACACCTCTGATTTGTTAGGTAACTGGTAAATTCCATAACCTTAATTCTTCATTTGTACTTACCTAATGATTAGTTATGTGGAACCATAAAACTACGGAATATTCCCTTTACTAGCTTTTCCTTCATGTTTTCTCACTGAGTATCCATATAAAGAGGACCTCCATAGCACACAGTGTAGAACTTGCCTCATATCTTGGAAGAGCAAGAAGTCACTCATAATACGACTTTCTCAAATCCAAAATGGAAAAACATAAATAGTTCCAAAATATTTTCCTTACCTAAAACATATGAAATTCTATTATTAGGATTTTATTTATCAAATAAGTGTTGACTACTCTAAGATAAAATTTAAATAATTCTGAATTCTCACTAAAATTTAGTCAAGCTCTAACTATGGTCAAGCCACTATATTAATCTTCAAGTACATACAAATAAGTAGTACCATCTTCTGTAAATTTAAAATATAGTGGGTTTATACATCTACATAACTATAACTCAAGTCAATAAATTAAGAGTGTCATATAGAAAAGTGCTTTGGGAGAGAAGAAAAGGGAACCATTCTATGATCCTAAGGAAAGAGGAGGGAAGTCTATTAAAAGGTGCAAGCATTTGTGCTGAATTTAGAAGTATTAATTTTGAGGAAAGACTGAAGGTAGAAATGTGAGTACTGACGGAATAAAACATCAAAACATGTGCCCATGAGGTAACCATCTCTTTCAAGGAATGAGAATTGCACAGGGTGCTTGGTCAGTAGAGTTGTAAAAGAGGCATTTTGGGAGATAAGACTGAAGAACTTTCCTTTGGCCAATTTATTGAGTGCTCTGGGCTTTATTCCTTGAACACAAGGATGTCATTCTGCATTTGGATTAGAAACTGAGTCAGAGGTTATCCTTGGACTAGGAGCTTCAGGGCACAGGAAAGAATGTGCCCACAAGGTTAGAACTTTAAGCGTTGCTCACTAATTCTCAAATGTGTACGAATTTCTCATCACATGGCAGGCTGAGATCAGGCCCTATAAGTAGAATGGGAGATAATTTTGGAAAGGAAGGCACCGCATACATTGATCATATCTGAAACGGGGCAGCATGGGGCTCCCGGAGAGGCCCAGGAAAGGAACAATTCAGTGAAAGATGACAGAGGCAGGGAGAGGCAGGGAAGCTGGTGGGACTCTGCTTATAATGCTGCCCATTTTGACTGGTCACAATCCTGTGCATGTGAGCTAAAAGAGCATTTGCAAAAGACTTGAGTGAACTATTAGTGCTCTCTCAGAATTGATGTTCATTAAATTATATAAAAGATCAAACATCAAGCCACAAGGAATAATTAAAATAGGACTTGCCATTGCATTAGTATATTCAAGTTTTTGTGTGTTTTTGTTTTTTTGACTCACTGTGTGGGTGACTGAGATAGAGGGAACTTCTGGAGGATCGTTCATTCCATGAAGGAGAAAGTTCTGTATTTTCATTTTCAAATTGAATTTGCATGCAGAGACTGACTGAAGGCAAAGGAATATGCCTAAATCTTTCCCATTGAGGGTCAGCTTTCCAATGCTCTCATTTGGATTGTTGCTAGTAAACAAGCTGAAAGAACTTCACCTGTATGACACATGGAAGAATCTATTTAGCATCCAAAAATTTAACTTTTTTTATGTAAGTAGACTTGTAATTTCATTGAATAATAAAAAAAGCATGCATTCATCATCCTCCCTCAAAGATCCCCATCTGTGGATTATGTATCTCCTAGACTGTATACACATAATGCCTGCAAGAGAGAAAAGCAAGTAGCAGACCCACTGACATTTCCAAACTGACTGCATTTTTGATTATACTTGATTCTTTTTCTTAATTATGGCTGTAAAAGGGAAAACTGTTTATATCACTACAGACATTTTTTTTCTTAATTTTTAACTTTCTTTTCTCTGATTTAACAGAATAATACATGTTCCTTTTAGAAAATTTGGAAAACACAGAATGACAGTAATCAGGAGAAACAAAGAAAATTGCATAAAATCATATCAGCCAGAGGAAAAATAAATACATTTTGGAAAAACTTCCACAGACCTATTTAACTGTCTCACTTTCACTAAAGTAATTCTTGGTCAATATTTTATGCATTTACTAAATATTTATTGCTCACATTATATGTGCCAAACATTGTACAAAGATGGTTATGACAGAGTCACTTAGATGTCTAGATGGAAAGATATCTAAATAATCAATTATTATACAACATAATAAGTGAGGATGCCCATTGTCAGGACACTATGTGCATTATGGAGTATAGGTCTTGCAGATGCTATGTGGGTTGTGATCCAGTCTCAGAAATGATGACATGTAAGTGATTAATGCCAATTTATAAATCCTAACCATGTTTTAAAAAGTAAACTCAGTTTTTGACTCAGAATTACATTATTTCACTAGATTCTTTATACCAGGCTTGACCATACATAATTATTTAACAGTTCTAAAGGTGAAATTCAGACTACTGTAGGATATTCAAAAGAACATTCTGCAGGCCCTGTACACCATGTGTCCTTTGCAGTGGTACAATCAGGATAGGGATTGTTTTACTTACATATAACCAGACATTTAAGAACAATTCAGAGCATAGCTGTAATATCTTCACTTCTTTAAGGATAGGTCAGAGAGAAATTTTAAAAGCACTCTACAAAGAACCAAATTTTTGGAGATTTAGAAACAAGCTTTCCCAGGGGAATGGCACTTTCAGAAGTTGCCTTTGCTGAAGAGAAATAGGGGGCTTGGCAGTAGGTGGGGGAGAAACCAGGTGTTTGGTGGGGGGCTTGCCTTGGTAATAGGAAGAGGGAGAGAAGCATCCATTTTCCTCAGGGTTCCTTAGGCCTCCTCCATCAGCAGACCAGTAATAATTCCACATCACCTACTGCCAACTGGAGAAGATCTGATTAGAGATTAGATTGGCCTAATGAAGACCCCTTCCATCTCCCAGCTTCAGCAGTTCTGCAGGTCACATTGATTTCTTCATTGGCATGTCAAGCAAAGAGATATCACCTCAATAGGGAAGAGGCCAACTCACCTTGAAAGACTTGCATCTGAGGTCAAAGAGAGAGATCCCTCTCTCAACTCTAAAACATTCTATTAGTTTTCAAATCCAATTAAGTGATATTCACAAATGCGGTTACAATAGTATTTGATTTATAAGGAATCAACTTGCATACAACCCCTGAGTAAAGCCCCTGTTTCAGGGCAAGATTAATAGACAAGGGCAAAGTCCTAAAGAGTCAGCCAAACCCACAGCCATGAGTCTCAAGTAGAGAAAGTGAAATCAAAGGCCAAGGGAACTCACATTCAGCCGACTTAAGGGTAGAAGGTGTTTCAGGGCAAGGCAATCTAAACACAATCTGGAGACACAGGCACAGACTGAAATCATGGCCCATGTGATGGCTGCCAAACTTTGCACCACAAGTCCTGCTTGTAAAACAGAGGGAATGATGCCAATGCACAAATAAACTCAAGAGAATTGTAAACACTGAGTGCTTATTGGGGCTATATATCCCACTGTAGCAAAGGTGCTATCCAGGGATAAGGGGAAAACAAATAAACGAGGGAGAAATTGTAGAAAACACAGACAGCACTTAGTAGTTATTCATACATTTTCAAGCTACTGAAGTCAGCTACAATGACAAATTGAATTTTCCTAATAGTATTAGAAATATTTTCCACAGTGTGGAGTCATTATATATTTCCAATCTGATTTTCCATAATTTCCTCTACAGACCACATGATGACCTAATAAACCCTCCATAAGGTCTAACTAGTTCTCTTCAGAAACACTAAATTTCTCTCCAGGTTCCAAATGTTTTAGATCCAACCCAATCCCTGCCCCCTCTGTGAAGCCTTCTTTATTAAACCAGCCAATAATAGCCCTCTTTCTTGAATATCTTTGATATGTATTATTTGAACAAGTCACTTGATGATTATTAAATTAATATATATTTTTCTCTACCCAATTATATGTCCCTTGGTGGCCAGATCCATGTCGTATGTAAGCCCTTGTAAAATCTATGACACAGAAACACTGTATTAAAAAGAGAAAATGTGATTTATTAGCAACTTACCACAGTATTTTAATTTTGTTCTATATTCTTCAAATAAATTATATTCAGATGTGAATGTATATGAAATTTTACGTTAAATGCTATTTAAGAATTTGCTTTATGTATTAATCTCATTTAATTATTACTGATGAGAAGTAGAATTATAAATCTTAAGATTGGATGTAACTTCAAGAGATTTCCTGGCTGACCAATTTTCTTGTTAACTTGGAACCTGTGATGTACTTAGCGTAATGCCTTGCTCAAAGTGTGTGCTCAGGAAACATCAATAAAGGAAGTGTTGGTTCAGTGAGGTGTAGCTCCTTCAATGAGCAATCCTTGCTTGCTCTGATTGCATTTGAAGGGTCCAACTTGCTCCTTGTCCTTTGAGCAGGACTTAGTTACCTGAACAGTCTCCTCTCCATCCTTGGCTGGACCTCTCTGAACCTATCTCTTCATTGCATCCTTTCCTTATACCTTACCTCTTTAGCTCATGTCCTATATTATGGTTTCCAACTTCAATCTTGGCTTTCTTCACCACCCTGATTCCCAGTGCTGCTTCTGTTCATCAGCCCTCCATCCAGAGTGGAGGACCTAGAACTGAGGGAGGTCTGTGAGAGAGTGATCACTGGTCCAGGCTGGAGCGGCAAGGTTGCTGAGAAACTACTTCTTCCAAGTCCATGGTCATGGCAGAGGACCATAGGCTGTCCTCACACCTACAAAGTTGACCAAACTTAGTCTGCCAAAAATCCACAGCAGAGCCCTTTTCTCCTTCAACAGTCCTCTAGCACCTGCTCAGGAGAAAGTTTAACATTGTCCTACTGTAAAGGAGAAATTCTTGAGGCGCTCCATTCATTGTTGCAGAGCATGTACTGAAGAGTGAATTTGGAGCTAAGAGAAAATATTTTCATAACTGGAACATTCTTGCATAGGATGTTAAAATAGGTGTCTGTCCCAAATGCAAGAGGGGTTTTACTCAGGAGTTGTATGCCAGTTGATTTCTTATAAATCAAATACTATTGTAACCACATTTGTGAATATCTATCACTTAATTGGATTCAAAAACTAATACAATGTTTTAGAGTTGAGAGAGGGATCTCTCCATCTTCTCTCTATCATACTATGTATTATCAAATTATATATTATATATAATTATACATATTCTAGTATGTGAATCAAATATATATATATATATATATGTACAACCATATTTACAAAGTATATATAAATATATAATATATGAGAGAGGAGGGGGAGTGAGAAAAAGGAGAGATTCTGACTGAATAACTATTTTCCTGTCTCCAGAAATATACTTTTTTTCAAATTAAGTTAATAATTAAATTTGTCTGATTACAAATAAGCTGGACATATTACCCTTTAAATGATTTTATTTGTACAATATAGGATATATAGGTAATGAGAATAATTTCCATTGTTTATCAACACAAATATTTTATTATTTGAAGAGAGTGTAAACATTTTAGCATAACATAAGATTTGAGATTTAGTATATTAAATGTAAAAACCAAAACAATTTTTCAAAATACAAGTGACTATACTAGAACTATGAGAAGCATAAATGCTCAGGTCTAGAAAGACCCTCCTTTATGAGGAAGTCAATGTACAAAAATGTAATATTGGAGAATACATAAAGAAATACAATTCTTTAGGCAGTACTAATATACATGCAATGAGAAAGTAGACTGATTCCACCTTGGCCAATAGTTTTTTACCCACAAGCCTTGGCTCTTTGATCAGGGCTAATCTAACTCACAATGCTTTGTCCTCAACTCAGAACATACTTGCGGAAGCCTAGCACAGCTTCCCCTGGGTTTTAGGTAATTATGGACTTTGTCTTAGGAATCAGAATTTTTGGCTTACTCCAAATTTCTCTTATCCAAGGGAACCTTAGAATAAACAACCAATCTTGCTTCTTTCTATGTACAATTGTGAAATAACATGGTGATTTGGGATCTCTCTTATTGTTCTAGAATTGTAAGTAGGCCCCAAAGCTGGGGACAAATAGGGGTGATTAGTCAATACTAATCTCACAAGAGCTGCAGCAAAAATTCAGGGCCAAGTGCTCTCTGGAGCTCATTAAAAGGTGGCAGAGTGTATTCTGCTACCACCAACCCTCTCAGCAAGTCTCCTGATTTCCTGTTAACATCAGAAGATTGTGGAAGTAAGTTAAGGAAGTAGGAGGGGCTGGAAGTGCAATATTTGTGGTGAGGTTACATGCCCCACTCTTGGTGAAGAGATTCTAAGTGAAGGGGTACCTCAGAAGTATTACTTGTAAAGAAATACTGACATTTTAATTAGAAATGGCCCTTCTGAGCTATGGAAACTGCAGCCCAAATGCCTAGTGCAGAGCAGTGTGATGACCCCCAGGGTTTGGAGGTCTATGAGCGTATAGAGGCGGATGCTAGATTCTCGTTTGCAGATTTCTGAAGGCAGTGGTTTACTAGAGCAATTTCAATGGCAGTATGACTCGAAACTGTGGCATAGTTTTCCCTGAAACCACTGAAGTTACAGAAGAGAACCCCAGAGCATACAGGGTTTCATGTGAAGGATCACAGAGCTTAGAGGAGAACACAGAGTCATCGTGACAAGAGTAAAGTGTGCCAAGGCTGCCCCTCTTTAATGGGTGTCCTTGGTGACAAAAGGGGGCCAGGATGAGGCTTAGCACAATTCCAAAACTCAAGCAGACCACCCACATTTACATGGAGTCCATAGCTGTAGGCTAGGAGCTATTGATAGAACCATTTCTGGCTGAAGCTAGACACAAATGGCTTTCTTCCTTTCTAAGAGGATGAAAAATCAAATTGTATACAAAAAATAATCTCTACTTAATTCTCACTTACAGCATCCAAGCACAATAAAATTTTGTTACTGAAACGGAGGGAGAAGGGTGTCCCAAATTAAGATCATGCCCCCACTCCACAGACTCCATCTGGAGTGAGAAGAGTGTAAAGACAGACACCAACCTCCACTGCTACTCCCTTGAGTCACAAACCCACCTGCCCCTGGCAGAGGGAAAGAGAATAATTTAAATCAGATCTGAGTTTCGACCTTTTTTTTGACAGTCTGGTTCCAGAGTCTGTATTCATTTTTAACACCTTTATTGGAGTATAATTGCTTTACAATGGTGTGTTATTTTCTGCTGTATAACAAAATGAATCAGCTATATATGTACACATATTCTCATATATCTTCCCTCTTGCACCTTCTTCCCACCCTCCCTATCCCACCCCTCTAGATGTACACAAAGCACCGAGCTGATGTCTCTGTGCATTGCGGCTGCTTCCCACTATCTATCTATTTTAAATTTGGTAATATATACATGTCAATGCCACTCTCTCATTTCATCCCAGCTTACCCTTCCCCCTTCCTGGGTCCTCAAGTCCATTCTCTACATCTGCGTATTTATTCCTGTTCTGCCCCTAGGTTCTTCATAACCTTTTTTTTTTTTTTTTTAGATTCCATATATATGTGTTAGCATACGGTATTTGTTTTTCTCTTTCTGACTTACTCTGTATGACAGACTCTAGGTCCATCCACATCACTACAAATAACTCAATTTTGTTTCTTTTTATTGCTGAGTAATATTCCATTGTATATATGTGCCCATCTTCTTTATCCATTCATCTGTCAGTTGACACTTAGGTTGTTTCCATGTCCTGTTTTTTGTAAATAGAGCTGCAATGAATATTGTGGTGCATGACTCTTTTTGAATTATGGTTTTCTTAGGGTATATGCCCAGTAGTGGGATTTCTGAGTCATATGGTGGTTCTATTTTTAGTTTTTTATGGAACCTCCATACTGTCCTCCATAGTGGCTGTATCAAATTACATTCCCACCAACAGTGCAAGAGGGTTCCCTTTTCTCCACACCCTCTCCAGCATTTATTGTTTGTAGACTTTTTGATAATGGCCATTCTGACTGGTGTGAGGTGACACCTCACTGTAATTTTGACTTGCATTTCTCTAATGATTAGTGATGTTGAGCATCCTTACATGTGTCTGTTGTCAATCTGTATATCTTCTTTGGAGAAATGTCTATTTAGGTCTTCTGCCATTTTTGGATTGGCCTGTTTTTTTTTGTTTGTTTTTTTTTTTTGATATTGAGCTGCATGACCTGCCTGTATATTTTGGAGATTAATCATTTGTCAGTTGCTTCATTTGCAAATCTTTTCTCCCATTCTGAGGGTTGTGTTTTCATCCTGCTTATGGTTTCCCTTGTTGTGCAAAAGCTTTTACGTTTCATTAGGTCTCACTTGTTTATTTTTGTTTTTGTTTCCATTTCTCTAGTAGGTGGGTCAAAAAGGATCTTGCTGTGATTTATGTCATAGAGTGTTCTGCCTATGTTTTCCTCTAAGAGTTTGATAGTGTCTGGTCTTACATTTAGGTCTTTAATCCATTTTGAGTTTATTTTTGTGTATGGTGTTAGGGAGTGTTCTAATTTCATTATTTTTATAGCAATACAATCCTACCTCAAGAAACAAGAAACATCTCAAATGAACAACATAATCTTACACCTAAAGCAATTAGAGAATGAAGAACAAAAAATCTCCAGAGTTAGCAGAAGGAAATAAATCATAAAGATCATATTAGAAATAAATGAAAAAGAAATGAAGGAAATGGAGTTTAGAACTTTTAACTGGACTGCATGTTTAATGTTTGAAAGTGATGAAAAAGTTTGAACAAAAGCCCTGAGATCCAGTTGAGGTCTTAGGAAGGGATGGGGCAGTGGACAGAACATAGTAGAAAGCAGTGACTAGAGAAAAATAGCACTTCACATTTACTCTCCACTGAATTGAAGCTTCTTAATAAACTGGTACACAGCTCTGCTGAGAATACAAAAGAAACAGAAACACATAGAGTACAGTTCCAATCTAGAGACAGCTACAGGAGAAGGAACAGGTGAGCTGTGAGTGTGGGGGCTGAGCAGGAGGGGGCAGGCATTGGATATACAGAGTAAAGATATAAAACTCTTGCCCATCCACAGTTATTTATGTAGGTGTAAATCTTGAACCAAGGTTTCAAAATCAGCCTCAAACCTTTCTGAATGCCATCCCTCAGTAGAATGGGGGAAGGATTCTTCGAGAGCTCACTTCTACTACTGCTACTCACAGGCATTGGCACTACCAAAGGAGGCAGTTATACCTATGATATAGTTGTCACAGCAGATACACACAAAGCTGAATGACTACAGGTTCACTTCCAGGAAAACTCCTGAAGCATCAGTAGAAGAGGAACTAGTTCAGCATGTTTCTCTAGTCATACCAATGATCTTTCCATACCAACTACATGGGAACTGGGCTAGACACCAGGCAGTTTTCTGATTTGTTTTGAAATGAAAGGTAGAGGATATCAGAATGCATGCCTTTACTCCAGTGGGATAAGAGGCACTCGACCAACCTGTGTACCTTATCTTGAGCAGCTATGCCAAGTACTCACCTGACCCCAAAGTATTGCTCCACACTTAGATCTTCTGAAGGCATCTCTTCTGAAAGGTCAGTGGTGCTCCCAGAAAAGATGTATGATCTGAACATTAGCTGGCTCTCTAATTACTGCCATCAACACAGCCTGTATCTAGCAAAAAAAACTTTTCTCTCAACTTTTTCTCTATTCAACTCAAGCATCATTTGGATTTGTTCAACACTCATTAATTTCAGATATCCTGAAATTACCCTGGAAAATCCAAAGCCCTCTTTAAAGAAAGACGGTTGAGATATATAAATAGTAAAAGTATTAGAGAACAATGAATGGAAAACAGTCTTCCAGAGAGAAGTGTTTCCAACTATGTGAGTCATTGGTAATGCTGGAGGAAGTCGTCAAATGGACATGACTGCCTGTTGGCCCCAGAACTGGACCTGGGCAAAAGGAGGCTCCTCACCTCTCCCCATCCTTGGAATGCACCCTCTGCCCACCGTTCCCATGGTGGGAGATGGCTTCAAGGATGCAGCCTTGAGAGAGTAATGGTTTGGTGAGACCATCTGGACAGTGTAGGAGACTGAACCCCATTAAGGCCTCTCTATAAACTCTTAAGGTTCTGGCAGGTGGGGGCAGGATCTACTAGTCTTGAGGCACACAAGACAAGCCTCCAGTGTAACTTCTCTTCTTGTTAATACCACCAGCTACGAATCTGGAGTGGCTGCCTCTGTATTTGGGGTCTGTTTGCAAACCAAGAGGTAATGTTAGTGTTTACTTATTATTTCCCTGGATTTAGCCACTAGATTATATTCGGAACCCTGAAGAATTGTTGAACAAAAAACCCCAAAAGCAAATGAAATATACTTTTTCCTGGCTAATATCCTCACGTATTTGAAAGATCTCCCAGTTTTATACGGTTTGTGGCAATACTTCCTCATGTCAAATTAAAAAAAATAATAACTTTCAAGGGCTCATTTTTCTCATATTTAGCACAAGAAACATAATGCCAGTCTAGTATCTGTCACTGAGTTGTGTGGGCCAAATAGAACAGTGTAACTGAAAGTATATTTTAAACTATGAAGTAGTTTACATATTTTAGTATCTACTAAAGTATGTGAGGGTGAAATTGCTCATAGTATGTTTTTGTTTTATAATTTAATTTGTTCATGTGTGATTCACATTTTGTACAGTAAGGGCAAAATGAATGAGAAAATAATATTATACTTTTTTAATGCAGACATTTAACTCAGTCCTTGCAAGTTCTGCTTCAACAGAAGAAAGTCTTGAAAGAGCCAAACAGGCTGCTATTGCTGGAATTCTTCTTGCTCTCTGTTCTTTAAAGGAACTAATATTAATTCAACCTTCAAGGATGAATGAACAAAATCTTTAGGATCTACTTCTTTGCTACACGGGCATATAAACACAATAATGAGGATGAAAGGGACTACTCAACTTAAGACATTCAACTTGAGAATTTGGGGTATTATTGAGATAAATGAGATATTATTGAGATAAATACATATTATTGAGATAAATGGCTAAACAAGATTCTGTTATACCAAGATTAAATCACAATGCCCAGCACAATTATATCTTCAATGTGGGACTTGAAATAAAATTATTCAACTTTTATGAAATAAGAAAATGCCATAAAAAATGCACCAATGTTGTTTTCCATCCAAATATTGGTCATATATTCCTTGGAATCAGTTAAGCCATTGGAAAAGAGATCATGCAAAACATTGGTGTTGGAAATTCAAGTATTTAGTTACATGGATATGGCAATATTTCTTCTTATCTCCATACCTGCATAAAATTAATCTATCTCCCTCAGAGGATCACCATAGTTCCCTCTTTTCCTTGTACAGGTGGCCTTTCTCTCTCTTTCTATTCCCTTTGCCTGAAATCTCTTCCTCCTTCCTTTCTATCATGCCCTCATTTTCTATACCATTATATAGAACTTTAAGTACTATGTGCGATTTATGGCATTGTCTTTTTTTAAATTTTATAATTGTGTTATCATAATTTATTAATATATGTATATATTTCAAAATATTTTACATAATTTTTCTCTCAGTGTTATATGTTTGAGATTTAACCATGTTTCATATATAGCTGTATTCAATTCATTTTAACAGTTTATTCTGTCCTTTTAATTTACATAATTTATTTATCTGTTTTGCTTTTGTTTCTGTGATTCATCTATGTTGAAAAATATACCTAGAGTTCATTTGGTTTCACCTCTGTAAATTATTTTATTTAGAAATGGCCAACAATTTACTTATCCATCATGCTGATATTGGGTCTTTTTGTTGTTTCCAGGTTTTTAATTTAATTTTTTATTACTAATCATGATTCAATAACGACACATGAACATGTCTCATTTATTGAATAGCCCATATCCATTCTCTGATTAATGAGAATTAAATTTTTTCTACAGTACCATATTTCAAAACTCATAATATACATATTTTTCATATTTTAACATCTCTACAATTAAGACACACCTTAAAAATGATGACATCTTACAATCAGTCTAAGCCAGAGGACATCTGTGATGGGAAATTTGCTATGTGCCTACTTATGCATTAATTTAATTGTTATTCCTGGTGGCATGAAAGGATAATCATAATTCCTCAATGTTTCAGTCAACAAATCATTCAAGAATTATTCAAGGAAAAAGTATGTGCCCTAAAAGTTGCCTGAAATGTTTTATTGATAACTTTTGGTAGCATCAACAAAGTGCCAGCATTAAAACTTAAAGAATAGGTATCTGCAGCTTGGATGAAAATTCTGGAGATAATAATGAAGCACTTTTTAAGGAAATGAGAATCACCAGCACTTTTAATGATACAAAGAATGGTAATATAAGAAAAAACATAAACATTGATAACTCTGAGTGGAAAAATAATTCAGAAGATTCAGACTCTGAATGAGAAAATATTTCCATAATATCTTAGTCAGTTTATTGCACTTATAATTTTCTTTATATGTACGCACAGGTATATGTTTGTATGTGTGTATATATATATATGTATATACATACACACATACACATGTACATGTAAGCCTAAGAGTTCTTTTTTTTTTTTTTTTTTTTTTGTGGTATGCGGGCCTCTCACTGTTGTGGCCTCTCCCATTGCGGAGCACAGGCTCCGGACGCGCAGGCTCAGCGGCCATGGCTCATGGACCTAGCCGCTCGGTGGCATGTGGGATCTTCCCAGACCGGGGCACGAACCTGTGTCCCCTGCATCGGCAAGCGGACTCTCAACCACTGCGCCACCAGGGAAGCCCCTAAGAGTTCTTTTAGTAAGTATAAAAGTAACTGTTTATGCACGTTTGATATTAGTAAACATTTAGGTATATAGTTTAATTGACAGTCATAGTATATATATTTAGATGTAATGAAATTGGGTATATTATTTTAAGTGTTGATATCTGGTATCAGCCTTGTTCTTCAAAATTGTCTTGTGTATTCAAGGCCCTTAGTTTTACCACACGAATTTTATGATAAATTTACAATCTTGTTGGATTTCTTTTGGAAGTCTATCAATGCATAGTTATGGGGGAAATTCAACCTTACAATATATGTTTTCTTCAATAAAGCTTTATAATTTTCTCTATGAAGTTCTGACATATTTTCAGATAAGTTTAATCATTGTTATCATAGATAATTTTTATTTTAAAAGCCATCAATTTAAAATAATATTTTCTAATTGCTGGTATATATAAATGACATTGATTTTTATATATTGAGTTTGAAACAAGCAGTCTTATATTTTCAGATTTATTTATTATTTATTGCTTCATTTATTAAATGCTATACAGAAATTTATTAATGACCTCCCCTATATAATTCTGTATTATTTTCTAAACAAATTTTATAATTTTGCCAATAGCAGTTATGTTATTTCTTCTGGAACAAATTCTTTATTAACATCTTTATTGGAGTATAATTGCTTTACAATGGTGTGTTGGTTTCTGGTGTATAACAAAGTGAATCAGCTATATGTGTACTTATATCCTCATATCTCCTCCCTTTTGCATCGCCCTCCCACCCTCCATATCCCACGCCTCTAGTTGGACACAAAGCACAGAGCTGATTTCCCTGTGCTAAACGGCTGCTTCCCACTAGCTATCTATCTAAAATTTGGTAGTGTACATATGTCAATGCCACTCTCTCACTTCATCCCAGCTTACCCTTCCCCATTCCTGGGTCCTCAAGTCCATTCTCTACATCTGTGGCTTTATTCCTGTCCTGCCCCTAGGTTCTTCAGAATCATTTTTTAATTTTTATTATTATTTTTTTAGATTCCATATATATGTGTTAGCATATGGTATTTGTTTTTCTCTTGCTGACTTATTTCATTCTGTATGACAGACTCTACCTCTATTCACCTCACTACAAATAACTCAATTTTGTTTCTTTTATGGCTGAGTAATATTCTATTGTATATATATGCCCATCTTCTTTATCCATTCATCTGTCAATGGACACTTAGGTTGTTTCCATGTCCTGGCTTTTGTAAATAGTGCTGCAATGAACATTGGGGTGCATGTGTCTTTCTGAATTATGGTTTTCTCTGGGTATATGCCCAGTAGTGGGATTGCTGGGTCATATGGTAATTCTATTTTTAGTTTTTTAAGGAACCTCCATACTGTTCTCCATAGTGGCTGTATCATTTTACATTCTCACCAATAGTGCAAGAGTGTTCCCTTTTCTCCAACCCTCTCCAGCATTTGTTGTTTGTAGATTTTCTGATGATGCCCATCCTAACAGGTGTGCAGTGATACCTCATTGTAGTTTCGATTTGCATTTCTCTAATGATTAGTGATGTTGAGCAACTTTTCATGTGTTTGTTGGCAATCTGTATGTCTTCTTTGGAGAAATGTCTACTGAGGTCTTCTGCCCATTTTTGGATTAGATTGTTTGTTTTTTTGATATTGAGCTGCATGAGCTGCTTGTATATTTTTGAGATTAATCATTGTCAGTTGCTTCATTTGCAAATATTTTCTCCCATTCTGAGGGTTGTCTTCTCATCTTATTTATGGTTTCCTTTGCTGTGTAAAAGCTTTTATGTTTCAGTAAGTCCCATTTGTTTATTTGTGTTTTTATTTCCATTTCTCTAGGAGGTGTGTCAAAAAGGATCTTGCTGTGATTTATGTCATGGAGTGTTCAGCCTATGTTTTCCTCTAAGAGTTTTATAGGTTCTGGACTTACATTTAGGTCTTTAACCAGAAACAAGCAGTCCTGATGAATTCTCTTTTTGAATTTTATTTTATGTATTTTTTTATACAGCAGGTTCTTATTAGTTATCTATTTTATATATATTGGTGTATATATGTCAATCCCAATCTCCCAATTCAACCCACCATCACCACCCAGCTCTGCCACTTTTCCCCTATTTTTCACCCTTAAGTTTAATATTAAAAAAAAAATTGGAGATACTCTTCATGAGGAAAGAGTTTGTTAAAAGATCATAGATTATTTTTTCAATCATGAAAGGTTGTTGAATAATATCAAATGTTTTTATAATTTCAGATGATTATATAGGATTTTTTCCTTTGATCTGCTAAGTAGTGAATTCCATTAGTATATTTTTAATTTGTAAAATATGTTCATATTCTTGGGATATTCTCAAATTGACATATGTGTATGTTTGAACACACTGCAGGATTCCATTTTCTGCTGTAACACAGGCTATATATTTTAATGGCTATATAAAAGTACTCTAAAGTCCAACTATCATGTTTCAATACGAGATTTATCACTTACCAGCTAATTGACCTTGAGTCAGTTTCTTAATCACTCCATATTTCAGTTTCCTCATGTATAAAAATAAGTATGATGAAAATAATAGTCCATCTTTCATAAGAGTAATTTGATTCATGTGACAATATTTCGTACCTTATAAGATGACCTGCATAATAATTAACATATAATTATTTCTTATGTAAAAGTAAACAACATTTGGGGGGACTTTAGTTAGATATGCCTATTGTTATTTCTTTTTAAATATCATCTATCTTTTTTCTGATTTAAGTAAGAGATAACACTAAATTTTCAAATGATTTAAGAAGTAGCCACTTTTTTTAAACAACTCTATAGAGTTATTATTTGCATACAACAAGCTGCACATATTTAAAATGTACTATTTGATGGTTTAAAATATGTATCCAAAAGCAAAATTATCACCACAATCAAGATATATCACTCCCTCAAATTTTCTTGTGCTCATATGTAATTCCTTTTTCCTGCCTCACTGGGTTCATCTATTCCTCAAGTAAGAATCGATCTGCTTTACCTCATTGTAGATTAGTTTGCATTTTCTGAAATCTTATCTAAGTGCAATACTACAGTAAGTATTCTTTATTATTTGGCTTCTTTCATTCAGCACAATTACTTTGAGATCCATTGATGCTGTTGCCTGCATCAATACCTCATCTTTTTTTATTCCCAAGTGGTATACCATTGTGTAGAGATACCACAATTTGTTTCACCATTCACCTTTTGAGGAACATATGGATTGCTTAAGTTTTTGGTTTGTTACAAATAAAGATGATATGAATATTCATGCGCAAGTCCCTGTGTGGACATATGATTTCACCACTTCTCGTGGGTAGATACCTGGGAGTGGGATGTCTTGGTCATATGGTAGATGAATGTTTAACTCTTTTGAAAACTGCCAAACAATTTCCCAAATAGTTGTACTGTTCTATATCCTCACAAGCAGTGTATGAGAGTTCACTTCTATCACATGATCAACCTCTTCCTAATTTTAGACATTCTAATACAGGTGTATAGAGGTTTCTCTTTGTGGTTTTAAATTGCATTTTCCTAATGGCAAATGGTATTAAGCATTTTTTTTTCCTATACTCATTTGTCATCTGTGCATCTTCTTTGGTGAAGTTTGTGTTCAAATCATTTGTCCATATTTTTACTTGATTGTTTCCATTCTTATTATTGAATTCCAAGAGTTATTTTTCGTATTTTAAATAAAAGTCTTGTACTAGAGATATGTCTTGCAATTATTTTCTGCCAACAGAAATTTAAGCTTGTGTTTTAATTCTCATAGCAGTATGTATCAAGGAGCCTAGGTTCCTAATTTTGATCAGTTCCAATTTACCAATTTGTCTTTTATATTCTGTTCTTTTGTAATGAATCTAACTGTTTGCCTAATCTCAGATCACAAAGGAGCTCTATGTTGTAAATGTTTCATACTTTTCAGGTATTTTTTTTAACTCTATGATTAATTTTGAGTTAGCTTTTATATATGGTATAAGATAAGAATCAACATTCATTTCTTTGTAAGTAATATCCAATTTTTCTAGCACCATTTGTTGAAAGAGCTATCTGTTGTCCACTGAATTGCCTTCGTGCCTTGTATGAAAATCAGTTCTCCATATATGTGTAGGTCTACTTCCAGACTCTCTTTTGATCATTAAATCTATGTGTCTATCTCTTCATCAAGACCACATTATCTTGATAATTGTAGATTTATAATAAGCCTTGAATTCAGGTAGTTTTTGTCCTTTAAATTTACTCTTCTTTTTGAAAGTTGTTTTGGGTATTCTAGGGCTTTTGCATTTCTATGAAATTTTAGGTTTTGCTTGTCAATTATTACAGCAATTCTGGAATTTTTATTTGGATTGTATTAAATCTATACACTAATTTGTGGGAAGTTTTCTGACTTATCGGCAAAGCATCTCTCCTTTTGTCTATGTGTTCTTTAATTTTACTCAGGATTTTTTAGTTTTTAGCATACAGGTGTTATAGATCTCTTGCCACATTTAACCCTAAGTATTTTACATTTTTTGGAAATATAGTAAATGATAATTTAAATTTTAAATTTCTCAATATTTGTTGCCAGTATGTAAAAGTAAAATTGTTTCTTGGACATGATTCTTCTGCGTGGCAACCTTATTAAATATACATATTTGCTTTAGTAACATTTTGTAGATCTTATCAGACTTTTTACATATTTATATTTTATCTGCAAATAAAAAAAAAGGTTTAACATTTTTTTCTTTTTAATTAGGTGCATTTATTTCTTTTACTTGTGTTGTTGTACTGGCTAGAACTTCCGGTACAATGTGGAATAGAAATTCTGAGAGGTGGCATCCCTATTTTGTTTTTTATCCTAAGAGAAAAGTGTTTAGTCTTTTACTGTTAAGTATGCAATTTTTCATAGATACCTTTTATTAAGTTGAGGAAGTTTCCTTCGATTCCTAGTTTTCTCACTGTCTTTTTTTTTTTTTTTTTTTTTTTCAGTACGTGGGCCTCTCACTGTTGTGGCCTCTCCCGTTGTGGAGCACAGGCTCCGGACGCACAGGCCTAGCGGCCATGGTTCATGGGCCTAGCCACTTCGCAGCATGAACCCCTGTCCCCTGCATCAGCAGGTGGACTCTCAACCACTGTGCCACAGGGAAGCCCTCTCACAGTCTTTATCAAGAATAGATGTTGAAAATTTTCAGGTGTGTCTACTTAGATGCTTATATGAGTTTACTTTTTTAGTTTCTTAATTTTGTGAATTAAATGATTTATTTTCAAATATTAAACCAACCATCAATACATGAGATAAAATACACTTGATCATGGTATATTTTCATTCTCATTTCATATATTATAGGAATTGCGAAAACTTTATCTTGAATATTTACATTGAGAGATATTTATTTGTAGTTTTCTATTTTGTCAGTCTTTGTCTCGTTTTAGCATCAAAGTAATGCTAGTCTTGCTGAGCAGGAGACACCCTCAATTTTTTACATGAGTTGTGTAAAATTAGCATTAATTCTTTCTTAAATATTTTGTAGAATTTACCAAAGTGGTTATCTGGGCCTGTAGTTTTCTTTGTTGGAAAGTTTCAAACTACAAAATTAATATTTTTATTATAAATAAGATTATTTAATTTATTAGCTATAGAGAACAATTTTGGTAGTTCTTTTTATTCAACGAAATTTTCCACTTAATCTGAGTTGTCTAGTTTACAGGCATGAAGTTGTTTACAATATATCTTTATTATCCTTTAACTATCTGTAGAATGTATACTGATGTTACCTCTCTTACTCCTGATATTGGTAATTTGTGTCTCCCTGCCCCATCTTGTTCTTATTCCTAATAAAACTAGAATGTTATCCATTTTATTGATAGTCTCAAATAATCAAATTTGGTTTATGTCCTGTTGATCAACTCATTTCTCATTATGCTTCTCTCGGTAACATTATTGCTTTGAAATATACTTTGTGTGATATAAAAATGAACACTCCAGGGTTTCTCTGGTGGCGCAGGGGTTGAGAGTCCACCTGCCAATGCAGGGGACACGGGTACATGCCCCGGTCTGGGAGGATCCAACATGCTGCAGAGTTGTTGGGCCTGTGAGCCATGACTGCTAAGCCTGCATTCCCGAAGCCTGTGCTCTGCAATGGGAGAGGCCACAAGAGTGAGAGGTCCACATATGGCAAAAAAAAGAAAAAAAAAAAAAACACTCCAGGTTTCTTTTGACGAGTGTTAATGTGAAAGACCTTTTTTTATATACATAAAGAAGGTATATATACATACACACACACACACACACACACACATATATATATATATATGTCTTATGTCTATATGTGTATCTATATATGTCTTTTTGTTTCTAGAGCAGTTTTTTTATTGTTTTTTTTTTATTTTTTAACATCTTTATTGGAGTATAATTGCTTTACAATGATGTGTTAGTTTCTGCTTTATAACAAAGTGAATCAGTTATACATATACATATGTTCCCATATCTCTTCCCTCTTGCATCTCCCTCCCTCCCATTCTCCCTATCCTACCCTCTAGGTGGTCACAAAGCACAGAGCTGATCTCCCTGTGCTATGCAGCTGCTTCCCACTAGCTATCTATTTTACGTTTGGTAGTGTATATATGTCCATGAAACTCTTTCACTATGTCGCAGCTTACCCTTAACCTTCCCGATATCCTCAAGCCCATTCTCTAGTACTTCTGTGTCTTTATTCCCGTCTTACCCCTAGGTTCTTCATGACTTTTTTTTCTTAAATTCCATATATATGTGTTAGTATATGACATTTGTTTTACACTTTCTGACTTACTTCACTCTGTATGACAGACTCTAGGTCCATCCACCTCACTACAAATAACTCGATTTCGTTTCTTTTTATGGCTGAGTAATATTCCATTGTATATATGTGCCACATCTTCTTTATCCATTCATCTGATGATGGACACTTAGGTTGCTTCCATCTCCTGGCTATTGTAATAGAGCTGCAATGAACATTTTGGTAAATGAGTCTTTTTGAATTATGGTTTCCTCAGGGTATATGCCCAGTAGGGGGACTGCTGGGTTGTATGGTAGTTCTATTTGTAGTTTTTTAAGGAACCTCCATACCGTTCTCCATAGTGGCTGTACCAATTCACATTCCCACCAGCAGTGCAAGAGTGTTCCCTTTTCTCCACACCCTCTCCAGCATTTATTGTTTCAAGATTTTTTGATGATGGCCATTCTGACATGTGTGAGATGATATCTCACTGTAGTCTTGATTTGCATTTCTCTAATGACTAAAGATGTTGAGCATTCTTTCATGTGTTTGTTGGCAATCTGTATATCTTCTTTGGAGAAATGTCTATTTAGGTCTGCTGCCCATTTTTTGATTGGGTTGTTTGTTTTTTTTTGTTATTGAGCTGCATGTGCTGATTGTAAATTTTGGAGATTAATCCTTTGTCAGTTGCTTCATTTGCAAATATTTTCTCCCTTTCTGAAGGTTGTCTTTTGGTCTTGTTTATGGTTTCCTTTGCTGTGCAAAAGCTTTTAGGTTTCATTAGGTCCCATTTGTTTATTTTTGTTTTTTTTCCATTTCTCTAGGATGTGGGTCATAAAGGATCTTTCTGTAATTTATGTCATAGAGTGTTCTGCCTATATTTTCCTCTAAGAGTTTGATAGTGTCTGGCCTTACATTTAGGTCTTTAATCCATTTTGAGCTTATTTTTGTGTATGGTGTTAGGGAGTGTTCTAATTTCATACTTTTACATGTACCTGTCCAGTTTTCCCAGCACCACTTATTGAAAAGGCTGTCTTTTCTCTACTCTATATCCTTGCCTCCACTGTCAAAGATAAGGTGACCATATGTGTGTGGGTTTATCTCTGGGCTTTCTATCCTGTTCCGATCTATCTTTCTGTTTTTGTGCCAGTACCATACTGTCTTGATTACTGTAGCTTTGGAGTATAGTCTGAAGTCAGCGAGCCTGATTCCTCCAGCTCCATTTTTCATTCTCAAGATTGCTTTGGCTATTCGGGGTCTTTTGTGTTTCCATACAAGTTGTGATTTTTTTTTCTAGTTCTGTGAAAAATGCCAGTGGTAGTTTGATATGCATTGTTTTGAATCTGTAGATTGCTTTGGGTAGTAGAGTCATTTTCACAATGTTTATCTTCCAATCCAAGAACATGGTATATCTCTCCATCTGTTTGTATCATCTTTAATTTCTTTCATCAATGTCTTATATTTTTCTGCATACAGGTCTTTTATCTCCTTAGGTCGGTTTATTGCTAGATATTTTATTCTTTTTGTTGCAATGGTAAATGGGAGTGTTTTCTTAATTTCACTTTTAGATTTTTCATCATTAGTGTATAGGAATGCCAGATATTTCTGTGCATTAATTTTGTATCCTGCTACTTTACCATATTCATTGATGAGCTCTAGTAGTTTTCTGATAGCATCTTTAGGACTCTTTATGTATAGCATCATGTCATGTGCAAACAGTGACAGCTTTACTTCTTCTTTTCCATTTTGGATTCCTTTTATTTCCTTTTCTTCTCTGATTGATCTGGCTAAAAGTTCCAAAATTATGTTGAATAAGAGTGTTGAGAGTGGGCAACCTTGTCTTGTTCCTGATCTTAGTGGAAATGCTTTCAGTTTTTCACCACTGAGGACAATGTTGGCTGTGGGTTTGTCATATATGACCTTTATTATGTTGAGGAAAGTTCCCTCTATGCCTACTTTCTGCAGGGTTTTTATCATAAATGGGTGTTGAATTTTGTCAAAAGCTTACTGTGCATCTATTGAGATGATCATATGTTTTTTCTCCTTCAATTGTTAATATGGTGTATCACATTGATTGATTTGTGTATATTGAAGAATCCTTGTATTCCTGGAATAAACCCAACTTGATCATGGTGTATGATCCTTTTAATGTGCTGTTGGATTCTGTTTGCTAGTATTTTGTTGAGGATTTTTTTCATCTATGTTCATCAGTGATATTGGCCTGTAATTTTCTTTCTTTGTGACATCTTTGTCTGGTTTTGTTATCAGGGTGATGGTAGCCTCGTAGAATGAGTTTGGGAGTGTTCCTCCCTCTGCTATATTTTGGAAGATTTTGAGAATGATAGGTGTTAGCTCTTCTCTAAATGTTTGATAGAATTCACCTCTGAAGCCATCTGGTCCTGGGCTTCTGTTTGTTGGAAGATTTTTAATCACGTTTTCTATTTCAGTGCTTTTGATTGGTCTGTTCATATTTTCTATTTCGAACAGTAGCAAAGATCATTAAAACTAAAAGCTTGTTCTTTGAGAAAATAAACAAAATTGATAAACCATTAGCCATTTTCATCAAGAAAAAAGAGAGAAGACTCAAATCAATAGTATTTGAAATGAAAAAGGAGAAGTAACAACTGACCCTGCAGAGATACAAAGATCTTGAGAGATTACTATAAGCAACTCTATGCCAATAAAATGGACAACCTGGAAGAAATGGACAAATTCTTAGAAATGCACAACCTGCCAAGACTGAATCAGGAAGAAATAGAGCCATTTTAGATTCACAGCAATATTGTTTGGAGGATACAGAGATTTCCCATATACCTGCTGCTCCCAGACAGTCATAGCCTCCCCTATTAGCAACATCCTCACCAGAGTGGTACATTTGTTACGTTTAATGAGCCTACACTGTCACAGCATAATCACTAAAGTCCATACTTTAGGGCTAACTCTTGGTGGTGTACTTTCTATGTGCTTTGACAAGTGGCATGTGACACTTGTATAGTATTACACAGAGAATTTTACTGCCCTAAAAGTCCTCTGTGCTCTGACTGTCCTTCCCTCCCTCCCTCCACTACTTCCAGCAACCACTGATCTTCTTATGGTGTCTCCATGGTTTTGCCTTCTTCAATATATCATACAGTTGTAATCATATGAGTATGTAGCCTTTCAGTTAGGCTTTTTTTCATATAGTAAAATGCTTTTAAGATTCCTCCATGTCTTTTCGTGAATTGATAGCTTATTTTTAGCTCTGAATACTAGTTTGTTTTCTGAATGTACCACTTTATTCATTCGCCATAGTTGCTTCCAAGTTTTTATAATTATTCATAAATTTTATCTAAACATCAGTGTGCAGCTTGTTGTATCTGCTTAAGTGTTCAACTCTTTTGTGTAAATACCAAGATGTGAGATTAGTGTGAGATTGCTGAATTGTATGGGATCCTGTGTAGTGTTGTAAGACTTCATCAAACTATGTTTGAAAGTGCCTGTTCCATTTAACACCAGCAATGAATGAAAACTGCTGTTGCTCTACACAGTCACTAGCATTTGGTTTTATCAGTATACTGGATTTTGGCCATTCTAATAAGTTTGTAGTGGTATCTCATTGCTTCAGTTTATATTTCGCTAATGACATATCATGTAGAGCGTCTTTTCTTATAATTTTTGCCATTTGTATATCTTTGATTAAGTGTCGTTAAGGTATTTGATTAATTTATTTAATAGGGTTGTTTTTTTTTCTTACTGTGGACTTTTAAGAATTTTATGTTAATAAGAAATATTTGTATGTAGATTTCTTTTCTTGTAATGTCTATGTGTATTTCAGCATAAGAGTAATGCGGGTCTCATAGAATGTATTAAGATGTATTCTTTCTGCATCTCTGCTCTGAAAGAGATTATAGAGAATTGGAACAATTTCTTCCTGAAATGGTGAACACATTTGGAACTGGTGCTTTCTCTTTTAGAAGGTTATTATTGATTCAGTTTCTTTAATAGAATAGACCCATTCAGATTGTCTATTTCTCCTTGTGTAAGTTTTGACAAATTGTGTCTTTCAAGGAATTGGACCATTTCATTCAGGTTATCAAATTTGTGGGCGTGGAAGTGTTCATAATACTCCTTTATTAACCTTTTAATGTCCACAGTGATGTAGCGATGTCCCCTCTTTCATTTCTAATATTAGTAATTTGTGTCTTCTTTCTCTTCTTTTTTTTTTTTTTTTTCTTTTTTTCCTCTGGTTAGCCTGGCTACAGGCTTTTTGATTTTACTGATGTTTTCAAAGATCCAGACTTCAGTTCCACATATTTTCTCTATTGATTACCTATTTTCAATTTAATTGATTTCTGCTCTATTTATTTCTTTTCTTATGAATATTTTTTATTTAATTTGTTCCTCTTTCTTCAGTTTCCTAAGGTGGAGACTTACCTTATTAACTCTAGAGCTTTCTTTTTTTTTTTCTAATATATGCATTCAGTGCTACAAATTTCCCTCCAAGCACAGCTTAGACTGCAACCCATAAATTTTGATAAGTTGTTTTCATTTTCATTTAGTTCAAAATATTTGTTAACTTCTCTTCAGGTTTCTTCTTTGATTTATGTATTATTTAGAAGTGTGATGTTTATTCTCCCTGTATTTTGAGATTTTCCATGAATCTATTACTGATTTCTGGCTTAGTTCTATTCTGATCTGAGAGCACACATTGTATGATTTCTAATCTTTCAAATTTGTTAGGATGAGTTTTATTTTTTGATTTGTTCTGACAATCTCTGTATTTTTACTGGTGTATTTACCACTGATGGTCAAAATGATTATTGTGATATTTGGACACATGTGCACCATATTTTTTACTATTTTTCTGTTTGGTGCCCTGGTTCTTTGTTCCTATTTTTTATTCCACTTTTTATTCCCATTATTTTTGAATTCTCAGAATGTAGTAGCAATAATCTCAGTGGAAATGTGCGTCTTGTGATCACAGAATAAAAGATTTCATTAAGGATTGTGGAACAGAGAAATACAAGGAGCAAGTTTTCTTGGTGAGGTGCTTGAATGTCTCCACTAGCCCTGGATTCCTTAATCCCCCATGTTTTGTTACACGAGTAATAGGAAACTTTTTCTAGTTTATTCTCTCTATTCAGCTTTCTGTTGTTCAAATAAAGGTAGAACCCATTCTTAAATGACATTTTCTAAGTTTTGGGGGTTATTTTTTTGGTTTATGTAGGATTTGTTTTCTCTACTTTGTTTATATTTCCAACTAAAAAACTATCTTTATAAATAGCATATATAGAACTTTTGTGTTTTATAGCATTTAGAACTTATTTCTTGATACTTTGCTATAAAGAATGTGGGAGAAGTACTCCTATTAAAAAATAACTATCTTCTCTGAAATCTGACCCTCAAATTCAGTAGTGTCTCCAATCATTGTGTCAATCAAAAACACCATCATAAACATCTGTAGTGTCTCAGAGGATATCAGTGTATCTTTTAGAAATTACTGGTTTAAATTTTCCTTGGTATCTTTTAATAACATTTTGTTAATTTATCCACATACATCCTGTACCTCTTCTGTTTGTTTTATAAAGATAGATTATGCATTTCTATTGGTCTTCTAAAAGCTATTTTTTGTATGTGTGAACTTTTAAAAACTGTTGTATCCAGCAATTTCCTAAACTTTCTTTTTACTTCTATTAAAAATTTAGAGTTTCATTCAGTTTTTTATGCAGTCACATTCCCTGTAATTAATTATTTTATTTCCCCTTCTCTCTTGTTTACTGTCTCTTCAACTGGTTAGGATCACCAATACAACAGTGAATAGATGTAGTTGTAACAGTATCCATTTCCTGAAATTAAAGAGAACTATTCTAAGTGACTCACTGGAAAGTAAGATGTTAATGGGAAATTTTTTATACTATTTATCAGGTTAAGGAATCTCCTTTCTAGTTGAATCGCAACTAGGTGAAAAGTATTGTTAAGTGCTTTAAAAAATTGTCTGTTGAAAGAGTCATGTTATTTTTCTTCTTTATTAATGTGGTGAAATATATTAATACATTATTGTCCTTAACCCCAATATCATACATTAGCTTTATGATTTTATACTATACTAACATTTAAAACAATATTCCTTATTTAGCCAATTTTGTTGTTTACCATTTTTTTCTTTAGTCATGATTTTGACAAACCTTAATTTATTTAATATATTTAAATATATTTCTAAGAATTAGAATTCAGAAGTTTTTAGGGATAAAGATACACAGTTTATCTTTTTGTTGATTCTCAGTCTTGTTGACTTAATTTTTTTCTATCAATGAATATTTAGCTAAATTTCATATGTGGAAATTTTGATTGGCCTCAATTGAAGACACGTTTCCCCACAGAGAATTTATCTTCTTTTCAGAGTATAAAGTGGTGCTACCAACCATGGAACTCTGTACTCTTAACTTGCATTTTCCATGTGGGTTCTGTAAATGTGAATTCTAGAATCATTTAATAGCAAGATTATTATTACAAATTATTAGATAAAATTTATATATTAAATTTTAATATAATAAATTATGAGTCTTCTCTGAGTGTATTTTATTAATATAATAATTATTTTATTATTCTTAAAACGTTTTCATCTAGAAGGACCGTGGAAATAGGTAGGCTTTACTTCTGACATATTTTCCTAACGTGGATTTTTTTCTAACTTATAGTGTCACTGAAAGTGTAACTCCTTCAAAATTCTGCATTTGTGCAGGACAGAGAGTATACATCAAGTTCAACCCACTCTTATGGACATAAAGCCTAATTTAGTTTTATCAAAGTGTTATTAATTCCCAAGTCTCCAGGTATCAGGAAACAATACTTATTCCAATAATACTCCCAGCCTCTCTGATCACTTACCACTCTGGCTTCAATACAATAGGAAACCTTTTTTATTTTAGCCTGAGTAGTTTTATGAATTGTATCTTAATATAATTAATGCATTCAAAAGGATCTCTTTTTAATGATTCCTCCAGCCCCCAGGTGTTTTCCAATGGGTAGGTTTTCAATATATTCTGCAGATTTTTTTTAAAAAAATAAATACTTTTCTATTTTCTTCATGACATCTGTTTCATTGAACTTGAATTCTTATGTTCTATTATTTCTATATGATTATCTTCTCTCTGGCTTATTATCTCTTTCAGATGGGCTAATATTAAGATCTGTTGGATTTGTAGAAATCATATCTGGAGATTGTGGTGGGGATTCTGCAGGTGGTGAAGGGCCAAGTAACAAGAACTATTCCTTGAGGTCACGTGGATAAAAAAATACAAAAAAAATCTAGTCTTACCCATGAATAAATGATAGTGTAGTAAAAGAGAAAAACATGTAAACTATTATTGCAGTATAGTATATAAGAAATATAGGACTTTATGAGAAAATTATATAATACAGTAAAAATTTAGAGGTTTGCATAGAGTGCAGCAAGGAACAGTGGATCCAGTGACCAACACTGCCTAGGAAATGCAGGAGAATTTCCTCCACACCCAGGTGTGGAGTAATGAATGTACAGGCTCAAGAGTTTCAGACCATGGGGGCACATTTAGCAGGTATTGGATTAATGCCTTGCTTTCAACTTAAAGGTATGAAATTGGAGAAATTTTGGAAGAAGTGGCAAACATCAGTTATAAACAATAAAACACATTTGACAAATAACTTGACTGAAAGGAAACTGCTCTTTGTTTACAATGTAGTCCAACCCTAAGTCATGGGTATATTTATTATATTTTATCTTTCCTTTAATTATTCCTATATTTAATTTTGATTTTCACTTCTGACTTTTACTTTCTGTTCATCACATATATGTTGTTAGTTATTCCTGTCAGTTTTTTTCATCTTATCTCCACATTTAGCACACTCTTTTTTTTTTTTTTTTTTTTTTTTTTACATCAGGCCAGTCAGAGAAGTTGAAAAATCACATTTGTTACTCTACACAGATTGAATCTCTAAACCTAACTGGCTGGTCGTTTCAGAATATGTTGATTTTTCATTAAAGGAGTCTGTTAGACAGCATAAATTAATATTTCTACTATAAGGAAAATGAAAGATGCAAGGCATAAGCTTCACACATCCATCCACTCAGCCAGTCAGGCCTTCTAGATCATTTGCTTTCATGGTCGCTTTCACATGGAAAAGAGTGCTGCACATAGGTATCTGGAGAGTGAATGAGGGGAGTTACCTAAGATTCAGTATTCACTTACATAAAAAGAGGTAGCCAGAAGTCATGTTCACCAAAGTCAATTTTAGCTCTAACATGTAACATTACAAGCAATTATATGATTGACTGTGGTCTGATGACTAATACTCTTACTAAACCATAAATAGATTACTAAAATAGTCTTCCTCTATGTATGAGGTGAAACAAAACATGAGAGAATTAGGTAAGCAACCCTACTGCTCTCAGCATTATAAATATATATATATATATATATATATATATATATATATATATATATATATATATATATATATGTTATTAGAGAAATAAAGGGCACCTAGCTGACAGTGATTAATGCCTGGCCAATCATGTGCTCATATTCTAGGTGACACTCTCACTATCATAGAAAAAGTGTGGCAGGGCTCTCAAAGACCAGTTTTCACCACTGTATTCTATTGAAAGAGTTTATGTATCAACCAAAATGTAAGTATATTCGGAAGGAGTATGCCTTGAGGAATTTTTACCTATTAGAGACATAAGGAACATTAAGAATATATCCAGAGGGCTTCCCTGGTGGCGCAGTGGTTGAGAGTCCGCCTGCTGATGCAGGGGACACGGGTTCGTGCCCCGGTCCGTGAAGATCCCACATGTCGTGGAGCTGCTGGGCCCGTGAGCGATGGCCGCTGAGCCTGCACATCTGGAGCCTGTGCTCCACAATGGTAGAGGCCATAACAGTGAGAAGCCCGCGTACCACAAAAAAAAAAAAAAAAAAAAAAAGAAAAAAAAAAAAAAAAAGAATATATCCAGAATAGATGTTAAGAAATGGGTAAGGTACATACTCTAAGAGAAGAAACATTGGACAGTAATCAGGAGACATTATTTAATCTTGGGTATATCTTTAACTGGATTAAAAGCATTGGACAATCATTAATGTTTTCTGGGTTTTGATTTCTTCATCTGTAAAATAATTTGATTGTCAGATAATTAAGATCTCTTTGTCAAATATAACCAGAACCAGACTCTAGTTAAAGCAATAGACACAGATTTTATTCAGAAGCTATTTCAACAGGAAAACAAGAGACCTCAGTATGGAACTGGGTTTAACTCCATGTACATGAAGGACAGGTGGGATATAAAGACAATAAGCAGAATGGGGGCTGGGTCAGTGGATGAAAAATTACTAAGAGAAATATTCCCAAAGGATAGGAGATTCTTGCTGAAGTAACTTAACAAGATTTTGCTGAAGGCAGGCCAAGATGACCAGATATCAAGAGTGTGTGTAGGGGCGTGAATTCTTATTAAACTGACTTAGCAGGATTCCTGTTAAAACTGAGGCAGACAGGCCCAGCAGGGCCATGATGGCCTAGGCATAGTTGAAAATAGGGTGCAGAGAAGCCCGACAAAAATTTGGTCAAGGAAACTTTCTTTGTTGCCTTCCATACTTAACAAGGTACTATTCCATGATGTTTAGGTTAATAGGCCAGAATTTATTTTGATCTGAGAGTATAATCTCGGAGAAGCAGAGCAAGGAGGGAGAGGTCAGTGTTTGATACTCAACTTGTCCTTTAGAGCTGGACAGGCTCAGGCTTCAGAAGTTGCTGGGGAGGTAGAATTGGCTGAGGAAGCATTGTACGGTGTGTGCTGGTGAAAATCTAGGCTTAAGAGTCTGCATGAGATTCCCAATTGAGTGTCAACATTTGCTAAAAACAAGATGAGACAGAGAAGGAATAGTCAACTTATAAAATGATAAACTCACAGAATTGTAGAGATGGGATCTAAGGATTAATATTCTGATTATATTACCTCAATGAGTTAACTGAAGCCCAAAGAGATTAAATAACTTGGCCAAATTTAGTAGACAAAGAGTGGAAGATTAAATAGCCTACCATATAATGTTCCATCAGTTCATTTTTACAGCATATTCCAAATTTTAAAAGAATGCTAATTACCAGAAAGAGGAGGTATCTCAGGAACTAATATGCAATTTACAATGCATACAAATTTACATAATCTTAAGAAATCAACAATGAATTACAGTGCCTCTGTAGGTCTATCTGATCTGTGTTTGGTGCTACTGATGTAAGAAGATTAAAAAAAAAAAAAACTTCAGAGAAATAGTATTTCATATCTGTGTTTTTTGTATCTTGCAATATCCTTTCTGGTCAAGTACCCTATCTCGGGAGCAGGTATTGATTTTTTTTTTCCAGCTACAGTACAATCCTTCACCCTTACCCACCACATCCCAACTGTTTCTAGCTTGTAATTATAAAATATTAAAAGCACAGTAAATGATGTAATTTCCCATACATGTTGGAATATTAAAAAGCTAGCTGCAGTTTAGTAATAAAATAAAATTATTGACAATAATGAGTTTCTGGAAAAAAACAGCACTCTTGTTTATCTAAGCCATTCAGAGCAGGGAGTTTGAAGAAAGCAGCTGGCAGTTACTCATTGCTCAATTCATAAAACCCTATTTTTTGCTGCACTGCTGAGATTCCCCAAGCTGGATTCAAGTTGGGAAAAGCAGTCTACTTAAGAAGAATCCTGGTATCTGTGTCAGAGTATCTGTTTTCTAGTCCTGACTCTGTCAGTAAATAACACCATTACTGTTGATTTAGCTTCAGGGGGAGATGAGAGGGGTACTCTTTTTGTTAGATGTGATACAGGGAAAAGTACTTTCTCTAATCATTTCACAAATGTTTTATGGGATAATATATATATATATATATATATATATATATATATATATATATGTATAGAGAGAGAAAGAATGTGGAATTTCATATTGTTTTTTCTTCTAGGACATTAATTCGAAAAATATTATTTTTTATTTTGTAGAGGGGTACTTTACAAATAACTTTTTTTAAAGTATAAATATTACTTATATTTCTGTATTTGGGTGAGAAAAATGGACTGCCATTTTTACATTATTGGTAAGGTGCACTTTGAGGGTTAAGACTCGTGAATGAGAAGAGTAGGTGACAGCATTGTGGGCTGGACTCTGGTACGTTTACTACAACTGCTGCCATCCTCTCTTTGCCCCAGTATCTGGACTGAGCCTTACTTTACCCGTCCTCTCCCATTCATTGCAACAAATTGCACCCTGAAGTCTCCAGCGAGCCTTGTTTCCCTTTGTGGGAAACCTCATATTTCACCTACTGAGACCAGGCCCTGGGAGCATCCCATGTGGTGTTCACAAGAAGAAAGCATTTCCTGATTGAGGGACTTGGTGAAGAAGCCAGATGCCCCATCACAGCATGTTGGCACTTGGGCTGGGTCAGAAAGAGAGAGCAATGCTCTGAAGCTGTTCTTCAGTGGAGAGGTGCCAGGTACTGGTAGTGAAGGTCTCCTGGGAAGATTTCTGGGTCCTGGCTGCTGCCAGGAAGGACAGCTGACCCCTGTGACAAAGAAATGGCGTGTTTTGAGTTACTCTGACCTTATACCTTGGCTGACATGGGATTGACACCTCAGGAGCCTGCGTATAGCCTCTAAGAAAAAAAGGGACAGATCCTTATGCACAGAGAACTGTAACTGTGCCACAGGTCTGAGGGCTGGGACTTCCTGCCTGATCCTGCTCTTCTGGAAATAAAACACTGCATGAAAGAGGCAAAGACCCTACTTCACTTTACAGTGAAGGATGCAGTCAATACATAAAGATATTAGGCCCTGAACCAAGATGGCAGAGTAGAAGGACGTGCTCTCACTCCCTGCTGTGAGAACACCAGAATCACAACTAGCTGCTGGACAATCATCTACAGGAATACACTGGAACTCACCAAAAAAGATACCCTATATCCAAAGACAAAAGAGAAGCCACAATGAGAGGGTAGGAGGGGCACAATCACAATAAAATCAAATCCCATAACTGTTGAGGAGGTGACTCACAGATGGGAGAACACTTATACCACAGAAGTCCACCCACTGGAGTGAAGGTTCTGAGCTCCCTGTCAGGCTTCCCAACCTGGGGGTCTGGAAATAGTGGGAGGAATTCCTAGAGAATCAGATGTTGAAGCCTAGTGGGATTTGACTGCAGGACATCAACAGGCCTGGGGGAAAGAGAGACTTCGCTCTTGGAGGGCACACACAAAGTAGTGTGTGCATCGGGACCCAGGGGAAGGAGCAGTGACCCCATAGGAGACAGAATCAGACCTACCTGTTAGTGTTGGAGGGTCTCCTCTAGAGGCGGGGGTTGACTGCGTGTCACCCTAAGGACAAGGACACTGGCAGCAGAAGTTCTGGGATGTACTCCTTGGGGTGAGCCTTCCCAGAGTCTGCCACTAGCCCCAGCAAAGAACCAGAGTAGGATCCAGTGTTGGGTTGCCTCAGGCCAAAAAGCAACAGGGAGAGACACCAGCCTCACCCATCAGCAGAAGTGGATTAAAGTTTTACTGAGCTCTGCCCACCTGAACAACAGACAGCTCTACCCTCCACCAGTCCCTCCCATCCAGAAACTTGCAGAAGCCTCTTAGATAGCCTCATCCACTGGAGGGCAGACAGCAGAAGCAAGAGGAACTACAATCCTGCAGCCTGTGGAACAGAAACCACATTCACAGAAAGATAGACAAGATGAAAAGGAAGAGGGTTATGTACCAGATGAAAGAACAAGATAAAACCCCAGAAAAACAATTAAATGAAATGGAGATAGGCAACCTTCCAGAAAAAGAATTCAGAATAATGATAGTGAAGATGATCCAGGACCTCGGAAAAAGAATGGAGGCAAAGATTGAGAAGATGCAAGAAATGTTTAACAAAGACCTAGAAGAATTAAAAAACAAGCAAACAGAGATGAGCAATACAATAACTGAAATGAAAACTACCCTAGAAGGAATCAATAGCAGAATAACTGAGGCAGAAGAACAGACAAGTGATCTGGATGACAGAATGGTGGAATTCACTGCTGTGGAACAGAATAAAGAAAAAATAATGAAAAGAAATGAAGACAGCCTAAGAGACCTCTGGGACAAGTTTAAATGCAATGACATGTTCATTATAGGGGTCCCAGAGGGAGGAGAGAGAGAAAGGTCCCAAGAAAATATTTGAAGAGATTATAGTCAAAAACTTCCCTAACATGAGAAAGGAAATAGCCACCCAAGTCCAGGAGGCACAGTGAGTCCCAAACAGGTTAAACCCAAGGAGAAACATGCCGAGACACATAGTAATCAAATTGGCAAAAATTAAAGACAAAGTAAAATTATTGAAAACAGCAAGGGGAAAATGACAAATAATATACAATGGAACTCCCATAAGGTTAACAGCTGATTTCTCAGCAGAAACTCTACAAGCCAGAAGGCAGTGGCATGATATACTTAAAGTGATGAAAGGGAAGGACCTACAACCAAGATTACTCTGCCCAGTAAGGATCTCATTCAGATTCGATGGAGAAATAAAAGCTTTACAGACAAGCAAAAGCTAAGAGAATTCAGCACCACGAAACCAGATCTACAAAAAATGCTAAAGGAACTTCTCTAAGTGGGAAAGAGAAGAGAAGGAAAGGACCTACAAAAACAAACGCAAAACAATTAAGAAAATTGTCATAGGAACATACACATCAATAATTACCTTAAACGTGAATGGATTAAATGCTCCGACCAAAAGACACAGGCTTGCTGAATGGACACAGAAATAAGACCCATATATATGCTGTCTACAAGAAACCCACTACAGACCTAGGGACACATATAGACTGAAAGTGATGGGATGGAAAACGATATTCCATGCAAATGGAAATCAAAAGAAAGCTGGAGTAGCAATACTCATATCAGAAAAAATAGACTTTAAAATAAAGTTACAGTAGACTACATAATGATCAAAGGATCAATCCAAGAAGATATATCACCTATAAATGTATATGCACCCAACAAGGAGTACCTCAATACATAAGGCAAATGCTAAAAGCTATAAAAGAGGAAATTGCCAGTAACACAATAATAGTGGGGGACTTTAACACCTCACTTACACCAATGGACAGATCATCCAAACAGAAAATTAATAAGGAGACACAAGCTTTAAATGACACAATAGACCAGATACATTTATTGATATTTATAGGACCTTCCATCCAAAAACAGCAGATTACAATTTCTTCTCAAGTGCACATGGAACTTTCTCCAGGATAGATCACAGCTTGGATCACAAATCAAGCCTGAGTAAATTAAGAAAATTGAGATCATATCAAGCATCTTTTATGACCAAAACACTATGAGATTAGAAATAAAATACAGGGGAGAAAAACGTAAAAAACACAACCACATGGAAGTTAAACAATACATTACTAAATAACCAAGAGATCACTGAAGAAATCAAAGAGGAAATCAAAAAAATACCTAGAGATGAATGACAATGAAGACACGATGATCCAAAACCTATGGGATGCAGCAAAAGCAGTTCTAAGAGGGAAGTTTATAGCTATACAAGCCTACATCAAGAAACAAGAAAAATCTCAAATAAAATATCTAAACTTACACCTAAAGGAAGTAGAGAAAGAAAAACAAACAAAACCCAAAGTTAGCAGAAGTAAAGAAATCATAAAGATCAGAGCAGAAATAAAAGAGATAGAAACAAAGAAAACAATAGCAAAGATCAATAAAACTAAAAGTGTGTTCTTTGAGAAGATAAACAAAAGTGATAAACCATTAGCTAGATTCATCAAGAAAAAGAGGGAGAGGACAAAAATCAATAAAATTAGAAATGAAAAAGGAGAAATTACAACAGACACCTCAGAAATACAAAGCATCGTAAGAGACTACTAAAAGTAACTCCATGCCAATAAAATGGACAAGCTGGAAGAAATGGACAAATTCTTAGAAAGGTATAACCTTCCAAGACGGAACCAGGAAGAAATAGGAAATATGGACAGAACAATTACAGGTAATTAAATTGAAATTGTGATTAAAAATCTTCCAACAAACGAAAGTCCAGGGCCAGATGGCTTCACAGGTGAATTTCATCAAACATTTAGAGAAGAGATAACACCCATCCTTCTCAAACACTTCCAAAAATTTTCGGAGGAAGGAACACTCCCAAACTCATTCTATGAGACCACCATCACCCGGACACAAAAACCAGACAAAGATACTACAAAAAAAAGGAATTTACAGACCAATATCACCGCTGTATAGAGATGCAAAAATCCTCAACAAAATACTAGCAAACAGAATCCAACAACACATTAAAAGGATCAGACACCATGATCAAGTGGGAGGTATCCAAGGGATGCAATGATTCTTCAATATATGCAAATCCATCAATGTGATATACCATATTCACAAATTGAAGAACTAAAACTGTATGATCATCTCAATAGATGCAGAAAAAGCTTTTCACAAAATTCAACACCCATTTATGATAGAAACTCTCCAGTAAGTGGACATAGAGGGAACCTACCTCAACATAATAAAGGCCATATATGAAAAACCTACAGCAAACATCATTCTCAATGGTGAAAAACTGAAAGAATTTCCCCTAAGATCAGGAACAACACAAGGATGTCCACTCTCACCACTATTATTCAACATAGCTTTGGAAGTCCTAGCCATGGCCCACAGAGAAGAAAAAGAAATAAAAGGAATACAAATTGGAAAAGAAGAAGTAAAACTATCACTGTTTGCAGATGACATGTTACTATACATAGAGAATCCTAAAGATGCCACCAGAATACTACTAGAGCTAGTCAATGAATTTGGTAATGTTGCAGGATACAAAATTAATGCACAGAAATCTCTTGCATTCCTATACACAAATGATGAAAAATCTGAAAGATAAATTAAGGAAACACTCCCATTTACCATTGCAACAAAAAGAATAAAACACCTATTTATAAACCTACCTAGGGAGATAAAAGACCTGTATGCAGAAAACTATATGACACCGATGAAAGAAGTTAAAGATGATACCAACAGATGGAGAGATATACCATGTTCTTGGATTGGCAGAATCAACATTGTGAAAAATGACTATAAAGACCAAAGCAATCTACAGATTCAATGCAAGGCCTATCAAATTACCAATGACATTTTTTCCAGAAGAAGAACAAAAAATCTTAAAATTTATATAGACACACAAAAGACTCTGAATAACAAAAGAAGTCTTGAGGGAAAAAAATAGAGCTGGAGGAATCAGACTCCCTTACTTCAGACTATACTACAAAGCTACAGGAATCAGATAATATGATACTGGCACAAAAACAGAAATATAGATCAATGCAACAAGATAGAAAGCCCAGAGATAAACCCAAAGACCTATGGTCAACTATTCTATGACAGAGGAGGCAATGATATACAATGGAGAAAAGACAGTCTCTTCAATAAGTGGTGCTGGGAAAACTGGACAGCTACATGTAAAAGAATGAAATTAGAACACCCCTTAACAACATACACAAAAATAAACTCAAGATGGTTTAGAGACCTAAATGTAAGACCGGACACTATAAAACTCTTAGAGGAAAACATAGGAAGAACACTCTTTGACATAAATCACAGCAAGATCTTTTTTGATCCACCTCCTAGAGTAATAGAAATAAAAACAAAAATAAACAAATGGGACCTAATGAAACTTCAAAGCTTTTGCACAGCAAAGGAAACCATAAACAAGATGAAAAGACAGCACTCAGAATTGGAGAAAATATTTGCAAACAAATCAATGGACAAGGATTAATCTCCAAAATATACAAACATCTCGTGCAGCTCAATATTAAAAGAATCAAGCAACCCAATCCAAAAATAGTCAGAAGACCTAAGTAGACATTTCTCCAAAGAAGACATACAGATGGCCAAGAAGCACATGAAAAGCTGCTCAACATCACTAATTATTAGAGAAATGCAAATCAAAAGTTCATTGTGGTATCACCTCTCACCAGTTAGAATGGGCATCATCAGAATATCTACAAACAACAAATGCTGGAGAGGCTTTGGAGAAAAGGGAAGCCTCTTGCACTGTTGGTGGGAATGTAAATTGATACAGCCACTGTGGAGAACAGTATGGAGGTTCTCTAGAAAACTAAAAATAGAATTACCATATGACACAGCAATCCCAGTACTGGGCATATACCCAGAGAGAACCATAATTCAAAAAGACACATGCACCCCAATGTTCATTGAAGCACTATTTACAGTAGCCAGGTCATGGAAGCCACCTAAATGTCCATCGACAGATGAATGGATAGAGAAGATGTGGTACATATATACAATGGAATACTACGCAGCCTTAAAAAGGAAAGAAATTTGGTCATTTGTTGAGACATGGATGGATTTAGAGACTGTCATACAGAGTGAAATAAACCAGAAAGAGAAATACAAATATTGTATATTAACACATATATGCCTAGAATATATATTTTTTAAACATACCTAGAAATATATACCTAGAAATATATAAAATATATATTAACCATACCTAGAAAATTGGTACAGATGAACCGGTTTGCAGGGTAGAAATAGAGACACAGATGTAGAGCACAAACATATGGACACCAAGGGGGAAAGCTGGGGGAGGATGGGGGTGGTGGTGTGATGAATTGGGTGATTGGAATTTACATGTATACACTCATGTGTATAAAGTTGATGACTAATAAAAACCTGCTGTATAAAAATATAAAAAGAAAAAGAAAGTAAAGACTTCTGAATGACATGACTTAGAAATTATAAGAGTGTATATTTCCCAACTAAAATGTCAGTACCCTGGCCTCTTTATAGGGAACAGTAAAGTGGTTTTCTGTGTGTGCATTTCCATTCTGCTGAGAACATCAACAACTAAGCTCCAAACCTGGTTTTACTAATAATGATGCTCATTTGCATTCCAAAGGAACCTGTATTCTGGGCATTTTAGTGGGAAAACATCATTTACAAATCATGGCAAGCAAAGAGAAAATAAACATCTAATTCCACACAATAAAATGAAATTTTTTCTATGTCATGAAAAGATCTGCATAAAAAGTGAAAAAAATGCATTTAATCATCCAGATATTTATTCTACTTGTCAACATATGTGAGGAAATCAGAAACATAGAGGTAATTTTTTTTTCTCTCTTTTCATCCAGGGCTGTCCATTAGAACTTTCTGCTATGATGGAAATATTCTGTATCTGAGTTGTCTAATAAAGCAGTCACTCGTCACATGTGACTGTTGAACACTTAAAATGTGGCTACTACAACTAAGGAACTGACCCTTTAATTTTATTATTTGATTTGCATTTGAATATCCTCATGTGACTAGTGACTACCATATTGTACAGTGTGGTTCTAGATGTTTGTTTTTATCTTTTATTACAATTTCAGAGAAACTTATTGTAAATAATCCTACTTGATGGCTGACTAGACAATTGTAATTTTCTCCTATGCTCCTTTTTAATCTCAAGTTCAGGAAACAAACAACTGTTAGACTGAACCCCACTCTGATGTTAGTTCTATCATCTAATCCAATTATGGGAAATTAATCCTTATGACAGAAGCTGTTTTATTTACTTAATAATTATAATTTTTATTATTTTTGGTGTAAAATTATTGCACTTCACTAATAAAAATACAAGTTGGCAAAAAGCCTCTGTTGGCTCACACATAATCTTATCCTTGAATATTTTGTGATGTGTAATGGTAAAACCACCCATGACTCCCACAGACATAGGAACTACCTTTTTTGCCACATCAGATGCCTTTCAAAGCCAGCCTCTGTTCAGGATGCAATGTATCACAGTTATCCTAGGTCACCACGTGTTCCTCTGTGTCATTTCACACAGGGACACAACATGACATGATGTAATTAAAGGAACACAATGTGGTGGCTCCCATTAGAAAGAAAAGACTCTTTCCAGATCAGCTTATAGGTCTCCACTCCAGCTGCCACAGAGAAGCTCTGAAACTTCTTCTATAAAAGCTAGCCGAGGACACCAGGAGGACAAAGGGTAAGCTGGGACCAAGTGAGAGAATGGCATGGACTTATATATACTTCCAAATGTAAAATAGATAGCTGGTGGGAAGCAACTGCACAGCACAGGGAGATCACCTTCGTGCTTTGTGACCACCTAGAAGGTTGGGATAGGGAGGATGGGAGTGAGGCACAAGAGGGAGGAGATTTGGGGATATATGTATATGTATAGCTGATTCACTTTGTTATAAAGCAGAAACTAACACACAATTGTAAAGCAATTACACTCCAATAAAGGTGTTAAAAAAAAAAAAACTAGCCAATCTTCTGTGTTCCAATGCACAAGGTCTCTACATTTCAGCCCATGTCTATTAAAAGCCAAGTCAAGCACTGTCAGAGAGTGTTACAGACCTCCTCCCTCAAACTGTAATCTTATCATCTCATAAGCTAAACAGTGTTGGGGTTGGGTGTGTACTTAGATAAGAGGCTTAAAAATGAAGGTAGTCTGGCTGAATCAGGAACTCAATCCACCTTCCTAGTCCAAAAGAGGATCCCAATAATCAGTTCATCCCTGCTCCTAATTCCTTGTCCTGTGAGCCTAGACCGACAGCATGCTCACGTATCACACATTGCCTTCTTCTCAAAGTTGGGGAAAATCTGGTCCTACTTGCCTGGCTCTGTTCCAGTTCAACTAACTGCTTCCTCTGGCTTTAAATTCCCCCTGCAATGTCTATCGAAGGCTGACTCTCATTTACAATTCTAAATGGTTATGCCCTGTTGCTGTGTGCTGGCAAGCAGCTGCTGCTCTCCATTCCAGCTGTGGTGGAATTTTGCAGTGGCCAGAGTAAATTGTACACATGCTATATTCAACCTAGGAAGGAGAAGTCGTAAAGTCCTGGAGCTCGTCCCAATGATACGTGCCATTTCAGTGAAAAATTATTCTATATAACCACATAGATGCAAATGCAGAAATATACTCCCACAGTCTAGACTTGTTAACTCACTACCATCTGTCTGAGACAAATTCTCCAAAGGAAACCAGGGCGGTGAGGCAAAGTGTGGGTTGGAAGTTGTGAAATTGGAAACCCTTAGTTTCATGATATTTATCTTTATTTTTTGCTTTAGCAGGAAGATGCTAATTTAAATCAGTCATTGAAAAAATGTATCCATGTCAGTTTACAGAGTTTTGTTTAAACACTATTTTTGTATTTTAAAAGAGGGATGATGTTTTGCTACCCATGAACATAATTTTTAATATTCCAGGAAATGGAGATCATAAAATGTTTGGTTTGGACACATATATGAGGACCTGAGTAATCATTTGAAATGACTCTGTTTTGGACAAAGATTTTCCCTTGCTCCCTTCTAATTCCTTTTTATTCCCCATTTCCATAATAACTATGAAATATTTTGATTATTGGGAGTTTCCCTCTATGACACTTCTCATTCTAATCTACATTTGTCCTTCATAGTATCTTATACCCCTAAACAATACCTTTTTTCATATAGTTTCCATATTTTATTTTTTTAATTAATTTTTATTTTTTAACAACTTTATTGGAGTATAATTGCTTTACAATAGTGTGTTAGTTTCTGCTGTATAACAAAGTGAATCAGCCATATATATACATATATCCCCTTATCTTCTCTCTCTTGCATCTCCATCTCACCCTCCCTATTCCAACCCTCTAGGTGGTCACAAGAAACCTAGCTGATCTCCCTGTGCTATGAGGCTGCTTCCCACTAGCTATCTATTTTACATTTGGTAGTATATATTTTTCCATACCACTTTCTCACTTTGTCCCAGCTTACCCTTCCCCCTTCCCGTGTCCTCAAGTCCATTCTCTATGTCTCCGTCTTTATTCCTGTACTGCCCCTAGGTTCTTCAGAACCTTTTTTTTTTAGATTCCACATATAGGTGTTAGAATATGCTATTTTTTATCTCTTTCTGATTACTTCACTCTGTATGACAGATGTTATGTGCATCCACCTCACTACAAATAACTCAATTTCATTTCTTTTTTATGGCTGAGTAATATTCCATTGTATATATATATGCCATATCTTCTCTATCCATTAATCTGTTAATGAACACTTAGGTTGCTTCCATGTCGTGGCTATTGTAAATAGAGCTTCAATGAACATTGTGGTACATGACTTTTTGGAATTATGGTTTTCTCAGGATATATGTCCAGCAGTGGGATTGTTTGGTCATATGGTAGTTCTAGTTTTAGTTTAGTTTTTTTTTTTTTTTTTTAACATCTTTATTGAAGCATACTTACTTTACAATGGGGTGCTACTTTCTGATTTATAACAAAGTAAATCAGCTATACATATACATATATCCCCATATCTCCCCCCTCTTGTGGTTCCCACCCATGCCCCCTATCTCATCCCTTGAGATGGTCACATAGCACCGAGCTGATCTACTGGTGTTATGGGGCTGCTTCCCACTAGGTATCTATTTCACATTTGGTAGTGTATATATGTCCATGCCACTCTCTCACTTCATCCCAGCTTAACCTTCACACTCCCCATGTCCTCAAGTGCATTCTCTATGTATCGTCTTTATTCCTATCCTGACCCTAAATACTTCAGAACCATTTTTTTCTTTTAGATTCCATATATATTTGTTAGCATAAGGTATTTGTTTTTTTTTTCCTTTCTGACTTACTTCACTCTGTATGACAGATTCTAGGTCCATCCACCTCACTACAAATAACTCAATTTCATTTATTTTTTTGGCTGAGTAATATTCCATTGTATATATATGCCCATCTTCTTTATCCATTCATCTGTCGATGGGCTTAGGTTGCTTCCATGTCCTGGCTATTGTAAATAGAGCTGCAATGAACCTTGTGGTACATGGCACATTAGGAATTATGATTTCTCAGTGTATATGCCTAGTCATGGAATTTCTGGGTCATATGGTGGTTCTATTTTTAGTTTTTTAAGGAACCTTCATACTGTCTCCATCGTGGCTGTATCAATTTACATTCCCACCAACAGTGCAAGAGTGTTCCCTTTTCTCCACACCCTCTCCAGCATTTATTGTTTGTAGATATTTTGATGATGCCCATTCTGACCTGTGTGAGGTGATACATCATTGTACTTTTGATTTGCATTTCTCTAATGATTAGTGATGTTGAGCAACCTTTCATGTTTTTGTTGGCAATTGGTATATCTTCTTTGGATAAATGTCTACTGAGGTCTTCTGCCGATTCTTAGATTAGGTTGTTTGTATTTTTGATATTGAACTGCATGAGCTGCTTGTATATTTTGGAGATTAATCATTGTCAGTTGCTACATTTGCAAATATTTTCTCCAATTCTGAGGGCTGTCTTTTTGTCCCATTTATGTTTTCCTTTGCTGTGCAAAAGCTTTTAAGTTTCATTAGATCCCATTTTTTTTAATTTTTGTTTTTATTTCCATTTCTCTAGGAGGGGTGCCATAAAGGATCTTGCTGTGGTTTATGTCATAGAGTGATCTGCCTATGTTTTCCTCTAAGAGTTTTATAGTTTGTGGCCTTACATTTAGATCTTTAATCCATTTTGAGTTTATTTTTGTGTATGGTGTTAGGGAGTATTGTAATTTCATTCTTTTACATGTAGCTGTCCAGTTTTCCCAGAATCTCTTATTGAAGAGGCTGTCTCTTCTCCATTGCATATCCTTGCCTCCTTTGTCAAAGGTAAGGTGACCGTAGGTGTGTGGGTTTAGCTCTGGGCTTTCTATCCTGTTCCATTGGTCTATATTTCTGCTTTTGTGCCAGTACCATACTGTCTTGATTACTGTAGCTTTGTAGTATAGTCTGAATTTAGGGAAACTGCTTCCTGCAGCTCCGTTTTCCTTTCTCAAGATTGCTTTGACTGTGTTTCCATACAAATTGTGAAATATTTTGTTCTAGTTCAGTGAAAAATGCCCTTGTTATTTTGATAGGGCTTGCATTGAATCTGTAGATTGCTTTGGGCATTATAGTCATTTTTCACAATGTTGATTCTGCCAATCAAGGAACATGGTATATAGCTCCATCTTTTGTATCATCTTTAATTCCTTTCATCGGTGTCTTATAGTTTTCTGCATAGAGGTCTTTTATCTCCTTAGGTAGGTTTATTCCTAGGTATTTTATTCTTTTTGTCGCAGTGGTAAATGGGAGTGTTTCCTTAGTTTCTCTTTCAGATATTTCATCATTTGTGTATAGGAATGCAAGAGATTTCTGTGCATTAATTTTGTGTCATGCTACTTTACCAAATTCATTGATTAGCTCTAGTAGTTTTCTGGTAGCATCCTTAGGATTCTCTATGTATAGTATCATGTCATCTGCAAACAGTGAGAGTTTTACTTGTTTTCTGATTTGGATTACTTTTATTTCTTTTTCATCCTTGATTTCTGTGGCTAAAACTTCCAAATCTATGCTGAATAATAGTGGTGAGAATAGGGAACTTTGTGTTGTTCCTGATCTTAGAGGCAATGATTTCAGGTTTTCACAATTAAGAATGATATTGGCTGTGGGTTTGTCATTTATGGCCCTTATTATGTTGAGGTAAGCTCCCTCTATGCCTACTTTCCGGAGAGTTTTTATCATAAACGGTATTGAATTTTGTCAAAACCTTTTTCGGCATCTATTGAGATTATCATAGGGTTTTTCTCCTTCAATTGGTTAATATGGTTTATCACATTTATTGATTTGCCATATTGAAGAATCCTTGCATTCCTGGGATAAACCCCACTTGAATGGTATATGATCCTTTTAATGTGCTGTTGGATTCTCTTTGCTAGTATTTTGTTGAGGATTTTTGCATCCAATTTCATCAGTGATATTGGCCTGTAGTTTTCTTTCTTGGTGACATCTTTGTCTGGTTTTGGTAACAGGGTGGTGGTGGCCTCATTGAATGAGTTTGGCAGTGTTCCTCCCTCTGCTATATTTTGGAAGATTTTGAGAAGTGTATGTGTTAGCTATTCTCTAAAAGTTTGATAGAATTTGCCTGTGAAGCCCTCTTGTGCTGGGCTTTTGTTTGTTGAAAACTTTTTAATCACAGTTTCAATTTCAGTGCTTGTGATTGGTCTGTTTATATTTTCTTTTTTTCCCTGGCTCAGTCTTGGAAGGTTGTGTTTTTCTAAGAATTTGTCCCTTTCTTCCAGGTTGTGCATTTTATTGGCATATAGTTGCTTGTAGTAATCTCTCATGATACTTTGTATTTCTGCAGTGTCAGTTGTTACTTCTTTTTCATTTCCAATTTTATTGATTTGTGTCTTCTCCCTTTTTTTTTGTGATGAGTCTGGAAGGTGGTATATCAATTTCTTTTATCTTCTCAAAGATCCAGCTTTTAGTTTTATTGATATTTTCTATGTTTCCTTCATTCCCTTTTCATTTATTTCTTATCTGATCTTAATGGTTTCTTTCCTTCTGTTAACTTTGTTTTTTGTTGTTGTTGTTGTTCTTCTTCTTCTTTTACTAATTGCTTTAGGTGTAAGATTATGTTGTTAATGTGATATGTTTCTTGCTTCTTGAAGTAGGACTCTATGCTATAAACTTCCCTCTTAAAACTGCTTTCGCTGCATCCCATAGATTTTGGGTTGTCCTGTTTTCATTGTCATTTGTTTCTAGGCATATTTTGATTCCTCTTTGACTTCATCAATTATCCCTTGTTTATTTAGTTGTGTACTGCTTAGCCTCCATGTATTTACAATTTTTATAGTTTTTTTTTTTCTGTAATTGAGATCTAGCCTCATAGCATTGTGGTCAGATAATGTACTTGATACAATTTCAGTTTTCTTAAAGTTACCATGGCTTGATCTACCCTGGAGAATCTACCATGAGCCCTTCAGAAGAAAGTGTAATCTGCTTTTTTTTTTTGGATAGCATGTCCTATAAATATAAATTAAGTACATCTTTTTAATGTGTCATTTAAAGCTTGTTTTTCCTTATTTATTTTTATTTTGATTGAACTGTCCATTGCTGAAAGTGGGGTGTTAAAATCCCCTACTATGATTGTGTTACCATCAATTTCTTCTTTTATGATTGTTAGCATTTGCCTTATGTATTGAGGTACTCCTATTTTGGGTGCATAAATATTTACAATTATTATATCTTCTTTTTGGATTGATCCCTTGATCATTATGTAGTGTCCTTCTTTGTCTCCTGTAATAGTCTTTATTTTGTATGATATGAGAGTTGCTATTCCAGCTTTCTTTTGATTTCCATTTGCATGGAATATCTTTTTCCATCCCCTCCCTTTTAGTCTGTATGTGTCCCTTGGCCAGGAGTGGGTCTCTTGTAGACAACATATGAATGGGTCTTGTTTTTGTATCCATTCAGCCAATCTATGTCATTTGTTTGGAGCATTTAATCCATTTACAATTAGGGTAGCTATCGATGTGTATATTCCTATTACCATTTTCTTAATTGTCTTGGGTTTGTTATTGTAGGTCTTTTCCTTCTTTTGTGTTTCCTGCCTAGAGAAGTTCCTTTAGCATTTGTTTTAGAACTGGTTTGATGGTGATGAATTCTCTTAGCTTTCGCTTGTCTGTAAAGGTTGTAATTTCTCTGTCAAATCTGAATGAGATCCTAGCTGGGTAGAGTAACTTTGGTTGTAGGTTTTTCCATTTCATCACTTTAAATATGTCCTGTCACTCCCTTATGGCTTGCAGAGTTTCTGCTGAAACATCAGCTGCTAACCTTATGGGGATTCCCTTGTATGTTAATTGTTGCTTTTCCCTTGCTGCTTTTAATATTTTTTTCTCTGCATTTAATTTTTGATAGTTTGATTAATATGTGTCTTGGGATGTTTCTCATTGGGTTTACCCTGTATGGGACTCTCTGTGCTTCCTGGACTTGATTGACTATTTCCTTACTCATATTAGGAAAGTTTTCAACTATAATTTTTTCAAATATTTTCTCAGTCCCTTTTTTGTTTCTTCTTCTTATGGTACCCCTGTAATTCAAATATTGGTGCATTTAATGTTGTCTCAGAGGTTTCTGAGTTTGTCCTCAATTCTTTTCATTCATTTTTATTTATTCTGCTCTGCAGTGGTTATTTCCACTATTTTTATCTTCCAGGTTACTTATTCGTTCTTCTGCCTAAGTTATTCTGCTATTGATTCCTTCTGGAGTAGTTTTAATTTCATTTATTGTGTTGTTCATCATTGTTTGTTTGCTCTTTTGTTCTTCTAGGTCTTTGTTAAATGTTTCTTGTATTTTCTCCATTCTATTTCCAATATTTTGGATCATCTTTACTATCATTATTCTAAATTATTTTTCATGTAGATTCCCTATTTCCTCTTCATGTTTTTGGTCTGGTGAGTGTTTACCTTGTTCCTTCATCTGCTGTGTATTTCTCTGACTTCTCATTTTGCTTAACTTACTGTGTTTGTGGTCTCCTTTTTGCAATCTGCAGGGTCATAGTTCCCGTTTTTTTTTGTGTCTGCTCCCAGTGGGTAATGTTGGCTAAGTGTGTTGTGTAAGCTTCCTGGTGGAGGGGACTGGTGCCTGTGTTCTGTTGGATCAGGCTGGACCTTGTCTTTCTGGTGGGCAGGACCACGTCCAGTGGTATGTTTTGGGGTGTCTGTGAGCTTATTATAATTTTAGGCATCCTATCTGCTAATGGGTGGGGTTGTGTTCCTGTCTTCCTAATTGTTTGGCATAGGGTGTCCAGCACTGTAGCTTGCTGGTTGTTGAGTGGAGCTAGGTTTTAGCGTTGAGATGGAGATCTCTGGGAGAGCTTTTGCCATTTGATATTATGTGGGGCTGGGATGTCTCTGGTGGACCAATATCCTGAACTCTGCTCTCCCACCTCATAGGCTCAGGTGTGACAACTGACCAGAGCACCATGACCCTGTCAGCCATATGGCTCAGAATAAAAGGGAGGAAAAAAAAAGAAAAAGAAAGAAAGAAAGAAAGAAGGAAAGAAAGAAAGAAAATAATATACAGTTATTAAAATAGAAAAAAATATTAAAAATTTAAAAGTAATAAGAAAAAGAAAGACAGCAACCAAACCAAAAAAACAATCCACCAATGATAACAAGTGCTAAAAAAAAATACCAAAACAAAAGGAGCATACACATACACATTCACAGAAGGAGAAAAAGAAAAATTATATATATATATATAATATATATAAGAAGAGAGCAACTGAGTCAATAATCAAATCTACCAATGATAATTAGATCTAAATACTAAACTAAGATAAGCATAAAATCAGAAACAATTTAGATGCAGAAAGCAAACTCCAAGTCTACAGTTGCTCCCAGAGTCCATTGTCTCAATTTTGGGATGATTTGTTGTCTATTCAGGTATTCAGGTATTGTCTATTCAGGTATTGCAGGGTACTTCATGTTGATTATGAAGATTTAATCTGCTGTTCCTGAGGCTGCTGTGAGAAATGTCCATTTCTCTTCTTTGTTTACACAGCTCCTGTGGTTTAGCTTTGGATTTGGCCCCACCTCTGCATGTAGGTCACCTAAGGGCCTCTGTTTCCAAACCAGACAGGATGGTTTAATGGAGAAGCTGATTAGGGGGCTCTGGCTCACTCAGGCCAGGGGAGGTAGGGGTATGAAATGCAGGGCAAGCCTGCAGTGATAGAGGCTGGTGTGACGTTACACCAGCCTGAGACATGCTGTTTTCTCCCAGGGAAGTTGTCCCTGGATCACGGGACCCTGGCAGTGGCTAGCTGCATAGGCTTCTGGGGGGGGGGGGGAGGTGTGGATAGTGACCTATGCTTGCACACAGGGTTCTTGGTGGCTGCAGCAGCAACCTTAGCATCTCTTGCCCATCTCTGGTGTCTGTGCTGATAGCCGCAGCTCGTGCCCCTCTCTGGAGCTCATTTAGGTGGTTCTATGAATCCACTTCCCTCAAGCACCCCAAAACAATTGTCTATTGCCTCTTAGGCAGTTCCAGACTTTTTCCCAGACTCTCTCCTAAATAGTTTTGGTGCACTAAACCCCTCCAGGCTGTCTTCACGCAGCCAACCCCAGTCCTCTCCCTGGGGTCTGACCTCTGAAACCCAAGCCTGAGCTACCAGCCCCCACCTGCCCTGGTAGATGAGCAGAGAAGCCTCTCAGGCTGGTGAGTGCTGGTCGACACCGATCCTCTGTGCAGGAATCTCCACTTTGCCGTCTACACCCCTGTTGCAGCACTCTCCAATGAGGCTCTGAAACTTCCCCCCATCCCCACTCCCCCCATCTCCACCAGTGAAGGGGCTTCCTAGTGTGTGGAAACTTTTCCTCCTTCACAGCTCCCTCCCAGAAGTGCAGGTCACGTCCCTATTCTTTTGTCTCTGTTTTTCCTTTTTTCTTTTACCCTACCCAGGTACGTGGGGAGTTTCTTGCCTTTTGGGAAGTCTGAGGTCTTCTGCCAGCATTCAGTTGGTGTTCTGTAGGAGTTGTTCCACATGTAAATGTATTTCTGATGTATTTGTGGGGAGGAAGGTGACCTCCATGTCTTACTCCTTCGCCACCTTGAAGGCGCCCCCCAGTTCCCCTATTTTAGATCCTCAGTTTTCTCATTAACAAGCAATCTCCTGAGTTTAAGAGGAAACAGCTTGCTTAAAACAATTCCCACTAAAACAAGCATCACTGTGTTTGTTTGCCTGTTTTTGTGGTTCTTTAAACCAGTCGAACACATCCAGATATGGGCTTTAGGGGTCTTATTGAAGTTTCTTTGTTACCCCCTCATTTGTTCCAAACCTGCTCTTTTTCTAATCGAACCTCCACTAAACTTTGAAACCCTGCTGCGTGACCCACATTGCAATTTGGCTCGAGGCAGTGTAGACTTGGCGTTCCACGTTCTTAACTTTTGATTCTGGGGTTTCCACTTGCTGAGGCTGGGCTTGGTGAACTCCAACTCTCCTCACATCAAGAAAAGTTTTCTCAAGATAGAAACATGTCCTCTGCTGTAGACAGGCCACATCTAACAGCCTCCTACGGAGTGTAAGAGTTCAGGAGAGGGGGGACAGAGGACTAGATTCATAGAATTGCCTTTAACTCTCTTGTACTTATTATATTTGGAAGAAGTATTTTGGATTAAAAGTCTAGAGATCTGACTTCTAATTCAAAATTTGTAATTATTTTCTGTGTCTTTGGGTAAGTCAGCCAATCTTTTTAGCTCAAGATATTGTACCAAATTAGATATTTTAAACTATATTAGTAGTTATTTAATAAAATATTTAATAAAAGTACTCACTCCATGCAGCAATTTGGAAGCCAGATCCAAGATAGATTCCTGTCCAGATGAGAGTGTTTATTAGCACTCAGAAACTTCATGGCTTCAATTTTCTTGACTTTCAAGACACTCAGTCAGTTCTCTCTTTGACAGATTTCTAGGCTAAGTAGGAAGCTAGCTAATATTTAGGAAGCATTTATTATTGTTTGTTTACTTGTATATACTGTTTTACTTTACCTAAGTCTAATCTGCTGCAATAGATGTTATCTCTAGTTGGTGAAGCTGAGGCAGATATTTAAATAACTTGCCCATGAGACTACAGAAGTGTAGATGGAATGTTTGACTCCCAGGCTGTGAGTCTGATCTCCCTCCTCACTCAGATGTGTCACACCAGCTCTGGAACTTCCTTCTCTCTGTAGTTATGGAGTCTACAAAGAACTCTACACATGTCTTTATTGATACTTATTTGACAGTGTCAGTCATGAATTAAAGAATCAGAATTCCAGCATTGTAAAGTCCTTTCAGTGCTATTTGGTTCAGCTTCCTTTGCAGAGTTGCATGTTTGCTCTAGTCATTCTTGTCTTTAAGAATAAGGGATGTCCTGTTCATCAGGCCACCTAGCCAATGTGAAATGAAGAGCATGCTGCTATCACATCCCCCAAACTGACAAAGAACCTCTTTCAAAAGGCTGTAGATCCTTTTCTAAAATTAAAGAATCATTAGAGATGGAAATAACAAATGCTAAAGAATAAATAATTCTGAAATAATTGTTTCTATTTCACTATAGAGATACGTGCATAGGAGTAAAGCCAAATTGTAAAACAAAAAAGTTTGAGTTTCTGATTTCCACTGCCCTGTAATCAGGTAGTTATGATAGTATGACTTCTTCAGCATTCAGTTAAACCAGAGTGGAGAGATGAGACCCAAGTTCACTGCACTTTGGTAGGCTAAAGCTAATTCTCCAAACTCTTCACATACTTCAGCTTTAGCTGTTTTGAGTCACACCCAGGTTTTGGATGGTCACTTTAGGGTTTAGATGGGAGTCTCCCAGGCTCACCTTATCCTCCAGTGGAGGACCACATGAGTGTGCTTGTAATGACATTGCCTTATTTCTCAGGTTCATCAAGAGGTCTGGTATATACTATTTTATTCAAGGCCCAGTTTCTTCTATATATTCCTTTCTGACCACACCTACACAGGCTGCTATATCTTACTTGTGAAATCTTATTTAGACTCACATAACACTTAATTGCATTGTGTTAGTTCTCTGTTCTCTTGTTTTCCTTTTAACATGATATCCAAGGACAGCATCTATGTGGTGTGAGGGCTTATTACCAAGGAAAACAATAGAAGGTACTCAGTAAATTATTGCCAAATAAAAGCCACACATTTCACTTACATCTCTGTTATCTTGAATGAAACTCAAAGAAAGATCTAAAATGAGGAGGCAAATTTGAATTAGACCAGAAGTTCTAACCACAAACCCACCTGCTTTGTTCAATGTGAGTGTATGCTGCATTTAATGAAATCCAGAAAAGCATTGCCCTGGTCTTTCAAAGCCTTGGGTGTGCATCTCACCAATAAATGCCCAGGTCACTGAGAGAAATGAATCCCAAGTATCTGAGTGGTATATTTCTTCCTGGATCAGGCTGTCTATTTAATCACTTTCCAACAGCCTCCTCTATTCACATGTCCACTTGATCTACATTAATTATTTTAACTGACATCCTTGTTAAGTGAAATTGTTTTTCCTAGCCAGACTATAAATAGCCTCCACCTTGTTCATCATTTATCTCTTTGGAGATCACACTGGCTGCATTTATAAAGAAAGAAAGTCATGACTTGGCCAAGATACAGGAAGCAGCCCTCTCTAGGGGCAAAGGAATTTCACAGTTATTGGAGAGACACAGCTTATTTTTTTCCCTGACAACACACCCAGGACAAGGCATCAGCTTTCTTTTAAGTGTGAAAGATTGCTTTTTGTAGTGTTCTTTCTCTGCTGTGCAAGGAGGAGGTGAAGGAGAAACACCAGTAATAAGGGAAAACAGCAGGAAAAACTAAAATGAATAAAGCCTCATCTTCTGTCACCTCTCTTCATCCACACAACCATACACATACCTTACAAAGAAAGGGTTCCAAGGTTAAAATTTATTTTAAAAGAGAAGAACAAGAAAGGAATAAGTTTTCTATGACTATATGTAAAATGGTAAAGATTAGTTAATTTCTCGATTTCTCTAGACCATTCAAAGAACTGACTACTGAAAAGGAGATAACATTCAGTGTAGAATATATCTAAGAGATTCCAGCTTATATTACTGCTTTTCTGCTGAGATATTAGTACCCCCATATATCATTCAGGGCGTGATTATATTACACTAACAAACAACCCCATAATTTCAATGGCTCATAAAATCGAAACTTTATTTCTTACTCATGCTATGTCTCCATCTACGGTCAGCAGGGTTTTCTGTTCCATGTCATCTTCAATCAGGCACCAGTGGAGACTTCATGATTTTGAACATTACTAGTCATCTGCAAAGGTACAAGTAGATAGCAAGTCACACATAGATTGTAAAGGCTTTTGCCTGGAAGTAACATGAAACTTTTGCTAATATTTTATTAGCCAATGTAAGGCACATGGCCTGGCCTGGCTTTAGGGGTACAGGAAAGTGCAGACTTGCTATGTATCTAGAAGGAGGATAGCAGACATATTGGTTAAATAGCATGGATGACTTCCCTGAATCACCTTTCTCAGTATTAACTATGAATTGATACGTTTTTCCTGGAGACTTTCCTCTGATCTAGCTCAAAGTCTAGAATCTCTTGGAGATGCAGAGTACTCTCTATATTAGGTTTGGTTTTGCCTACTCTTGACTCAGACATATAGAAATTTAAAAAATAAAATAAAAAAGTCACTTTGTATGGGCATCATATTGACTATTCAGAGGCTGACCAGAAAAAATCAATTAGATTGTCACTTTCTCTGTTTAAAACAATTCTGCTGTCATGTTGGTTATTTCACTGATCTTAATTAACAATTAAATTCCATGGGCCATTCTATAGTCTACTCGGTTGTGTGGCAGTTAGCTATTATGACTATTGGGAAGATGCAGTAAACAAAATAAAGAAGGGCAAAAACACTCTATTTTGACCAAAATTATATTACAGACAATACCTGTGTATTGTTCCATATTATTCCAATTATTCTTCCTTTTTTTTTTGTTTTGTTTGTTTGTTTTACATTAGCTTTAATATTTCATTTTATTCTTTGCAAAGGTAGGGTGGGTGGAAAATTAATAATTTCTAGTCATATTTAAGTTTATGCTGTGAGTTTTAGAAATTTGGAGTCTGTAGCTAGAAATACTGATTTGCTACTCCTCTTCATTCTCTTATCTCATTCCCACTTCTCTCTTATTTTCTCAATACTTCCTATTCTCTCATTATTTATTCTCCAGTTCTTTTTACCTCTCTCCTATTTATTGCATCTAACATCGCAAAGTGAGACAGATCCTGGAATTTTCCCAATTATAAAAGCTCAGATTAACTATAATTTTAAAGAAATGAACGTTTCCATATTAGTCAAAATTCATTCAGTAACAAGGTAGAGATTCCTGATTCAAACTAAGTTACATTTTTTTAAAGCGTATGTATTGAGCTATTGGTCTAACAAACTACCCCAAAACTCAGTGGCTTGAAGTAACAATCATTTATTTTCTTTCAAGAGTTAGTTGGTGAGCTGATCTCAATTGAGCAGCTCATCTTTTTTTTTTTTTTATTAGTTTCTGCTCTATAACAAAGTGAATCAGTCATACATATACATCTGTTCCCACATCCTTTCCCTCATGCATCTCCCTCCCTCCCACCCTCCCCATCCCACCCCTCCAGGCGGTCACAAAGCACCGAGCTGATCTCCCTGTGCTCTGCGGCTGCTTCTCACTAGCTATCTACCTTACGTTTGGTAGTGTATATATGTCCATGCCTCTCTTTCGCTTTGTCACAGCTTACCCTTCCCCCTCCCCATATCCTCAAGTCCATTCTCAAGTAGGTCTGTGTCTTTATTCCCGTTTTACCCCTAGGTTCTTCATGACATTTTTTTTTAATTCCATATATATGTGTTAGCATACGGTATTTGTCTTTCTCTTTCTGACTTACTTCACTCTGTATGACAGACTCTAGGTCTATCCACCTCATTACAAATAGCTCAGTTTCGTTTCTTTTTATGGCTGAGTAATATTCCATTGTATACATGTGCCACATCTTCTTTATCCATTCATCCGATGATGGACACTTAGGTTGTTTCCAGCTCCGGGCTATTGTGAATAGAGCTGCAATGAACATTTTGGTACATGTCTCTTTTTGAATTATGGTTTTCTCAGGGTATATGCCTAGTAGTGGGATTGCTGGGTCATATGGTAGTTTTATTTTTAGTTTTTTAAGGAACCTCCATACTGTTCTCCATAGTGGCTGTACCAATTCACATTCCCACCAGCAGTGCAAGAGTGTTCCCTTTTCTCCACACCCTCTCCAGCATTTATTGTTTCTAGATTTCTTGATGATGGCCATTCTGACTGGTGTGAGATGATATCTCATTGTAGTTTTGATTTGCATTTCTCTAATGATTAATGATGTTGAGCATTCTTTCATGTGTTTGTTGGCAGTGTGTATATCTTCTTTGGAGAAATGCCTATTTAAGTCTTCTGCCCATTTTTGGATTGGGTTGTTTGTTTTTTTGCTATTGAGCTGCATGAGCTGTTTATAAATTTTGGAGATGAATCCTTTGTCAGTTGCTTCGTTTGCAAATATTTTCTCCCATTCTGAGGGTTGTCTTTTGGTCTTGTTTATGGTTTCCTTTGCTGTGCAAAAGCTTTGAAGTTTCATTAGGTCCCATTTTTTTATCTTTGTTTTTAGTTCCATTTCTCTAGGAGGTGGGTCCAAAAGGATCTTGCTGTGATTTATGTCATAGAGTGTTCTACCTATGTTTTCCTCTAAGAGTTTGATAGTTTCTGGCCTTACATTTAGGTCTTTAATCCATTTTGAGCTTATTTTTGTGTATGGTGTTAGGGAATGATCTAATCTCATACTTTTACATGTCCCTGTCCAGTTTTCCCAGCACCACTTATTGAAGAAGCTGTCCTTTCTCCACTGTACATTCCTGCCTCCTTTATCAAAGTTAAGTTGGCCATATGTGCGTGGGTTTATCTCTGGGCTTTCTATCCTGATCCACTGATCTATCTTTCGAACAGCTCATCTTTAAGGTGCAGATATAGCTAGGACTTGATTCTTGCTATGGGTCGTGTCCATTCCATGAATATAAATTATGAAGCTCAGGCTGAAGACAAGTAGCACTTTTCATGGAGATGAAAGGGCACTAGAGGATAAGCTCAGTGGGACAAATACATTTTAAGCCTCTGTTTAACATCACATTTTTTAGCATCCCATTGGCAAAGCAAGTCGTAGGGAAGAACTCAACATCAAAGTAGAGGGGAGTATACACCTCCCATGGAGGTGGTTGCAAGGGAAGGAGTAATTTGAACAGTAATCTCATCCTCTACAATGAGCATTATATTGGTTTATGTATCTGGGAAGTCCAAGGGCAGTAATTAAACTGTGTGCATAGTCAGATCCAAATCAGGTCATTGCTTTGCTCCATCTCTCTTGCTCTCACTTCCTCCATCTCCATCCCTGATCTCTCATTATGTTCATTTTATTCTCAGGCAAGTTTCCCAACATGACTAAAAATACAGCCTCTTGTACTTTGAGGCTTACATTCTTATGTGTTATTATCCAGATGGAAAAGGGACTTTTCCTCCCTCAGAATCGAAACATCAAACCTCAGAAAAGCTTATGATTAGATTAACTGATTAGTTTAATATACCTAAAATCAGAGGAATCGTCTATAAACTATTGATTGATAAACTTAGATGAACCCATATGTTAAGAAAGTGGGGCATGCTAATTGACAGTCTCAGTAGAATACTGTGGAATTAGGGTAAGATGGCACCACAAAGGAAAACTGGGTGGTTTTTAAAAGCAAAGAAGTGATTAATGCTGACCAGGATAAAACAAAATATTTCCATTACAGCAATACTGTATAATTAATATGCATACATATTATACAAAATAGTAATTATGTGATTCCAAGAAAATAAATAGATATGGAATAGAATTTAATGGAGTTTACCCATTTACAAAAGTTCAGGTTAACGCTTTATCTGAGTGTTCAGAAAGGGAAACCATTCCCTCAGTCCCAGATTGCAAAGGTATCTTTTCACTTAAGACTTACTTAAAAAGTGATTATTGTCACTTTACCTTTAAATATATAGAAAAGAATATCTATATTTAATTGAAATGTTTATAATGAGATTCTGATAAAAAACTCTTGAGTGGCCAGTGTGCTTAGAGGTCCTATAATATAACACACTAATTTAAAGATAAGGAGATAAAGGCATCAAGATAACAAGTGATCCTGTCAAAGACATAGCTAGATATTGACAGGACCCAGCTGGATCAGACCATGTAAGTTAAAATAAACAAGTAAAAAGACTAATTTGGGATTAGATTCAACCAGACCTGTTGCTTAAAAAGATCAAATTAGCAGAGAAATGGGGGGTCTCCTCTTCATTCCTTAATTTATAGAAGAAAACCATCCCTATCTAGACCGCATTTCAATTAGAGAACACTAGAAGGTCTAGTCATACCAATTTTTTACAATTCAGAGATTGACAAGGATGTTGAAATGCATCCCCTACTGCCCCACACCCAAAGTTGTAAACAATTACATCTCTCTTCAGCTTTCCAAATTTCATCACTGATTTCTAGCCAAAGCCATGCACATGGTTGTCCCTTGACAAAATGAACTTCCATCTTTAATTTCCTGGTTTTGTTCCTATATTTTGGGATAGTAAATGAATAAGATGTTCAAAATAGAGGGTCAGCATGAAGAATAAAGGAGTTCAGTTGAAGAAGTAGTATATATGTTTATGAGTGAGGAAATCACATTGGCAGCCATTACAATGATGTCTGTTTCTTCTCTGGGAGGGCAGGCTTAACACCATATGTGTAGTGTACGTATGCCCACCTGACAACTTTTAGAGGAGAAGAGGGAAAACAAAGACTTTTAGTTCAGTTAGAGTGTGAGCTGAATTGTGTTCTATTCTTTCTCACTTTGGCCAGAGCCAATTTAAACAAATCTTCATTTTCTTCTCATGCTCCATTTCCACCAAATGTCTTTTCAGTTCAGATGAAACCTCTCTCAGCCAGACTTTACTTCTGTCTTGCACTGTCATAATTACAGAAAATTGCACTGTTTGCTCAATTTCTGCAAATTGAGCTAATGCAAAGCTATGTAAATTATTTACCAAAAAGGAGCAAAATCAAACAAGTAAATGGGTTTGTACTGCACATTAAGGGATCGGAGTGGCACAGCCAGCATCTTAGTTACGGAGCCAGCTTGATTAACTCAACCCAGGGCTATATAGTGGGACTGTCCTTTTTTGGCTACAGTGAGCATTAGAAGGGGTGCCCCTCACTGTACCCCCAAAACCCTAATCAGTTTTTTTTCCAAGTTCTGAGTCAGCTGGAGTATTTGGAGAAGTCAATATTTCATAGTCTTATTAAGGCTCTTCTACTGCTTCTCTTCTTCGTCATTATTTCCTTTCCCTTCTTTGTCATGACTTTTAACTTTTCCTTTACTTTTCTCTTCTTCATCAAAAAAAGTTGGCATTCTGGAATAATGGCTAACTAACAGTGCAACTTTTAATTCCATGTTTTTTTCCTCCTTTGTCCATCTTCTTCTGTAGCATGCTCACCCATGATTCCTTGAGAGTTTACATTCTATATTTTTTTTTCTCTCCCCAAACACTTTCCCCAGACAATCTCATTGACTGTCATATCATCAACTGTTACCATCAAGGAAACAAACAACAAATCTTAGAACTTTTTACAATTTGACTAACTTTCTGCATCCTATCCCCCCCCCTTTCAGTCAGCTTTCTGAGTTGAATATTACTGTCCAGATGCCCGACCCTCTGCAAAATTTTAAATAAGATTGTTCTTGCAGGCATTTGTCTTTCTGTTTTCCACTTTTTCTTAATAGAGAACCATTCTCTTAGTTACCTGGGCTCGAAGTCCCAGAATTCTATTCTATTCTTTCTTCTCTTTTGTCAAGTTAAATCAATGCTATTTAAAAATCTTCCTTTATAACGTTTTTTGTTCTATTCCAATATTATTTTCTTCCCTTGCTGTGTTCCTACTTCAAACTCTGAGTATCCCTGTCTTTGATATTCCCCGTTTTGTGCTCATTGCCCATTCTTCCCATCCCCCTTTTAAGGGACATTTCTCTAACATTTGACTCCACTTAACCCCTTGACCAGTGCTGATGATGTAAGAGATCAAGGTGGCTGTGGCTCTTAGAAAGTTTATAACCAAATTCGGGCACACCGTTAACCAACTTAAGGAAATTACATCATGTGTTATGGACTGACCTCACATTTACATTCATTTTATCTTTCTACTTTTACTTTCTTGTTTACACTACTTTTATTTTCAAATTTTATTATGTTCTATGTTTTTTTTTGAAAATTGCTATAAATAAAGATGTTCTAGCCATTGAATACCTCGTAACAGACATGCCAATCATTGTAACATTAAACCAAATCAGTCATTCATTATTATCTCTAACAGTTTTAGGGGGCAGCTGACTGAGATCATTTAGGTAGTTCTTGCTTAGGGCATCTTATGCAGTTGTAATCAATGGCTGGGCCTGGAGTCATCTCCACGTCTTCTTCACTCACATGTTTGGTATCTGATCTGGGAAGACTCAGATGCCTGACAGAGGAACAGCCTGGGAGCCTCTGGCATCTCTTCTTATTGCTATGTGGTCTCTCTAGCATGACAGATTCAGCGTAGCTGGACCTCTTACAGAGTGGCTCAGGGATCCAAAAGTGCAAATCCTGAGAAAGAGCTGGGTAGGATTTCTATCCTTTCTTAGGCCCTAAGAGAAGTCATATTAGGAAGTCATATGCCCTAACGTGTGTGGCATCCTATTGCTTGAGACAGCCACAAAAGTTGACTCAGGTTCAAGGGGAAGAGATGTAGTCTCCACCTTTTGGTGGGGGAGTGGTAAGGTTCTGGAAGACCATGTGCAATGTAAGATGTTATTGCATCCATTGTTGGAAAATACAATCTGTCATCCTGGGTTAAGATATAACATAAGCAAAAAATATTAAAAAACATAATTTATCTTGCCACCTCCAGTGTTTGTCACCTACAAACACAACTTGCTAAAGATTAATGTCCCTACAGCATGAGCACTTATCCTATAACCCTCTTCCAATCAATAGACAACCATTCCCACTTTTTTGATGTTACTTTGTGCCCTGTGATAAAAAGGTTTCTGTGGTCAAAAATTGTTAAAACATTTAAATAAGTATCTACACTACAGGACTTGTAAGCATGCATTGCAAATCTTTAAGAAGGATGTAAGTCATATACAATATTCTCACAACAGTTTATAGAAGGCTTTTGTTCAGAGTCCCTATTAACATTTTTCAGTGCTTGTATTCTGTTGGATGCACTATGGAAAGCATTGATCTACATAACACTGTCACAGCTCCTTATGTACAAGGTAATCATATATTCTGCTATCAAAACCAGGTACTTTTGAGGACTTCCCTGGCAGTCCAGTGGTTAAGACTACACACTTCCACTTCAGGAGACACGGGTTCAATCCCTGGTGAGGAAACTAAGATCCCACATGCCACAGGGCATAGACAGAAACAAACAAAAAAAAAGTACTTTTTTGTTTGTTTGTTTGTTTGTTTTTTGGCAGTACGTGGGCCTCTCACTGTTGTGGCCTCTCCCGTTGCGGAACACAGGCTCCAGATGTGCAGGCTCAGTGGCCATGGTTCATGGGCCCAGCCACTCTGCAGCATGTGGGATCTTCGAGGACCGGGACACAAACCCATGTCCCCTGCCTCGGCAGGCAGACTCCCAACCACTGTGCTACCAGGGAAGCCCAAAAGGCACTTTTAAGAGACTGAAGGTTGCTATTAATAATCAGAGCTGTTAAGTATTCTGGACAACCCAGGATAAGGGTCATTCTATTAATGTAGCACTGTAGACTCTCCATGCTGGGTCCTAAACCAGCCTCACAACCTCATGCCTGTGTATTTATCAACATAGCCCCAATCTCCTGCACTTATAGGATTTTTGGACATAATGCATTCTTTCCACTCTCTATACCTGTATATTTTTTCACCTTGAAAATACTCCAATTCCCATCAGAAAACTTTTAAAGTCCTCCAGTGAAATGTACCACCCCCTTGAATGAAGTACTTGCCCAAGGCAAACTGCTAGCCTATACAGGTATTCTCCACTCTTCAAGAGTTTGCTTTATACCACTTCACTTTTACAAAAGACCTACATTAATACCTTTTTTCACTGACTGACAGAAATCTGAAGAAGATTTTCTCTTATGAAAAAAAGTCAAAACACAAAAATTATTCAGCGTTTGTTTTTTCCACATTATAGAGATAGTGGGCACCCAAAGAGTGAAAGCAGCATAGCCAAGTTCCTTCCCTGCGAACCACACTCAGCATCTCTCATCAAGGAGCCATGGTTTTGAACTATCTCTGGTAGCATATGTGCTTAATCTCAATTTATTTTTTGCCTCTGTTAGCAAGATCTATCCTGAGGTAATTGCTTCTCCACTTTAGGACATTTTGGCTTATGAAAGATTTCATAGGAACACTTTAATTTTGGATAGCAGAGGAAACATGTAATACAGCCACCTACATCCATGCCTCCTCTTTCCTTTACACTGTGAGATGCATGAGTGTTGCATTAATAATTTATTTTGTTTGAATGGATAGACATCAAACCATATCATATCTTGACTACAGAGAGATAGGTATAACTTCCATATTAAAATGTTAAAGTAGAAGTCATTTTTACTCAAATATTATTAATTAAAAATGGTTTGGAGGACTAATGTATTAGCCTTTCCTAGTGCTGAGTATCAAAGGAGAAAGAAGACATTGCTCCAAATTTTGAAGAGGGGGCGGGATTCACACATGTCATATGGTGATTTCAAATGCATACAAAGGTTCAAAGCAACAAATTAGTGCAATAAAAATCAATTGATTTTATGACCATTGACAAAAAAAATCTATAATAATATGTTGGCATTATTATAGTCTTAATTTGTCAAAAAGGTAAGGGGATGTGATTGACTAGAACTTTCAAAAGTGGTGTAAGAAGGAGAGGTTGGGCTTCCCTTAAATAGCACTTTTTAATTGTCTTAACCATACTACCTTCCATACAAATCTTAGTTGTGAGTTGGTTTTCAAATTGGAAAGGGGAAAACAGGGTTGAAAGATACTCTACACTTAAGGTAAATTATAAGAAAACTGGAGGGCAGGAACATTTATGTTTACCTATTTTTATGTATTCCCACAATGCATTGAACTAACTAATCATGTTTATCTTCAGAGCCTTGGGTGTAACTCTCAACCTCTGGAGGAAGATCTCACCTTTAAAAAAGAGCAATGAAAATGGGGAGATATGAGTTGTAGGAATGTCCAATGGATAAGATGTGAGCAGATGCAAGGAAGTGAACGAAACTAGAAAAAGAAAGAAAAGAATGACCTACATCAGCGGTCCCCAACCTCTGGGCTGTGAACCAATATTGGTCCACGGCCTGTTGGGAACCGGGCAGCACAGCAGGACATGAGCAGTGGGGAACAAGCAAAGCCTCATCTGCTGCTCCCCATCCTTTACCATTGCTTGCATTACCGCTTAACCATCCCCTCCCCAACCATCCGAAGAAAAATTTTCTTCCACAAAACTGGTCCCTGGTGCCGTAAATGTTGGGGACCGCTGAACTACATAATTAAGTTGATTTGAAGGCAGCAAAGATAGTGTGGAAGGGGGGGGGGCCTAGATATCTGAGGATAACAAATACACACATGAGCAAAGCAGGAAAGAGCTTTGAAGCCAAAGAAAATATATTTACATTTTAAAAAATACTAAGGGTTTAGCTTGAGGGGAAGAATGACCTGATTATTGGATAGCAGGGAGAATTACCTTCTCAGAAACATTCTGAATTAGGTGAAAACAAAAGCTATGGAGAAAAATTGTCACTGAAGTTTTCATATCAGGGACATTAAGCAACATTATGAATGATATCTTTACTAGCACTATTTACTGGCAGAAAATGTATAAAATTAACACATATAATTGGTTACTATTTTGATCTTCAGATTAAAGTCAAGAGGTAATTATCAAAGTGTCAATCTATATATCTATAGCTATATCTATAGTAAGAATAAATGATTATAGCTACTAGAAAATCTGTGTTCTCAAATTCTCATGTATCTTTTATCCAGTTTCCCAGCTCTGCATCTAATTCAGTTTTAGGCTATCCTAGAAAGTGAATCATCAATTTATTGGGGAGCCCTGTCATTCATGGTACAAAACATTTTTCAAACTTTGACAACAGAGTCCTCTTCCCACTTCTCTTATCACTCAGACTCCCTGTCTCAACAAGTTTATTCACTCCTACTTCTCGAGTTACCAATTATAAGAAGATAATGCACAAATACACACATTCAGGTGAGATATCTCTGAACTTCACATGTGTTTAGCCATCTGCTCACCTGACATCTCCTCCTAAAAATTTCAAATACTTAAATCTCGATATGTTTAAAATTAAATTTGATGTAATAATTTTACATGTTTCTTATCTTTGCACAAGGCCCTATCATATATATAATTTATGCAATCTGGAAACTAGAAATCACCCTGACACTAACTATGCATGTTTAATTCCAAGTGTTACTCATAATACTGTCTAAATATCTTTTTATCCCATCTGTTTCTTTTCATATCCACATCTACAACTTTTATCCAGGTTGTCATCTTTTCTTTCTAGAATTTTGATGATAGCCACTTTACTGGTCCATCTTTATCTCTTCTCTTCTTTTTTTTATCTCTTTTCCATACTGTAGCCAGTGTTATTTTCAAAATGCAAGTTTGAATCATATTTTTTTCAGCTTAAAATCATTCAAATCTCATTGTTCTTAAATTCTACTTCATATTTCTTAACTTGGCCTTCAAGATCGGATATGATCTAACTCCTACCTACCTCTTTGGCCTTATCTTATTGTTTAATCTACCCCACTATTTTTGTTTCAGTCATTCCAATCTCTTCTCTTTGTTCCTTTCAGACTCTGTGATCAAACCTCCCTTGCATTTTGATAGTATGGAGTTTTCTCTGCCTCCAACTTGAAATGTTTTTCACTATCATCAGTCATTACTCTCATAGTTCAATAGCCATTTCTTCAGGAAGAGGTCCCTAACTTCCCAGGCTGAATCTAATCCTACCAGTCATGGAACCATGTACTTCAACTTTAGAGCACTATAGTTGTTACAGTTTTACATTGGTTTGTGTAGTTGATAATGTTTTTCTGTCTTATTAGAATGTGTTCTATGATATCAAGTGTTGCATTTTTTTTTCATTATTGTATTTCCAGGATCTTGGACTGTACCTTGCACATATTAAGTATTCAATGAAGATGTTAGATGGGTACATTATCAATCAATGAATCAAAAGGTAAATGATAGCCCAGATTAATATAAATATCATATCTTTTTGTTCTCACCAGATATATAATAGAGACTTGACTCCATATGAATGATAAAAGTACAGAAAGGTAATTAATTATTGAGTTTATTTTATAGTAAACTCCAAAGTAATGCATTATTCCAGTGAGGGATCTTCTTGATGGCCAACGTTTGTATGTCAAGGTGCCTGGACTGTTTTTCGGCTGGTGTGAAAACTTAGAGTGAGGAGCAATAAAAGAAAGAAGTACAGCAGGCTAAAGCCATTTGGCAGTAATGAGGAGAGGAGTGATTGCCAACAACTGCACTTTTCAGTGAGACAAGAATGTGATCAAAGCAATTAAAACCTCAGGGATCACGCATCAAGTCTGTGTACTTGCCAGCCAGCAATCAAATGTTCATCCAATGTACCAGAAAATGCACTGGCAGGAAACCAGAGCCAATTTGTATATTGTTATGAAGTGTCTTAGTTTTTATCTTTAGGAGTATGATAATTCATCTGCCTATTGTCCTAGAAAGGTTGTTCAACAGGAGTTCCAAGCAAAAGGCTCAGTCATCAGTCCTGAGATTATTAAGCCAGTTATACGGATCAGGGACTACAGATCACAGACACTACAGAATTCTTTCATATGCCCCAGTTTTGTTTTAGGCACTGAACTATGTTCCGGGGTGCATGTGTCTTTGTATGTATTTGGAGGGGACATTAAAGTCTTTGTCTTCAAATAACTTATTTTAATTTAGCATTCAACAGTCTCAGCTTCCCTCTATAACCTGAAGTTGACCAATAAATTTACAAAAGGCTTACTGTGCCTCATGCATTGTGGTAGCTATCTCATGTGCCTTACTTAATTTAACCTTCACGACAAATCCATGCTATGGATTTCTATTATGATCTCCTTTGAGAAGATTAGGAAACTGAGATGTAGATATGTTACAAAACATGTCTGAGATGGGGATTGAACACAGGTCGTGTTACTGTAAAACCTGTATGTTAATCACTGCAGGGTTTAGCTCCCAACCTCTTTGCCAACTCCAAAATAATCTGTACTATTTGTTTAGTTGAACACTTGGGGGATATAATCTTAAAGCAGCAGTATCTCAATGTATTAATTCAATGACATGGCCAGAGAGAAGAAGGAGTCTAAACATTTGAGTCTTATGGGATTTGTCTATGCCAATTTCCAGAAACACTGGTAAAACAAATGCAAACACCTTAGCTATCCATACTATTTTGCCAATAGTGGGACCTTAGGTAAAAGTTATTCACATAATTTCCACTTGGCAAGCATACATGGAGTTTGAGTCTGTCCCTGAAGAAGAAACTAAACTACAGTGTAGTTGATAAGCTATGACCAGGCATGCCAGGTTAATCTCTCTTGGGCTTTTGTGATTTGAAAGAAAAGGGCAGCATGTGCCCATATTCTGGTCACCTGAACACACAGTTATGATGGGTTTAGACTAGATGCTAGCCATTATTATATAACTATCATAATACAGCAATATGGAGAAAGAGGAATAATAATAATGAAATTAACCCAGATCAGGATTCTGGATATATGCTTTTCATCCAGAGAAATTTGGAAGATCTATTAGTTTGTTGTAATTTCTGGGGAATAAGGTTATGGTATCAAAAGTCTATATCAGCTTATTGCCACTAGCCTCTGCATGTAGGGTCTCCTTTGAGGAACTAGAAGAGAAAAGGAAAAGCAAACACACCTAATCATCATCATCACCATTATCATCATCCTGCTTTACATAACTTATTATCCTTTTCTAAACATGTATCCCTTTGGCTCAGTTAAGTAAACTGTAACTTATATAATATCTGTAGGGCTTGATTGCATGCCTAGCAGAGTCTGTTTACTTCTTTTGGTTCCCTTCATTACGGTGTTCATTTTCTCACAAGCCTTAAATGCCTAGCTAAATAATACAGACAGTGAGTAATAGTGTGTGATAGGGAACCAACAGAAGTGTAACTTAGTGGCTGTAGGTATGAAATTTAAAAGAATATTTTTGTCTCTCCCTACCTCACCCCATTTTAGCTGCCTCATTCCCATAATGGTGCAGAGCCCACACTGCATTTTTCTTTGAGAAACAGAAGTAACACCCATGATTTATACTGATATCTGTATAATGAGGATTTAAGTCAGCATGCATCCCTGCCTGCAATGTTTGCATCTTATCGTTATGTTTCAGTTTCAGTACAAATTTTCCAGACTGTTAAAGGAGCCTCAGACAACTGTGAGGGCATAGATAGATAGTGTGTGGGTGGAGGTGAGGGGTGTGGAGGGTAATGAAAGGGCTTCCAGTGTCCCTGAAATCACACAGCAGAAAGACCTACTTGTCCGCCAATGAGAGACTAGCTGGCACTGTGGGGGTGGGGGGGGACAGGCAGACAGATAAAATGGCTCTTACTCGATGCACTTGTACCTAAGCCTCCAAATGGCAGTCACAACATCCTTTCCATACAGCAGTCTTCCTTGACATTAGAGAAAATATCACTGATACCAGCCTGCCATATGGGCTTCTCTAGGCAGGGCATCTGCTGTGTGCTGTTGAGGCACATGGTGGAGACGAGAAAGGTTTAACATTTTTCATTAGTGTATGCCATAGACAGTTGAACTCCATTATAATGTCTGCAGGAAGAATCTGATCCATTCCATTATCACAGTGACAAAGAGAAAGGATGACTTGTGATTTCAGAAAGGTCACAGAGAACCTGTGTTCAGCTGTAAGCACTCAAGGTATGATGCTAATAATGGGAAAAAGGGTTTAAAAGATGAAGTTTACAGTCAGACAAAAATTAACATTTAAAAAGAAACACTTATCTATGAGATATTCCTATTCTTCTCTATTTCTGTCTCCTAGATATTGCTGGTTGTTAGTGTATTTATATATAAATATGTTCTTTCTCCTTCAAGAATTCATATCTGTTGTCTGATTATTCCCATACTGAAGTGATAGAAAGAAATGTCAGTTACTATGGGAGTGACTGTGATGTCACAAGCAGAAGACAATGGTTTCATTGTGCTATCAAACAAAAGAAGGAAATAAATTGGGAAGGGGAAAGCTGATGGTTTATCTGCATTTCAGGCTATAGATGGCTAATTATTATTAGTTCTGTTGGCAATCTTGGAAATAAGGTTAATCATTAGGGAATTCCTGGCATACAAATGTGTTTGAGGTGTGGCATGTAACTACACTAGAATCCACATTTTATGGTGACATGTCTAAAATAGTGACAAAAATTAACTATTAGAACATCATCTGCAGAACTGATAATAAGATCAGGCAACTGGCTGCCCCCTCCTGAAAGCCTCTCTAATCTCTCTAATTAATGAAAATCTCTCTGATAGTTGTTTATCTCCTACCCATCCATTTATTTACTTGATACAGCATATATTATGCTAAAAAAGGAAACAAATCATATAAATTCATTAATTAGAAATAACTCTTCTTCATTACATTGATTGTAGTCAGTAAATGTTCAGAATCACTGAGACCAATTTTTTCCCCTCTCTTGACTTTGCCTCCCCAGTCCCTGGCTTTTGTTGTTGTTGTTGTTGTTTTTCATTATTTTTAATATTCAGTAAATACTATCTGAATTGAATCTAGTGTTAGGTATTCCAGACTCTGCAGCTTTAAGATGACTCATTTACATCTTTGTATGTTTCAGCTTCTTCCCAATTAAAATCAACAAATACATGTTAGCACTGTTTGTTGCAATCAAATTAATTCTTTTTTTTAATCTTTATTGGAGTATAATTGCTTTACAATGGTGCATTCGTTTCTACTTTATAACAAAGTGAATCAGTTATACATATACATATGTTCCCATATCTCTTCCCTCTTGCGTCTCCCTCCCTCCCACCCTCCCTATCCCACCCCTCTAGGTGGTCACAAAGCACAGAGCTGATCTCCCTGTACTATGTGGCTGCTTCCCACTAGCTATCTATTTTACGTTTGGTAGTGTATATATATCAAATTCGTTCTTATACTGAATATTCAACACTAAATTGAACTCTAGTATCAGCCTTAACTCTACCAGCCTATCTGACCGGGACCAAGTTTATTCTAGTTCACAATGACCAAGACTGGCATGCTAGACACGAGGATCAGATAGGCATAAAACTACTCCATCTTTTTGACTTTTGCCTCATACATCTAATAAATTCTGGATCTTACAGTTCTTGCCATCCACTCTTATATATAGTCAGATGACATCCCAAATTATCTAATGCTACTTTTGCTAAAATAATTGCCCAGTCACTGGATATTTCTTAGTACTTACTTCTCTGAGCCAGTATGCCAGTATTTGATATTGTGGACAATTTCTCCCTTTTCAGTTTTTTTTTTCTCCAATCCCTTGGATTTTGCATGCCGTCTCTCCTTTACATTTCTAACAATCCCTTCATGTATTCTCTTAGCATTATTGTATTCTACTCAGTCTCAAAATGTATGCATGATTTTAATTCCTTCCTTGGCCTTTTTCTCTTCTCACTCTAGACATTTTTACCTAGGAAATGAAATTTATAGTTTGAGTATCAATGGCTGATTCCTACTACTATGTATTTTCTTAAATCACGTAGATACTGAAATCAATGTTTCAAGTTCAAATCTCTTAACTAAACTGACTTTATATTAACCATCATTCCTTGAATGACCCATAGGTTGTTCCTATGCAATTTAATACAAATTAATTAACTGAGTAACACATTTACCCTCCCCATGTACAAAACTTCCTTGCCTTAGGAATTTCCTGTTTCAGTCCATGGCCAAATTATATAAATATTTCCAACATCCAATTAATTTCAGAACCTGTGGATTGTGCTTCAGAAATATTTCTGAAATCCCTCCCCCCTTTCTTGATTCTTATAGCAATACTTTAATTCAGACTCTCATCATTGTCATGCTGTTTGATTTTCTAACTGGAATTCTTGTTTCTAACCTCTCCTCCTCTCAAACATCAACAGCTGTTCACACAACTGTGAGCTTCTTCTTTCTCAAACACAAATATAACCATTTTATTCATTCTTCACAAATCACCAGAAGCTTGACCAAGTTGAGCAATTTAGTAATATGTGTTAAAAGTCTTAAAATTTGTTCTGCAATTACGCTTTTAGAAACATTCCATTAGGAAAAGTTGGACAAATGAGCAGTTATGTACATGAGAAAATGTAAACCAAATTATTGTTAAAAATATCAAAAATTACTCACAAATCAAGACTGCTAAATAATGTATGCCAACTCCATATAATGAAATACAGTAGAAATCATTATTATTTTTTTTAACAAATCTATGTTTTTTTCTAAAATAACATTGAAAATATATCTTTAAAAAGTTACTTATAGAAAATTTAGCTCTGTCCAAGATGGAGGGACAGGGAACATACTTATCCTCTTACCTGAAACAACTAAAAATTCAGACAAAGGATATGAAATTATGATTCTTAAGATATTGAATATCAGTCAAAGGACATTTATCCATGGGAAACAGGAAGCAAAAGAAGTGAACCCTACAACTGTCCCAGATCAGCCTGTATAAGTTTTCCAGGATTGGGCATAAGGTAAGTGATCCAAGTTGGACCTTTGAAGTTTTCCTAAAGTAGATGATACAAAGCTGGGAGTGTGGGGAATCCAAGAGAGTTATATTTTACAGGACAGGATACTAGAGAGAAGAAAGATGCACAAAGAAAACTTTGGAGTTCTGCAGAGGATCCTTATCATGTTTTCAGCTGAGTACTGAATACCTCATACATGTAAGGAAAGGAAAGTAGACTGAGGAAAGAGATGCACAAAAAGACTTTAGCAAACAGTACTCAGAACTTTCACAGGACTGGAAATAGTTCATAGCACCACCAGCAGCGTAGAAAAACCTCATCATTCATCAGACAATAGTGGTGTAAGAGAAAGGATTTGTCTCAATAGTGAGGAGAAAATAAGATCTAGAAACTTAAAAGTGAGGCTTAAAGGATCAATTAAATTGCTTAAAACCAGTGATAAAGAGAGAATCTTAAAAGCAGCCAAAAGAAATGGCACCTTATATAAAAAGAATATAGAATACAAAGATAACAAACTTTCCCTTGTAAGTGACTGGAGCCAAAAAACGGGAGAACAACATTTCACAAGTACTGAATGAAAAACTATTAGCCTAGAATTCTATACCCAATAAAATGTTTTTCAAAAATGATAGTGAAAGAGAGACTATTTCAGACATGAGAATGTTAGAGAATTCATCATCAGCAGACCTGCATTTCAAAAAAAAATATTAAAATATTCCCTCAGAGGGAAAGAGTATTAGAAAGAAATCTAGATATACCAAAAATAATTAAATAGTATTAAATAGTAACTATGTGATTAAATTTTTTAAATTGCCTATCTAAAACAAAAACGAAAATGCATTGTATAATCTATAGCATAAGTACAAATAAAATGTATAACAATAAGAATCCAAAGACTGGAAAAGGAGAAATTGATGTATACTGTCTTAAGTTTCTTAAACTATATATGAAGAGGTATAATATTACTTGAAAAAGATGGACTGTGACAAGTTAAAGGTATACACTATAAACCCTAAAGCAACTACAAAAATTTATAGTGAATGAGCTAATAAAAGGTATAACATGGAATTCTAAAATTTCTCAATCTGAAAGAAGGCAGAAAAAAAGAAAAAGAGAAGCAAAGAAAAAATAGACTACAACAAAAGCATATGGCAAGAGGACTGTTTTAAATGAAATGGTATCAGTAATAACATTAAATATATATGGCTTAAACATCTAAATTAAATGGCTTGGATTGTAATATTGAATGTAAAATTGTAGATTTAATTCCAGACTACCTAGAAGAAAGACACTTTATGTAAAATAACTAAAAAGTAAAAGAAAAGAAGTAGATGCATCATGATAAGAATAATTAAAGGGAATCTGGAGAGGCAATATTAATAATTTATATTATATTTTATCTATATTTTATAAATAATCTATAATATTTATGTTTATTTTTAATAAAATAAAAGGTTTGCCTCATTGAGCTTATGCTCTGCTGGTCTAGAGGTCTTAGTACCAAAGGAAATAATGTTTTTCTCAGTGCACACAACAAAGATTCTGTTGAACTGAAAGCTGAGATGGCTGCCTGGTCACTCTGAACTCCTCATGCCTCTGAATCAATAGGCTAAGAACTGAGTTACTGTACTGGCAGGGGTACTTGATCCTAAGTGTGAGAAATTGGGTTGCCACTAAAAAAATACAGGTAAGGAAGAGTATGTTTGGAATATAGAAGATTCCTTGGAATGTCTTTTAGTATTATGATATCCTATGATTAAAGACATAGGAAAACTACAATAACTAAATTAAGGCAGGACTTCTAATGGCCCAGATCCTTCAGGAATGAAGGTTTGGGTAACCCCAACCAGCCTATAACCACCTGACATTTTGAAAATATAAGAACTATAATGGTTATGGGTATTTCTTCTTTATTTTCTATAAATGTGAGTATATGTATTAAGCAAAAATTTTCCTCTGATTTCCTTATCATCTAACATATGGTATATTAATAATTGTTTACATCAGAGTATTTAAGTTATGGGATATTGTGGAGAGTAAGGAATGTTGCTGAAGGACTTTGCATCCTTATCTGAGAAAAGGGTTAGTATGTTTTCAATATGTGTAGGGTAGTTGTGTCATGTTAGACAGAAATATGACTTCATTATTTTCTTTATTTGGAGTTTAAGTATGGTTTAAAAAGATATGTGTCAGTACCAAGTTGACAAGAAGTGGACTATGAATAGTTAGTTTTATGTATCAACTTGGCTAGGCTATAGTCCTCAGTTATTCAATTAAACACTAAACTATGTGTTGCTGCAAAGTTATCCTGTAGGTATGATTAGCATTTGCAAGCAGTTGACTTTAAAGGAGATTAGCCTAAATAACCTGGGTGGGCCTTATGCACAGAAATGAGGTTTCTCTGAAGAAGAAGAAATTCCATCTGTAAATTGCAGCTTCAGCTCATGCCCTACAGGTCAAGCCTACCCTTTCTAATGACCTACCATATGGATTTTGGACTTGCCTATCCAGGCCTCATATTTGCATAATCCTTGCATATATATATAGCTCCTACTGGTTCTATTTCTCTGGTAGAACCCTGACTGATACTGATACATATGAAAATTTTACCTTTAGTTATCTCTTGGTGATTCAATTTTCAGTAGTGTTTTTTTTTTATAATTTTGAATAAAAATTACAAAATAAATATCTGTTTCTTTTTAAAATGAATAAATGAATATTATCTTCTTTAAGTATTTTTAAAAATTCCCTACTTCAATATTCGCTATACTTTTTTTTTCTTTTTTTTCTTTCTCTACACTTTTTTAACTTTGTGCTTGTGCTATTGTTGCTCTTTTCACTGTGCACTGCAACTATTTGTGCCTATTTTTTCTCTCCTACTATTTTGTTTGTTGTCATGTAAGGGTGTGTCTAAAATGAATATGGGTCAGTTACTTAATATTTTATTGAATTGAAATTTTAATAATAGTATTATTGTACATGTTCCCCATTCTGGTACCTGAGCTCTTGTCTGGTGATGGCCATGCAATCTTGCTGCCAGAGCTATCACTTATTTCTTGAGTACTATTTTTATTTATGGGGTCTTAGTGTGCATGAGGTCTTACCTGGTCTATTTCATGCATGATACTTAAAGAGAAAACATGTGCCCCATAGCAGACTAAGTGCTGGGGGAAAATCTTGAGAAAGAAAGTGAGAGGGAGATAGACAGAGTAAGTCAGGTTCAATTTTTTTCATAACCTGCTATACCTCATTTAGCCATGACCCAAACAAAGGCAGATGCTCCATCTCACTTCTGGAGTTGCTGTAGATCCGTACTTTGATATCAGGATATTCATTATTTACTACAACAGACAGAAGCATTGAGGATTGAGGACAACAACTAGATGGAGTGTTGGGAATAATCATTTTAATTATGATAGTGTGAGATGGGGGAGCTTGACATCATAGCAGCACCTTGATGCATAAAGTTGTTGCCTGAATATCTCAAAGTGCAGCATTTGCCTACATATGACCAACCTTTCAAAAAAAAAAATGTTGCTTGTACACTAGTTTGCAAGGTTGGTTTGAAACACTTAACACTCACATCCACACATATGTAGGTGTGTGCAGACATATACATGTATGTTACCTGGCATTTTTCAATATAAACTATTGGATATGAAAGTCCATCCTTTCTTTGGATTTAGTTGATTGATATTTTTAGCCACATGAAAGATTTTTCCTTCAACCTAAAGATATTCGGAGAAAATTAAGAATGAGGACTAACCTGGGTTAATTAACATTAGAATCATCTGGGGATTTTGAAAAACTAGCATTATCTGGGCTCCACATCTGGATATGAGATGTAGGCATGAGCATAAACCATTCAGACTATAAACTGTATCTCCTTGTGCTTTGGTCCTGGTGCTAAATTAGGGTAGTTCTCTATCACCCCCTTCTAAGTCAGGATCCTGAGTTATGTTGAATACAAGGAAGAATTTGTTTTCTCATAGGTAAACTGGATGTTCCAGAGCTCTAAGCAACAAGAACAAAACCGTACAAATAAGAATGAGAAGAAAAAAACAACATGGGATTTTCCAGTGATTTTTCAATGAGAAAATTATCTGGGAAGAAAAGCTTGATGGCATGAGTCTTAGATAGAGCATGCAACAAAATATGGGTACATTACTTTCAAGAAAAACATGATTATTAAGAGAAGAGAGTAATGTGGGTCAAGTAGATGTAGATAAGCATGGATATTCATGAACTGGGAGATAAGGATATTTCAGGTACATGGACACAAGTAAAGTTAAAAAAGGAACAGACATGCTATTGTGGGAGTGTGGCTTTGGCTGCCCATGCAGACGGAAGAAATGAATTTTTTTTCATAATAATCTCAAATTTGGGATATAAAGTATGATTACAGAACATTAGTTCCTGGTTTCCTCTTCCAGTTAATAACTGGTGAGATAACTGCTTATATTTTCTGTCATGATTTTGTCCCCTAGAATGTAGAAGATGAGTTTTAGAGCATTCCTATTGGGCCACACTAGATCCTGCCCTCTTTTATACCTGCCCTCTTCCCAACACCAAGGCTGATAATGACATGAGGTAGGATGTGTTCAAGCCCTTTTACAATCCCTGAAGTCCATCCTGATGGTAGGATCCTATTTTTTATTGACAAATCTCCTCTAATCCTGAGTCCCTTCTTGCTTGTATTTATTTGTTTCCCCATTTATGTGTTTCTCCCACTTTCTACTCCAGCTTTTGCTGTGCCTGACCCCTTAGTCCAGTAGTTATTAAATCTATGTGGTAAAGTGTGCTGTTATGATCTTCTCTGTTTATATCTTAAAATATCATCAGTCTTTTTCCATCCATGCCTTTTATATTACCCTGTGGTACAGCATAGGTACTACCTGAGGAAGCCTTGGCATCTTCCTCTTTACTAACAGGGTTAAATCAGAAACCAGATAAATTCTAGATTTAATCCTGAGAAACAAGAGAAATCAGCTTTTGGAATGGATCTGCTTTTATCCTTTGCATAGGTTAGGAGGTGAACAACCAGGATGGTGAAATAGTTCAGCATCAAACCAAATAGGAGTAATATAAAGAAGCAGGTTTAGTGCTTAGTTAAAAAAAAAGAAAAGAAAAGGAAATTCCATATATCCCCCCCAAAAGTTTTTGACTTTAAGAATGAAAATAAAAGAAGCATATTTGTCTCAATCCAAATACAGACACCAGAAAGGCAAACTGGGTCTATGCAATGAAGTAGTTTGCAAGATAATACACTGAAAATGTAATCATGCATAAATCATGCACAAAGTAGAAACCACAAATTCTGTATTTGGCAAGGCTTCAGTTCCTTTGCATAATTCTTTCATTTTCATCTTGCTGCTTCCATTCTCTTCTCATAGAAATAGCTACATAAAACAAAGACATAAACTGTGTGCAATTAAAATGGGAAAATAGCTGAAAGGAATGTATTGATAATTATGTTAAAATCTATACCGTAAGGATTCTTGCATTGTTAGTCATCTAATTTGTCATCTGTTGACATCAGCATCTCAGTTCTCCCCAACATCTGAAGCTTTGTTTTAGGCAACTTCTTTCAGAGTGAGCAAATTTATGTATCGAGTTGACAAAAATATAACTGTATTTTATAGAAAGAGACCATTGAGTAACCTCTGGCACTTATATGGACTTTCATGAAGACAGAACAATCTGTGAGAGGCAAAGCTAGGGGAGAGGGTTTCCCTCGACTAAAGCAAGTGCTAAAATGGTACCCTCAGTAGCAAGGCTGGCCGTGGTTGACTAGAAGGAGAAGGAAAACATTGAGTCATTTTCTGTGTGCAGAGTCCTGTTTACCTTCATAACCTTGAGTGAAGTGAGTTTATTTGGGGAGATAGAGTGCACTGTCTTTACATATAAGGAGGGCACTAGTTATTTATAACAGGCTTGGGGGACACTCATTATAGACTCCCATATCTTTTCTCTTAATTATCATTGCTTGGTTCATGAAGCTCAGATATACATGATCTCTTCTTTCTGTCATGATGTATTAAAACATTAAAACTCTAAATCTCATTTCCATTGGGGTTTAAATGTTGCATTGTAACTTCAGATAAAATCTGGCTCTGATGTTAAAAATATTAAGGTGAGAAGCAGTATGATATAGTGCTAATGAGCAGAACTATGTAATTCTCCCTGAATGCAAATCAGTGATAGTCCAGGTTAAACAAACTTTTGTATCTCAATTTCCCCATTTGTAATTGTAATAATAACAGCACTAACCTATATGATTGCTTTTTGAGATTAAATTAGATAATACATAAAAATAATTTAGTAAATCATCTGACACTAACTACCACTTATTGAAATTTTATTGACAAGAAGAATAAAGAAAAGAAAAAAATAGAAAAAAAAGAAGAAAATAAAGAAAGAATGGTAAGATCCAATAAGTCAAGGCACATGATAATGTAGGAAACATTTTTTTAGCTCTTACTATGGGCCAGAAGACACTGTGTTCAGTGCTTTTAAAACTCATTACTGTTCTTTGACATGGGTAATAATATCTCCATTTGAAAGGTGTGAAGGCTGGTGACTAGCTTATCAAGAATCACACTTCCAGTAAATGACAGAATTTGAAAGAGACAATGGAAGCTGAATTCTTAGTCTTTATATTGTTATATTTAAAAATAAATTTTAAGTTTTTTCTTAAATATTAATAAATCAAATCAAAATAAATCAAATCAAAATCAACAGTCATTTCTTTGTATTACTTATGCTGTGCTTTCCCTCTCCTTCCCCTAGTGGGATGTAGTGGGAAAACGTTTGGATAAGCAATTGGGATACTTGTGTTTTTGTCACTAATGCATCACATCGAGAGATCTGTGTGTAACATGTGAAAGTGTTCTGAAAACATATAAAACACCATATAGACGAAAGACATAGCAAAACAGATTTCACAGGGACTGCTGGGGAATTTGCTCTACTGATGGTATCCAATCCCAGTTACACTGCATAAGGCTGCTGCCCGAATCTTACATTTCAAAAACTTGAGAAAATGCAACTAAGACTTATGACATATTTCAAGCTTTTCAAATATATTTGTTAAAAGAATATACTCTTTCCTCTCCCCATTAACTAGTTTTTGACCTCACAGTGTTCCCTAGTTGGTGAGACTTTCATCTTCGCACCCAGCTCTATTGTCACATTTTCTCCAGGATTTGCAACACCCAGAAGAGTATGAGCACCAATGGAGACAAAAAATCTAGTCCAAGGAGCCCTGCATATAATTGTTGGTAAGTTCATTACAGTGGCAATGGAGAGAAATAGAGCATTCATAATTTAGTTAAGAAGAAACAAACATCAAAGTGGACTGCTGTGGTGTAAAGCAGTGTCAAAATGACGCAGTTCATTCTGCTCTGGAATGACTCGTGCACCAATAACAAGCCCTTATTTAGAACTGCATGGAGTATGGCCAGGGCAGAAAGTGGCAATTCGATCAAAGTTTGGTCACATAGGGAGAAGTTAGGGTGGTGAATTAGGAATTAGACATGGTTTCCTAGAATCCATTGCCTGTCCTTTGTTTTCCTCCCAGTGCTATTTCCCACCCTTCTCAATCCAGAGTCTCACATTGACTTCACAACCCAAAATTCTCCACCAGTCAGTTTTAAAACCTTGCAGTAGCATCTACATTTTGCCTTTATTGTTTACCTTGCATTGTGTCATATACTGTCATCAAAGTTAGCAGGGTCCCCTCAATCAATGCAGGGGAGGTGGACCTCTTCTCTTCTGTATTAGCTCTTATTTATTAAGCACTGGTATATATGTATCAGTATAGTGTTATGATTTATTGATCATATATTACAAACAAGAAAAGTGAGGTTAATAAAAGTGGAGTGACCTGCCTGAAATAACATAACTAATAAAAATCAGGATTCAAAACAACATCTAAATCCAAAATGCAAGCTTTTTTCCTAACCCGAGGTTTCCTTGGTATAAATATGCTCTGTAGAAAAGAGAAAATAGTGTTTTCTTTCTCCAAACATTTTATGAAATGTTTATAATTCTATTCTGTGGATGGATATAGCCCAGTTTCTGGAATTCATCATCGGCATAAGCAAAAACCAAACAAACACAAACAAAAAGGAAAGAAGGAAGAAACAAATAAGGACAGAAGAACCTATTTTACATCTTTCACATCTTTTAAATAATTAGAGCTTGTATATATACCAGGTTATGTTTTTTTCTGGTCATTTTCAAAGTAATGTCTCTCCACTGAATAGCAATATTTATTTCCAATTACACAAGTTCAGTAAATATCTATTCTATCCCACATTAAAGCATGGGTTAATATGGTAAAATACTCTTACAAGTACTCTGTTCTTTCTTACTGATGTTCCTTCCCTTTATGCTGGCATGTTTCACTAGTTTACCCTCTGAATTTCTTGAAATGTTATTTCAAATCCCTCCTGAAACTGAAAAGTATGCATCTATTTGAAACCTACAATTGTTTAGCTAATTCTTCCTTAAAATCAGGAACAGGTTTGAGACAAAGATGGTTCTATCAAAAGAGGTTGCCTGCCTCTCCTGTTCCCCTTTCTCCAGAAAACATGTGCAGTAAGGATGCATGTTGAAGCTTTGAGAAGACATCACCATTGGCAGAAGACCATACAGCGTTTAGATACAGAGTGTAGCAGAGTTAAGTGCCTCCCTTTACTATACCAACGTTACAAACAAAGAATGGAATTATCTTATGATGCATCAAAATTGAAATTCTAAGGGAAGTAACTTTTAGAAAAAGCACAGAACTTTTGAAGTTTTGCTGCATTTTTATTGGAAAAAAATCTATTTTAATATTGAAATAATTTCTCCACAATCAACTGGAAGATTTTTTAAAGAATGTTTATGCTAGGAGTTTTATTGTGCTAGCAAGATAGTATCTCTTTCATGGCTTATTGCAGTAGAACAAAGCAAATCCTACCTAGCAAAATGCTTCCACATGCCAAGTGACAAGGTCTAAGGAGCTTTCAGGAAATAAAGAAGTCTGATCAATGCAGAGGGCATTTTAATATATTAAATTCAATAATTATTTAAATATGCTTTCTTACTACTGGTTCTCTACTAGAATGAGAGCTCAAAGAGTGTTTTAATGCTCATTTTTTTCTCAACCCATATTAGCACTCAAAGAATCTTTGCTAATAAAGCAGTATCTCAATAAATATTTATAAACCCTTCTTCTGTACAAAGCTCTTAGCAGGATATTAGAAGGTATACATAAACATAAGCATATTTGTCTTCTAGAATTGTGTGGCTCAACAAGGTATAAGTAATACAGTTTTAAAAAATTAAAGCAATAAACAGAGTGTCCAGAAATTGGTCCAGGGAAGGCATGCTATAGGAGTGCAGCCCAGGATGGGTACATATTTCCTGTCTCCCAAACTGGAACCTACAACAAAGAAACCTGGTGAGCTTGGAGCAAGAAATATTTCAGTGGTCTCATTTGGATTACATACATAGGATAATGTTTTCAGGGATATGTTTTAAAAATCATTTTGCTTCAGTTCTCATAGCCTAAGTGGTGGAATAGTTTGCTCAAGCTCATGAACAGGATTAGAGACCAGGTCTTCTGACCCTGAGCCCTGTGCATTTGTAGCAATTCAGGGTTTACTTTTCTTCAACTAGCCAGCAGTACTCAAAGAAGGGAGACTTAGGCTGATGCACAGCAAGGAGAATATTAACAGGCTAAGCTTCAGAATCAGTCAAACTTCCACTTTGGATTTTAGCTCCAAAGTAGAACTGCTATGAACACCTGAAGATGAAGCGGGGAGAACATTTATCCTACCAGGCATGGGAAAGGACAATGGAAAATATCTAGTGCAATCCTTGACATGGGCTTACTATTATTTTTTTTTCTTTTTTTTTAATTATATGAGCTAAAATAAATTTATCTGTTTTAATGGGATTGGCTGTCTAGGTAAAGAGAAGTGGAAAAATAGCTTAGGTTTGAAAAGTATCTGTTCTCTCAGAACACAAGAAAATGATAAAAAGAGAGTGTTTAGAGGATATTGATGTTGTAATGGGGTTGCAATTTATTTATACAACATGGATTGTATGAATGCTTATTCTGGGGTAAGCACTGGGGATATAGGAGTGCATGAGATAACAAGGTCTTTATACATACTCTGCTCAAAAGTTTGTTAAAATTAATAATGTGATTATGAAAAGAGAAGCACCTGGACTCCATAAACACACAAAATAGGTAGCTATTCCTGAAATGAAGCCAGTTGGGAGAGTCAGGAAAGACCCTTTTCTTCTGGGAAAAGAGCCTCTAATTTGAAACCTGAAGTAGGTAAAGCAGAGGAGTTGGAAAAGCAAAAAGTGTTCCAGGCAGAGGGAACCATACACATAAATGCCTAGAGAACAAAAGAGTATGGTTTATTGGAGGAATAGGAAGTCCTTTAGAATGTCACCAGGTAGTGTGAAGTAAGTAATGACAAATAATGGGGTTAGAGACATGAAAATGTGACATTATACCAAGCTGGGTCATATAAGAGCCTCTGTGAAGTTTTGGGTTTATTATTATTATTATTATCCTTAGACTTTGGAAAACCACTGACAGGTTCTAGAAAGATTTTGGATTTTCCTAGTTACAGTGAGGAAAATAAGACTGGAGATGGGTAGTTGGAAGGTAAGGCAACCAATTAAAGGCATTGGGAGAATCCAGGCATTGGTGATGTTACTGGAGATGAACTGGTACTGAACTGGATGGTGGTCATTGGGAAGACACAATGTGAAAATACTTTTAGCAGTTAGGATCAACAGGACTTGGTAACAGATTAGATGTGAGGTGCTGAGAGATAAGAAGTGATAGGTAGTATAGTGATTTCTGGTTTAAATTGATGTATAAAATTCCGTGATTAAGGAAACAAGAGTAATGCGGCCAAGTGAACAGAAGTAGGGGAAGGTCAGGGATGATGACCGTTTTGATTTGATACCCAATCTGCAATTAGCATGCCAACTTACCTAAACTTTTATTCATTAGGCATTGCACAAGTCAAGAGCCAAACATGAGTGAACTGCTTCTGGCACTTTCCAGAAGAGCTGGTGTTTACTGAACCGCATGTCATAGAGAGTAGGACGAAGAATAGCTTTTATTATATAAAAATTTAAAGTGCTAATTGAGTTTAAAATAGTGAGTTAAATAATAATTTAAAACTTATGAATAACAATGTATTCCCTGCTCCCTCTTTAATCAAAATAAAGAAAAAAAGCAAATAAAAATGGTAGAAAATGCCATTTTTCTATTTGTATCAATTGTCCTTAGAAGGGAGAATAAGCAGGTAGATTTGCTCTGCTTATCTGCACAGTTTTCTTCCTGTTTGCTTTCAAAATCATGAGACTTCTTTCAAGTTTTCACTTTTATGAATTGCTAGCCATGCCCCCCAACACTGAGCAAAATTTGTAAAGATTCATTTTTCCATCATCCATCAAGTTATCTTACTATAACTTGGATGTATCTGTTCTAGAAGGGACATCAAAGAATGTTGTTCCTGAGTGTTAACAAGGGGAAAAGAGGATGGATGAGACCAAGGGTATTGGGGCCATCTCAGAAGTCTTCATGAGGAAATTGATGCCTCCAGAACTCTTTGCTATGTAGTCTTTCTTTCTCTCATATTTGAGGTTTTACTAGGAGTCTTGGGAAGTGGCTAGTAAGTGTATACAAGGTCTCTCTGTTGGAGAAAGGTGGGTCATAGACTTAAGAAATGAGGAGATGATCTGTGGGCTCCACACAGATCAGGGACCATCATTCTTCCCTCTTCAGAATCTCTTTTCCAGGTCCTTTCTTGCCAAAACCAAAGCGTGACTACAGTAGAGAAAAAGGTCAGAAGCCAAGGCTTGATTATCTCTGTGCCCCTTGCTCTTAAACATGCTCAATTTTAATTCAGCAATGTGCAGTCCCACTTCCTATCCCTCAAGCTGAATGGAGCCCAAGGTTTGTGTCTGGGAACACATGGAAGAGAGGGTCTCTATTTATTAGTATCAGTTTCTGCTATTTACACCAGATGGTTAAATGTTAGCTTTTGTATTTGACCTTTTACCTCCCCCCCAAAACCATGTGGCTTGACTTTATGTTTTAGCATATTGCCCAGAAGAAGAATTGGCTATCTTTACCACCTGTCACTCAAACACAAGGGGGGAGGGTACATTTAAACATATAAATAAAGTGTGATTGCAGGAATATGGCATGCCTCAACCAGAGGTAATATCCCCTCACAGATGACTGGTGATGCTGGTCTCACACCTGGTCTTCAGAATGCTGTCATCAAAGGGAAACTGGAGAATGGTCTTGATGAGAAAAGAACCAACTCCAGTCAGGAGTTGGTTATCTTATCTTCTGAAAAACTAAGGACTGTCCCCCTAAGTATTTGTTCCTTCTCACTGGGAAGCCCACCATCAGACAGCAAAAGGAGAAGAATGGAGAAGCCAATTGCTGCTGGCCTCTGGGTTGTAGGGCAAATTGTAGTTTTGCCTTATTAGCATCACAGAGAGCTAGGAGTGGATAAGGTGGTTGAGATGATGTGTATCATCCCAGAACAGACCATCCAAGTAATTACAACATCACAGTTTTTTGTTTTCTGCTCAGACGTTACCCTGGACTCATTCTGTTGTTTCTTTGGTGAGAATGAAGTCAGCTTTGATGGTGACTGAGCTTCCCCTGTTGGAACAAAGGACAGGAAGTTCAATCACCCTAGCATTCAAAAGGGCTAGCCATAACGTCTGTGTGTAAGTTTTTGTACAAGTGTGGTATGTGAGATGTTTGATTCAAACCTTATGGATAACAGTAAAATTTTTAGAAAAGCAGCCCGTTTCATGATCTGGATTGATGCACATCATGACCCAGAGACTGAATTGTACTCAAACTGTCTCAACAGCTCAGATATATTATGCTTGCCCCGAACCTAGGCATAGCTCGCAGGGGCATTTCCCACATGATATACATAGGTGGATAAGAAAGACAAAAAATAGCATTAATCACACTAATACGGGCGGAAGAAAAAAAAAATGAAGCCAAATACACAAAAGCAAATCAAATTCTGCCTAACTCACCAACTCTGCTTTCTGTATTTGTGTGATTAATTTACTTCATGTACATTGTACAGTTAGCTTTACCACAGTTGCTGGATTCATGTTTAAAATAATGGCAGTATTTAAGGACAAAAAATACACAGTGATTATCACATTCCCCTTAATAAATGTTACTTACTGATTGGAGTGGCACGTGGACCTGTAAGACCCATTTTATGTGGCAAACCTTAATTATTCTACTCCCCCAAAGATACTGCTAGTATTTAAAGCATATTATTTTAGAATAAAGGTTTCACTTTGCCTAAGCATTAAGACTTAAAAAAAAAATTAACTTTGACATTTCATTTATAGGAATTTTAATTATCTGGATGGTTTCCTTTAAATGCTAGATGTAGGAAGAGAAAATTTGTACATATATAGAAGAAAGTGCTCCCAGGACTCCCTAATTTTCATGTGTTATGAATTTTAATGCTTTATATGGGTCAGGTTTTCATAGCCAAGAAGAGGGAATACATTGACCTTAAACTATGGTACAGTTGTAACAGTATTTTTAGTCTCTGTTATGGGCAGAGAGGAAATATATTTTGTTTCTGTTTTCTTTTTCAAAAGTTCTTACAGCAGAAGGAAGAAAGCCCCAGGCATCTAAGAAAGATCTGATATTTTCTTTTCTTTCTTTCTTTTTCTTTTAAGGAATATTTATTTATTTATTTATTGGCTGTGTTGGGTCTTCGTTGCTATGCGTGGGCTTTCTCTAGTTGTGGCAAGCGGGGACTACTCTTCATTGTGGTGCACAGGCTTCTCATTGCAGTGGTCTCTCATTGCAGAGCATGGGGTCTAGGTGCACGGGCTTCAGTAGTATGGCATGCGGGCTCAGTTGTTGTGGCTCATGGGCCTAGTTGCTCCACAGCATGTGGGATCTTCCTGCACCAGGGATCAAATCCATGTCCCCTGTGCTGGCAGGCAGATCCTTAACCACTGCACTATCAGGGTAGTCCCAGATTTCGCGTTTTCACTATTTCCTTTTTACTTAAAAAAATTTTTTTAGACAATGAGGTAGAAATAAAACAGACTGTACCTGCATAGCTTAAAATCAGTGGGACATTGTCTCATGGACAAAGGTGATGAAACTAGAGCAGGCCCTCCCAGCAGATAGAATCAGTCATCCATTACAGTGCAAGGCTGATAATATTGGCTATCAGAGCCCCCACCACCACCCCGTTCCACTGTCTGTCTCCAACCCCTGACAAGACACTTTCATTCATGTGTCCAGAGTCTCGATTGCTTCTCAGTGCTCTGGAATGTTACCTGGCTGCCCGCCATCTCTCATTGTACCAATCCTAGCTACGTATTTCTTGTACCTTCTTCTATCATATCAAAATCTACCTAACCTCTCTACTATCTCTATCCTGGGTCTTGACTTGCAATGTGATCAACAGATTTAGAGTAAGCTATTAGCAGTAGATACTATCTCAACTACTCTGTGGGTTATTGCAGATAAAACAGCAAATGTGAGGACAGATGAAAAAGAAGATGCCAAAACATCATTTAATTTGTCATCGTTTCCAGATAATATATGCTCTTCAAGTTTTAGCTACCTGGAGGCATAATAGTTTGGCTATAATAAGTGAATCACCAATGGTGTATTCTGCAGCTCATAACAAGTAGATGTGGGATAACATCTGTTCAGGTAAACAAATGTTCTTAAAATAAAGGTGTGGGGCTTCCCTGGTGGTGCAGTGGTTGAGAGTCTGCCTGCCGATGCAGGGGATACGGGTTCGTGCCCCGGTCCGGGAGGATCCCACATGCCGGAGAACAGCTGGGCCCGTGAGCCATGGCCACTGAGCCTGCACGTCCGGATCCTGTGCTCCACAATAGGAGAGCCCACAACAGTGAGAGACCCGTGTACCACAAAAAACAAAAACAAAAACAAAAACAAAAAACGGTGTGGCTACAGCATTTTGACAACAAGGCAATTTGGTTACTTAGACAATGGAAACCACATTTGTGATTTTGCATAATTTAAATAATGGGGAACTCTTCTTTTTTTTTTTTTTTCAGTATTGATAACCAATATGTTTTCTTTTCTGAACTTCCAGAGTGCACATATCCTACACCAACAATTTAATTCTGATGAACAGCTGAGATTTACTGCTCTCCAGTAGTTTGTACATGTAAATATTGTCTCTTCCACATGATATTTGAAATAACATCTTTTGAATTCCCCACAAGTGTCAAGTGCAAGCCTAAGAAAGTGACAAATACTCTTGGAATTCTCTTGTGTTTTAAAGTCCCCGTGTATTGGGTAGACCACTGCCAAAAAGCCTAACATTGTCCTGTAATTGCACACTTGCCTCATCCCAGGGAATAAATTTAAGTGAACTCTTCTGCATCTTAAAATAAAACTGTGCCAGTTTTTTCATGATGTAGTTAAGCCATAACCCACAAACTTCAATAAAATGGAATATTTTCAAGGTCAGGAAAATCTAGGAAAGCTCCATCCCCCACCTCCTGAACTCCCTCCCTGGACTTGGAATGGCCATCTGTTGCTCTGGCAGATTTATAGTTCATTCACACTGTGAGTGATAGGAGGAGGAAGTGAGCAGAGTTAATCAGAGCTAAGTAGTTAACGAGCAGAGGGCTAACGAGCTGGTGAGTTAACGAGCTAAGCAGAGAGCTAATGAGCTGCTGTTTCCCACTACATGGGAGCAAATATATCTTTCAGGTGATTGTTTACCTTTAGCATTCTTAGCAGATGTCCACAATGATAGAGCTAAGTCTTTGACCACTCCCCAAACATCTCAATCTAAAGAGAATTCAGCCATTCCTTCAGTCTTAAGTATATGTGCTACCATTGTGACCTTGAAATGAAATCTCCTTATTTTTTAACATAGGCTAGTGGCCACTCCAACATGTTATGTTTCATAAATATTATACTTATTTACATTAAATTAATAAAGATTACCTACTGGGCACCTATTCATACTAATTAATAGATATAGTACTAATGATGTGGAAGAATAACAAAATTTAAAAATTAGTGTCTATCCCTCAAGAGTTGGCCAATTAATTGGGAGGAGACCAGCCAGACAGTTAAAGGAATAGAGAAAATAAGTATTAGGTGTCAGTAACAATTGTCACTAGGAATTCAGAGAGCGGGGATACCATTGTGTAGTGGAGTACAGAATGGGTCTGTGTGGTCAGGGAGGTTGTGCTTTATCCAGCATTGAGAGTGAGGTCATGAATTAATTGATACATTATATAGATAATATTTTAAAAGAAAGAAAGAGTAAAAATATGGCCTGAATCAAAATTGGCTAATTATGCCACACTTACCCCAGATCAAAGTTGCATCAGTTATGTGTGAAGTACTCCTTGCTCCCTGCTGCTGAGCCCAGTTAGCAGAGTTACTGGAAGATCTGGGACTCACTGGAGACCGTGGGACAGCAGACTAACTTAGATGGGGTCTCTCAGTGAGTTAGCCTACCATGAGCTTGAAAAGACATCACATTTCACTGGAAAATCAGTTGATCTAGGCCATTAGGCTACAGGTAGCTCTACTTTGTAAGTCTCTCCTCCACTCCAGAGATCAATGGGCTAACCCAAAGATAAAATAACAAGAGTCAGTTACCAATATAAATTGGCAACATAGAAAAAAATCACAAGATGCTATTCATCTATGTAATTAATGAATAATAAACTATTGCTTTTAGATGTAACAGTTACAGATTATTGCAAGAGACTCCTAAATAGCCCTTCTGTTTTCTCATCATTCTTATTCATTCGTTTAAAAAGAAGAGTGTTAATTGAAACTATCCTGTGGCAATGATTGTTCTTGGCACCAAAAATAAAATAGTGCCCCCTGAATATTGCTGTTTTCATGGAACTAACCTTAACTGAGAGTGGCAGAAAACAAGCAAATCCACAAAGGAATAAAGAAACTATTTATTTTAGTATGTGCTACACCAAAAAAAACAAAGTAGAATGAGAGGAAAGAAGATGAAAATGGAGTAGAGGGCAGGTTTTTGTAGAAAGAGGAGTCAGGGAAGGCCTCACTGAGGGGGTGACACTTGAGCAAAGACCTGAGTGGGGAGAAAAATGAAGGTTTAAAACAATCAGAGAGAAAATAATTCCAGGTAAAGCAATCAAGGCTAAAGGTTTAGACAAGATAAAGAAGTAGGTTTGAACTGTTTACTGATAGCAATAAGACGAGTATGAGTGCATCCGAGTGAGTGAGGGTTAATGAGTGAGCAGAGGTCACCATGGAGGATATTGTAGTTCAAAGAAAGGAGATTATGTTCCATTCAACTGTGATGGTTATTTATTGAAGGACTGCAAACAGAGGAGTGTCATTAAACAATTTTCATTTTAGAACATTTATTGTAGGTGATCTGTGTATAACGCATTAAAATCTAAGGATTTCTGAAATGAAGGAGAACAGGGGAAGTAGTAGGTCTCTTGGATAGTGAAATAGGAGATGGGTTCTTTGAAGGTATTTTTAGACATGTTAACTGAAAAGAAAAAGAGTAATGCATCACATGAGCTTTTGGGGTAAAGACGTAGAGTGAAGGAGTCAAGAGAAGATGAAGGTCAGAGAGTACTGTACTCAATATCAGGTTCTGGAGAGTGTTGGTTGTTGATGATGACCAAATCTAAGGCATAAACATGGGAGTGCAAGGCTAACAAGAGGTAATAGGAAGTGAAGGAGTCAAGTAGTTGATAAGAATGTGTCCAATATAGATATTGAATTGCCAAAAACAATGACAATGGAAATGATGGCAAAGCCAGGGAGACAGAATGATCCAGGGTGGGAAGGAGTGGTAATCCATAAGATCTGTAGAAGACTGTAATGAGAAAGAGTTGAGAAAAAAAGAGAAAAAAAAAAAAAGAGAATAAAAGAGAAAATAAAAAAAAAGAAAAAAAATGAGAAAAAGAGAAAAGCACCAAAACACTACTTGAGAGGGTGACAGTATAAGCAATATTCTCAGAAGATAGTCAAATTTACTCAGATCAAAAAAAGTATAAAGTGTATAATATAGGAAATTTTGATGAAGATACTAGTGGCACTAATAAGTACTATTCATTGAGTACTCTACAAAGAGTGTTTATATAATTTTTTGTTGCTGTTGTTGTTCCAAGTGTTTTATGTGTATTCACAATTTGAATCCTTACAACAACCATATTATTATGTATGCTTATTTTTTTTCTTTTTCATAGATGAGGAAACTGAGGCACAGAGATGTTAAGTAACATACCTAAGATCACACAGCCAGGCAAGATCCTATACCAGACAGGATGAACTGTCCAAAGAGTACATTAGAATGTAAATTAGATCTGATGGGTCAGAAAGAGATGGAACATGGAGAAAAGAGTTACATTAAAGAATTAAAAAGGTCAGAAAAACCATATGTGAGTCTGTGTGACAATGGAGAAACAGGGGTCTTATACTTCAGGTGGCATCGAAGGGATAAATGTGAGACCTGTTGAGTTCAGTGCTATGGGTCCCTCAGCAGAAAAGGGAGAATTTATGATCTCCTTCAGGTCTAAACCCTTATGGAGGTTGCAGGGATGCCAGAGTCTATGGGTGTCTTAGTTGGGTCTGGGTAATATTGCTAGGGGCAATAGGAGGTCCTTAGATATTCTTTCTAACTAGAAGCTAGATCACCATTCTATTCCATTTTGTTGTCATCCCCATCCCCAGAGCACAGCCTTTATATCATTCCATGTATTAAAATATAATGTTTCCTCATTTATTATCTACAGAGTAAAATCCAAGTTATTTAAAATGGCATTAATGTTCCTCCCTTAACTAGGTCCAGTCAACCTATCTACTCTTTTTTTTGTTTGTTTTTTTGACACTGTTTTTCATAATTCTTTAAAGACTAGTCAAATCAAATGAATTGTAATTGTTCATATACTACTATGATGTTTTCTCATGAAGAATGCTGTACTTGATAAGCCCTTCAGATATTTCTATAATCATGAACCTTACATTCTTCCCAACTCTGCTCAAGGATGGCTTCTACTGACAAGGATTAAGCAACCCTCCCTTCGTCTGAATTCTGCACAGTTGTGAGTCTATGCTTTACCACTGCTACTCTGGAGAGCTTAGCTTGGCACACTCAGAGTAATTTTTTTTTTTTTTTTTTTTTTTGCAGTACACGGGCCTCTCACTGTTGTGGCCCCTCCAGTTGTGGAGCACAGGCTCCGGACGCGCAGGTTCAGCAGCCATGGCTCACGGGCCCAGCCACTCCACGGCATGTGGTATCTTCCCAGACCGGGGCACGAACCCGTGCCCCCTGCATCGGCAGGTGGACTCTCAACCACTGCACCACCAGGGAAGCCCTCAAAGTAAATTTTAATGATTAAAAAAAAATAGTAAGATGATGGTCAGGAAAATCATTGTAAAGGAAGAAGGGATTGGAGTGAAGTTGAAAGATGTGGGGCAGGCTTTGGGTGAGTGGGGAAAAGAGGGAAGCAAAATTATTAGGGAAAGAAACAGAAACTCAGATTCGTGAAAGTGGAGTGTACCTACAGAAAGGCCAGGGGAAATTTTGCTAGAAAGATAGTTCTGGATCAAATTGTGTGTGATTTTGAATGCTACACTGAAGAGTACTGAATTTTTATTCTCTTATATTTTCCACCTTCTTGTATTTCAAAATAGACTTTCATAAAACATCACATTGAAGCCAAATGGAAGCTGAAGCTGAGCACCTTCAAGGGGGTAAATAGTTGTCATTCAAGATGGTATCAGGGCTTCCCTGGTGGCTCAGTGGTTAGGAGTCTGCCTGCCGATGCAGGGGACACGGGTTCGTGCCCTGGTCTGGGAAGATCCCACATGCCGTGGAGCGGCTGGGCCCATGAGCCATGGTCACTGAGCCTGTGCGTCCGGAGCCTGGGCTTTGCAAAGGGAGAGGCAACAACAGTGAGAGGCCCGCGTACTGAAAACAAAAAAAAAAAGATGGTATCAAAGAGCATGGATTCCAAAATCTTATATGCAAGATGATTCTATAGGGCTCCAAATAATCTACAGCTACTGAACATGACAGTTTTATAGACGAAAACCCTGAATGCCCTCTGCTATTCAAAGGGCAGATAGAATCATGACTTGAACATAGAGTTGGCATGTAGGCATACATTAGCTAAGACTATGTGGGTAAGAGTCTGGAGAGTTTAGACTGGATGTGAGACTGCTGGCCATTTGACTGACACTGAATGTGTCCCTCCAAAATTCATATGTTAAATCCTAGTGCCCACTGTGATGATAGGTGGAAGTGGGGCTTTTGAGAGGTGATTATATTAAGTTGGTAGATCCTTCATGAATGAGATTTGTACCCTAATAAAAGAGACTCCAGAGAGCTCCCCTGTTACTTCTGCCAAGTGAATTTACACAAAGAAGATGACTGTCTATGAACTGGGAAGCAGGCCTTCACCAGACACTGAATGGGCCGACACCTTGATCTTAGACTTCTCAAGCTCCAGAACTGTTAGAAATAAATGTTTGTTAAGTCACCTAGACTATGGTATTTTTGTTATAGCAACCTGTACAGACTAAGACACTGACCCACAAAGGACAAAGGCCAACTGTTTAAATTATAATATTATGGGAAACCAGTAAATACCCATTTAACTTTCTCTGTATGAATCCATTCATTCCAAAAATATTTATTGGGTATTTTCCATGTGTTAGGCATTGTTATAGGCATTAAGGATATAGAGGTTAAAAAAGAGAGAGGCAGAAAAACAGAGAGTGACAGAGAGAAAGAGAAAGAAATAAGTCTTTGTGTCCATGGAACTTATTTTCTGTACAAAATGGGTCTGAGCTCATAAAATGATCCCCATGGACAGGCAACAAGTCTCCAAGGAGGTTTTCTTAGTTTGAAACTGAATCCAGGTCATTACTAGGGGTCATGATGAGTAGAGTCAAGTCCTCTAGGAAAAGAAGACCGGCTGGAGTTCAGACTTCACTGTGGGGAACTGGAGTACTCTCAAAGACCCCAAACAGCAGGAGCCTGAGAACTACTGGGCATGTATATCTATAGAGGTGGGGGAATGTAGCAGCAGTGTGGGTATTTAGACTCCAAGCTGGACCTAAGGAAGTCAGATTAATGTCTACATCGTACCTCCTGCTAAGAGTGAATCTCCCATTCTGATAAGCATTTTTATAGGGAAGAAAATGAGTTGAAATGACCTCGGTTTTTTGTGCGATAAAGGATGGAACAGAAGCACAGGGTAGTGGTCTAACACAAGGATTCCAGCAGTAGCTAGATTTCATTTTCATTGCTTGCTAACTGTTAGATGTGGAGCTATTTAGTTAAACCTCTTAAACCTCAATTATCTCTTGTGTACAGTATTCCTGTTTATAGGTAAACTGCATGTGTATGTGACACATATGTGTATTTGACTGTTTATGCATGTGACAGAGAATGACATGAGATGATGCATTTAAGACTTTTAGTATAATGTCTAACACATAGGAACAGTAAAAATTGGCAGTCATTCTTATTCCATTTTAGTAGCCACAATTAATAATAGAAGCACAACCAGAATATAACTGGGTTGGTTTGAAGCAGTGGGTGATAAGAAAGATGGGGAAGATGTGTGAGGGAGGAAAGAGGAAGAAGGATGGGAGATTCCAGAAATATACAATCTCATTTTCCTGACTGGGCAAGTGAAGGTGTATAAACCCTGTGCTATGACATAGAATTTCATTCACAGAAATATGTAAAAAAGACTGAGTCCTCCAGCAGAGGTGTAACCTGGATATTGATTTGCACATGATTGATTAAACCAACTGAATTTCAATTTTCTTATCGTAAAATGAAGATAATATTAAAGTTTTTCCCATAAGAATATCTTGTGCATCAATAAAGTCATGAGTGTAAGTGTACCTGCCTAATGCTTAATTCATGCTAAGTGCTCAAAAAATATTTATTCATCCAAGCCTGTTTAGAGTTAGATTAAAAAAAAAATAAGAAGCATCATTTCCTGACATGAAGTATCTGCGGTAGTTAGCTTTATGTGTCAAATTAGCTGTACCATGGTGCTCAGAATAATTAATCAAACATTATTCTGGATGATTTAATGAAAGTCTTTTTTTTTTTTTTGATAAGGATAACACTGAAATGAGTAGACTCTGAGTAAAACAGATTACTCTCCATAATGTGAGTGGGCCTCATCCAATCAGGTGAAAGGCCTTAATAGAACAGAAACTGACCTGTCCAGAGCAAGAAGGAATTCCGTTGGTAGACTGCCTTGGGCCTCTAACTGCAACTTTTCCTGAGGTTCCGGCCTGAGGGCCTCACCAAGCTATCAGATGGGACTCTCCAAGCCTCCACAATGAGGTGAGCCAATGCCTTAAATTCTTAAAATTCCTTAAAATTATATATCTATATCTATATCTATATTTATACCTATATCTATATCTATCTAGTTTCTCTGGAGAAACCTGAATAATAATATAGCTGAACATTTTTCTATCAGGATTGAACTTTGAGTGTCGCAGCCAGAGAGACTGAGAACCCCCAGCAGCCTTTCCGGGTGGGATACGTTAGTAAAGCGTATAGTTCTGGGATGTAGCAATGTGGCAGAAGACTGACAAAAGCACAAGCAAATACTAACCAGTACTGGGGTAACGAATGATTTCTGCTTAAAATAAAAATTCCCTTGAAGAGGTGTTGGCAGATAGCACCCTGCAAGATCCCACTGTAATAAAAGCTGTATATTATTGGAAACATGCTGAACATTTTTTGTTACTAATAGTGAAACATTTTTCCACTTCATAGTCAAGCTTAGCTTTTCTTAATTAATTAAAACTCATAGTTAAGGAAACTGTTTCAAATATATATTTAAAATTGAAATATCTTAGTTGGGTGGATCTTAGTGGCACTTTAAAACAATTGCATTGCTATTTTTAAAACAAATTACAGCAATTGTTATGAATTGAATGTTTACGTCCCCCTAAGATATATGTGATGAAGCCCTAGCACATAATGTGATGGTATTTGGAAACGAGTCTTTTGGAAGTAACTAGGATTAGATGTAGCCATGAGGACAGGGCCCTAATGAGGACATTAGTGATGCCAGAGAGCCCTTTCTCTCTCTGCGAGGCGAGAGCATAGAGAGAAGGCAGATTTCTGCAAGTCAGGGAGAAGGCTCTCATCAGAACACAACCATGCTGGCCCCCTGTACTTGTACTTCCAGACCCTAGAATGTGTGTTTTTAAGCCCCTGAGTCTATGGCATTTTGTTATGGAACCCTGAGGTGACTAAGACAAGTATGTTACCATTAAAAATAACATTTTAAAGTAGAGCAACAAAAAATTCTTATACAATCACTTTTTTATCCTTTTATATTATAGTACAGTATTTGTCTATATGTATGGATATTTTTCACATAGTCACTGATCTTAAAAATGCCTACATTTAAGTCATTATTCTTGTGCTAGCACTGGTAAATTAAGTAAGTGCATGGCTTACAACTGCACCAAGCTCTTTTTAAACAGAATTTTATGAATATGTGGGACCCAAAAGATATATGTTAGGGATTCCCTGGTGGCGCAGTGGTTGAGAGTCCGTCTGCCGATGCAGGGGACACAGGTTCGTGCCCTGGTCTGGGAAGATCCCACATGCCGCGGAGCGGCAGGGCCCGTGAGTCATGGCCGCTGAGCCTGGACGTCCGGAACCTGTGCTCCGCAACGGGAGAGGCCACAACAGTGAGAGGCCTGTGTACCGAAAAAAAAAAAAAAAAAAAGATATATGTTAACCTATAAACTTAATTTATATCTTAACCCAGTAAAATTTTATGATCACAGACAATGATACAATGAATTAAAAAAAAAATTATATATGCCCTGGATGGCATCATACTAACGTTTGCATAAATAGTGTATGTTAGTTCCATTTACATAAATGGTTTAAATTGTGGCTGTTTCTATCATTAGGTGTATTAATAGTGAGTCTTGTGGCAATTTTAATGGAGTCTGTTTGCCGTCATTGGCCCTCAAATTAAGGCTCTTATTACTCTTCTCTCAAAACAGGTTTATGTGTCTCTCTACCCTTAAAACAGGACCCTGCTGACACAATAAATTTCAAAACACTTTTCAAAATATGTATTATTAGAAACTTTCCTTAAATGGCAGAGGCATGTAATCGGAAAATGTAGCATCTCACTTCCCTCAGGTTCTAGGTAAGTAAGGAATAGCATGGCTATTGGGAAGTCTTTGTTAACCAACCCAGCTGAGAACTCCTCCCTGAGAAGTTACTACTGCCATGCTCAACCGAGATTATGTTGCCAGGGGTACGCTGCAATTAGGTGTTGGCTGGTCTCTCATTAAGCTTGGCTAAGGGTCAGACTGCTTGTTCTACCTTTAACTTTCAACCAAGGTCATCAATTCCTTATTATTTCCATATTTGCATAATGAATGAAATACCCATCGATAATAAACCTGAGAATGTGAAACACAGAGTTGCACAGGGGACATTTACTCTTGTAAATATTACATCTTATTGTTAAAAGGGCTAGGGATTGGTGTTTGTGAAAGATTCCAGGAAGAAATGTGTTTGATATAGAACTTAGTCATCAAATTAAAGAGCTGGAACAGTATTTCTTTGTGTAGTAGCTTAAGTGAATGTGTGTGTGTATGTGAAAGAGAGAGAGAGGACAATAAAGTATTTTTTAAAATTTATTCTAATTCTCTGTTTCTGGATAGGAAGACAACAGCAGATCATAAATAGTGAATAGATATTTATCTATTATGTTTTCCAAGAAAATATCACAGATTTTCTATTTTATGCATACCTTATATTTTTCTCCAACTGACCTCATGCATTTTGATAACTGCAAACAATCAGTAAGACTCTTGACTATAAATTGTCATGTTTCCTGAATTCATTATGAAGCTACCCAGCATTGGAGGACATCCAGAAATCCAGACAAGAGTTTTTTGGGGGGAGTAGCTTCTACTTCACCCCACTTTATCCAGACAAGTATGGAACTTTTTCTATTATACTTCTTTTAACTGTTACATATTCTTCTTCGTTTCTAGTTTTAAAAAATATTAATGGCGAGTACCCTCTGAATACTCTGTATTGCCAAGTGCAAAATGAGCCACATAAATGAGGAAGTGAAAAAAAAATATGCCCTCGCAGAGGTAGGAAAGGAGACATATGTATACACACATACATGTACATACATATATATCATATATATTAATATAAATATATGTATAAATAAAATGTTTAGGGAACACAATAAAGGACAATTAATCCTTGTCTTATGCAGCAAGAAATTTTAGATAATTATTCTGGAAGAGGTTGATAATTGTACAGTGCAGACTATACAAGTAAGAGGGAGTGAAGGAATAAATTCAGTGTAGGGAAGCTTCAGGTTCAGTGTGATTTCATTTATTCCAAAATTGGCTGTAGCGATAATAATAGTTCCTTGAATCTCTATAGTATTTTAGAGCTTTTTTAAAATTTTATTTTATTTTTAACGTGTTTATTGGAGTATAATTGCTTTACAACAGTGTGTTAGTTTCTGCTTTATAACAAAGTGAACCAGCTATACATATACATATATTCCTATATCTCCTCCCTCTTGAGTCTCCCTCTTACCCTCCATATCCCACCACTCTATATGGACACAAAGCACTGAGCTGATCTCCCTGTGCTATGTGGCTGCTTCCCACTAGCTGTCTATTTTACATTTGGTAGTGTATATAAGTCCATGCCACTCTCTCACTTCCTCCCAGCTTACCCTTCCCTCTCCCCATGTCCTCAAGTCCATTATTTAAGTAGAGAATGGACTTGTTTTAGAGCTTTTTAAAGCTTTCTTGCACATCATTCGACTTGGTTATTTTAACTAAACTGTAATGTAGGTAAAACAAGTTCTATATTTTATCTGTTTATTTATTTATATGACAGGTGAAGACATTGATTCTCAGGACAGTTTGGTGATCTTTATCAGATGTACGAGTAACCAGGGGATAGAACTGGAATAAAAGTCCTCTTGGTAAACCAAGCTCTTCTTATTCCTACTCTTGCTTTATGTAGTCCAACTGGAAGTGACCAAACCTGTCTGACTGGCTCACATTATTACATCTGTGCGAAGAGGTTAGCTTTGGTGGTTTATATCTAAATATAGAATTTGCTTTATGAGATTAGTTAAATTATTTTCTGGATTAAATAATTCTACAATTTTAGAGATATGTTTCTTTTAAGAATCACATGACATTTGATTATTCAATGCTACAGGACCATTAGTGAAAACCTAAATAAAGGGAATTAAAAACAAAAACAAAAAATCATTAGGAGTACAGTGATGGTAATAAATATTAATTACATAGAGAACATGAATGTGTGTGTATGTATATATATATATAATATATATTATATATATATATTATATATATATACACACACACGCACATTGTCTATTAATTTTAGAAAGCTGGTATTTTTTTTTTCTCCCTCTGTATATGCTGTTTTTCTCCCAGTTCCTGATTGAACACCTTATTTTTAAATATTTCCAAATAATTGCTGGAGCTTTCTCCTGACTTGAAGGATGCAGTTGGCAACACTTGCTGGAACACATGTTCAGAACACATCCAGGTTTTGAGTCACTCTCCTGGGAAGTGATTTCAGGCTGTGCTTCTCAGTGGGAGGTTTCCTGCTGAGAACTCTGAAAAATTTCTGACATTCAATTGAAAGGCACTTGTTCTTTGATGAGGTTATCGTTATTGTTTTCTGTTTTAGTAACGTCTTCCTCCATTAGTGTTTCATAAAGTCAAACAAGGATTCATATCCAGATGCCCATACCTTCAATTCAACCCAACTGAGGCAGCTTCAAGTCATTCCGAACACTCTGAAACTGCTTAGGAAGAAAAGACAAAGGATGTATGGACATTTTCACTCTGCTTTACCTTTGTAAGGGAAAAATATTATTCTTTTCAAGAGATAAAAATTTAACTAAATAATACTCAGAAGTTAGTTTACTCTTCATGCATTTTTCGCAAAGCAGTCTCCTCCTATCCCAGCCTCAGTTGAGCTGTGTTTATCTCACATCTACAGGGTGCCCAGAGTCTGTCCTGCGTCACTCTTCTTGTCCTTTCATTCTGAGGCTATTATTATGGATCCTCCTCAGTTTTAATGGATAAAAAAGCTTATCCCCTATTTTCAAAATCCCTTATGAAAATATTGCAAAAAAGAATTTCTTGTCACCCTGGATGATGATGATGATATTTCTAATATGTCAGTAGTACGTAACAGGCACTCAATTGAAAAATTTATAAATATTACCACACTTCATTTATGGCAACCTCATGAAATCGATGTTACTGTGACCATATTATTGGTGAGGAACCTAAAGGTTAGAGAATCAATTACCCATGATCACCCAGCCAATAAGTGGTAGAAACAGGCATTCAAAACCAAATCTGTCTTGAACAGTGTTCTTCATATTTACATTATTTCAGATAGGAAAGCCTGCTCCATTAAGGTAGGTTTTTGCTTTTGTTTTTTGGGTTTTTTTTTTGCGGTATGTGGGCCTCTCACTGTTGTGGCCTCTCCCGCTGCAGAGCATAGGCTCCAGACGCACAGGCTCAGTGGCCATGGCTCACGGGACCAGCCGCTCCACGACATGTGGGATCTTCCCGGACCGGGGCACGAACCGCGTCCCCTGCATCAGCAGGCGGACTCTCAACCACTGCACCACCAGGGAAGCCCAAGGAAGGTTTTTGAATGCTCACCAGATGAGTAGGGACAATCTAGGCTCTACTTATCATAGTCACTCAAGGACTCAGACTGACAGAGGCTCCTTACATGTGCGATTTTTCATGGACAAGACAGGAAAGAAGGAAGTGGTAAGATGTACGCTGCCTCTGAGAGCTGCTGCCTAGACATGCCTCATTTTACTTTATTTTTGGGCTGAGTCAAGTCCCATGACCACCCCTATCTTTAGGAGCATGGGAAATTGTAATTTGACATGGGCCTGGAGACACAGGAGAGCTGGAATATTCCTAAAAATCTCTTATAATACCCACCATGCTTTAAGCGTTTTATCAAAATATAACTTCTTTCTGAAACTCTCACCAGGGTTGTCTAAAAGTTCTCTTATCTTATTCAGTAAGTTCCTAATGTTTATTCCATTTAGGAAATCTTTTCAGACTGATTAGAAAGTGGAGGTTGGATTTGATTTCTCTATTAGTTGGTGTCAGGTCCTAGCCTGTAATAAACACAGCCCTACCAATTTCCTCATTTGAATAATGGTAACCCTAGGATGTAACTTAACTAGAAGATGAGAATAAAATCATCTGAGAAATATAAAAGTGGCTAAAATGGGCCCTGGAACATGGTAAATATAAAAAATATATCTCTACTTCCACTCTTCTTCTTTTCCTTCTTTCAGTTCCATGTTATATCTTGAAATAAGTCTGTATGAGAACTTTTCTTGAATTCTGATTTGATGATTTCTACTACATGAACAGTTTATCTTCTCTGGACTTCACTTTCTAAAGTAACTTCTTGCTTAACATTTTTATGAATTTAAGAACATTTGCATCACTAAGAAAAATAGCTACATTGTGATCTTTATTAAAGTCTTTTCAACTGCAATGATTCTCTATAGAAATGCAAACATAACATTATAAAGCACAATCTAATCTGGGTCTTCTATTTACTGACTTGTCACCTCTTCTTGGACAAGCCATCAAGCCCCAGTAAAATCAGTTTTCCCATCCTATGAGGAATGAAGAAGTAGAAAAATTTTCATACCAGTGGTAAAAAATCAATTAGCTGTCTTCAATTTCTGGGAAATAAAGTGTGAAATTAGGGCTTGGGCATGTGTTTGAGCAACAAAATACTCACACCCACTAAAGACACATTCTCTCACAGACTCCTTCATCCAGGATATTCCTATTTCACTATTTTTTTTAAACATCTTTATTGGAGTATAATTGCTTTACATTTGTGTGTTAGTTTCTGCTTTATAACAAAGTGAATCAGTTATACATATACATATGTCCCCATATCTCTTCCCTCTTGCATCTCCCTCCCTCCAACCTTCCCTATCCCACCCCTCTAGGTGGCCACAAAACACCGAGCTAATCTCACTGTGTTATGTGGCTGCTTCCCACTAGCTATCTATTTTACGTGTGGTTGTGTATATTTGTCCATGCCACTCTCTCACTTTGTCACAACTTACTCTTCCCCCTCCCCATATCCTCAAGTCCATTCTCTAAGAGGTCTTACCCCTAAGTTCTTCATGACCTTAATTAATTAATTTATTTTTTTAAGATTCCATATATATATGTTAGCATATGGTATTTGTTTTTCCTTTCTGACTTACTTCACTCTGTATGACAGGCTCTAGGTCCATCCACCTCACTACAAATATCTCAATTTCATTTCTTTTCATGGCTGAGTAATATTCCATTGTATATATTTGCTACATTTTCTTTATCCATTCAGCTGATGATGGACACTTAGGTTGCTTCCATGTCCTGGCTATTGTAAATAGAGCTACAATGAACAATTTGGTATATGACTCTTTTTTTTTTTTTTAAATCTTTATAGGAGTATAATTGCTTTACATTTGTGTGTTAGTTTCTGCTTTATAACAAAGTGAATTAGTTATACATACACATGTGTTCCCATATCTCATCCCTCTTGCATCTCCCTCCCTCCCACCCAACATATCTCACCCCTCTAGGTGGTCACAAAGCACCGAGTTGATCACTCTGTGCTATGCGGCTGCTTCCCACTACCTATCTATTTTACATTTGGTAGTGTATATATGTCCATGCCAATATCATGCTTTGTCACAGCTTACCCTTCCACCTCCCCATATCCTCAAGTCCATTCTCTAGTGGGTCTGTGTGTTTATTCCTGTCTTACCCCTAGGACCTTCATGACATTTTTTTTCTTAAATTCCACATATATGTGTTAGCATACGGTATTTGCCTTTCTCTTTCTGACTTACTTCACTCTGTAAGACAGACTCTAGGTCCATCCACCTCATTACAAATAGCTCAATTTCATTTCTATTTATGGGTGAGTAATATTCCATTGCATATATGTGCCACATCTTCTTTATCCATTCATCCTATGATGGACACTTAGGTTGTTTCCATCTCTGGGCTATTGTAAATAGAGCTGCAATGAACATTTTGGTACATAACTCTTTTTGAATTATGGTTTTCTCAGGGTATATGCCCAGTAGAGGGATTGCTGGGTCATATGGTAGTTCTATTTGTAGTTTTTAAGGAACCTCCATACTGTTCTCCATAGTGGCTGTACCATTTCACATTCCCACCAGCAGTACAAGAGGGTGCCTTTTTCTCCACACCCTCTCTAGCATTTATTGTTTCTAGATTTTTTGTTTGTTTCTTTTGTTTTTGTTTTTGTTTATTTGCGGTACACGGGGTTCTCACTGCTGTGGCCTCTCCCATTGCGGAGCACAGGCTCCGGACGTGCAGGCTCAGTGCCCATGGCTCACAGGTCTACCCACTCTGAGACATGTGGGATCTTCCTGGACCGGGGCATGAACACATGTCCACTGAATCGGTAGGTGGACTCTCAACAACTGCACCCCCAGGGAAGACATGTTTCTAGATTTTTTGATGATGGACATTCTGACTGGTGTGAAATGATATCTCATTGTAATTTTGATTTGAATTTCTCTAATGATTAATGATGTTCAGCATTATTTCATGTGTTTGTTGGCAGTCTGTATATCTTCTTTGGAGAAATGTTTATTTAAGTCTTCTGCCATTTTTGGATTGGGTTGCTTGTTTCTTTGTTATTGAGCTGCATGAGCTGCTTATAAATTTTGGAGATTAATCCTTTGTCAGTTGCTTCATTTGCAAATATTTTCTCCCATTTTGAGGGTTGTCTTTTGGTCTTGTTTATGGTTTCCTTGGCTGTGCAAAAGCTTTGAGGTTGCATTAGATCCCATTTGCTTATTTTTTATTTTTTTCAATTTCTCTATGAGATGGTTCAAAAAGGATCTTGTTGTGATTTATGTCATAGAGTGTTCTGCCTATGTTTTCCTCTAAGAGTTTGATAGTTACTGGCCTTACATTTAGGTCTTTAATCCATTTTGAGCTTCTTTTGTGTATGGTGTTAGGGAGTGATTTAATCTCATACTTTTACATGTATGAGCCCAGTTTTCCCAGCAGCACTTAGAGAAGAGGCTGTCCTTTCTCCACTGTATATTCCTGCCTCCTTTATCAAAGAAGGTGACCATATGTGCGTGGCTTTATCTATGGGCTTTCTATCCTGTTCCATTGATCTATCTTTCTGTTTTTGTGCCAGTACCATACTGTCTTGATTACTATAGCTTTGTAGTACAATCTGACCTCAGGGAGCATGATTCCTCCAGATCCATTTTTCATTCTCAAGATTGCTTTGGCTATTCGGGGTCTTTTGTGTTTCAATACAAATTGTGATTTTTTTTTTTTTGTTCTAGTTCTTTGAAAAATACCAGTTGTAGTTTGATGGGGATTGCATTGAATTTGTAGATTGCTTTGGGTAGTAGGGTCATTTTCACAATGTTGATTTTTCTAATACAAAACATGATATATCTCTCCATCTATTTGTATCATCTTTAATTTCTTTTGTCAGGGTCTTATAATTTTCTGCATACAGGTCTTTTGTCTCCTTTGATAGGTTTATTCCTAGATATTTTACTCTTTTTGCTGGAATGGTAAATCGGAGTGTTTTCTTGATTTCATTTTGAGATTTTTCATCATTAGTGTATAGGAATGCCAGATATTTCTGTGCATTAATTTTGTATCATGTTACTTTAGCAAATTCATTGATTAGCGCTAGTAGTTTTCTGGTAGCATCTTTAGGATTCTCTATGTATAGTATTATGTCATCTGCATACAGTGACAGCTTTATTTCTTCTTTTCTGATTTGGATTCCTTTTATTTCCTTTTCTTCTCTGATTGCTCTGGCTGAAAGTTTGAAAACTATGCTGAATAAGAGTGGTGAGAGTGGGCAACCTTGTCTTGTTCCTAATCTTAGTGTAAATGCTTTCAGGTTTTCACCCTTGAGGATGATGTTGGCTGTGGGTTTCTCATATATGGCCTTTATTATGTTGAGGAAAGTTCCCTCTATGCCCACTTTCTGCCAGGTTTTCATTATAAATGGGTGTTGAATTTTGTCAAAACTTTCTCTGCATCTATTGAGATGATCATATGGTTTTTCTCCTTCAATTTGTTAATATGGTGTATCACATTGATTGATTTGCATATATTGAAGAATCCTTGCATTCCTGGAATAAACCCCACTTGATCATGGTGTATGATCCTTTTAATGTGCTGTTGGATTCTGTTTGCTAGTATTTTTGTTGAGGAGTTTTGCATCTATGTTCATCAGTGATATTGACCTGTAGTTTTCTTTCTTTGTGATATCCTTGTCTGGTTTTGGTATCAACATGATGGTGGCCTCATAGAATGAGTTTTGGAGTGGTCCTCCCTCTGCTATATTTTGAAACAGTTTGAGAAGCACAGGTGTCAGCTCTTCTCTAAATATTTGATAGAATTTGCCTGTGAAGCCATCTGTTCCTGGGCTTTTGTTTGTTGGAAAATTTTTAATCACAGTTTCAATTTCAGTGCTTGTGATTTGTCTGTTCGTATTTTCTCTATCTTCCTGATTCAGTCTTAGCATGTTGTATATTTCTAAGAATTTGTCCATTTCTTCCAGGTTGTCCATTTTATTGGCATAGAGTTGCTTGTAGTAATCTCACATGATCTTTTGTATTTCTTCAATGTCAGTCGTATCTTCTCCTTTTTCATTTCTAATTCTATTGATTTGAGTCTTCTCACTTTTTTTTCTTGATGAGTCTGGCTAATGGTTTATCAATTTTTTTTATCTTCTCAAAGGACCAGCTTTTACTTTTATAGATCTTTGCTCTTGTTTCCTTCCTTTCTTTTTCATTTAATTCTGATCTGATTTATATGATTTCTTTCCTTCTGCTAACTTTGAGGTATTTTTTGTTATTCTTTCTCTAATTGCTTTAGGTGCAAGGTTAAGTTGTTTATTCGAGATGTTTCCTGTTTCTTAAGTTAGGATTGTATTGTTATAAACTTCCCTCTTAGAACTGCTTTTGCTGCATCCTGTAGGTTTTGGGTCATCATGTCTCCTTTGTCATTTGTTTCTAGGTATTTTTTTTGATTTCCTCTTTGATTTTTTCAGTAATCACTTCGTTATTAAGTGGTGTATTGTTTGGCCTCCATGTGTTTGTATTTTTTACAGATATTTTCCTGTAATTGATATCTAGTCTCATAGTGCTGTGGTCGGAAAGGTACTTGATACAATTTCAATTTTCTTAAATTTACCAAGGCTTGATTTGTGACCCAAGATATGAGCTATCCTGGAGAATGTTCCATGAGCACTTGAGAAAAATGTGTATTCTGTTCTTTTTGGTTGGAATGTCCTATAAATATCAATTAAGTCCATCTTGTTTAATGTATAATTTAAAGCTTGTGCTTCCTTATTTATTTTCATTTTGGATGATCTGTCCATTGGTGAAAGTGGGGTGTTAAAGTTCCCTACTATGAATGTGTTCCTGTTGATTTCCCTTCATAAGGTTGTTATGCCTTATGTATTGAGGTGCTCCTATGTTGGGTGCATAAATATTTACAATTGTTATATCTTCTTCTTGGATCGATCTCTTGACCATTATGTAGTGTCCTTCTTTGTCTCTTCTAATTGTCTTTATTTTAAAGTCTATTTTGTCTGATTTGAGAATTGCTACTCCAGCTTTCTTTTGGTTTGCATTTGCATGGAATAACTTTTTCCATCCCCTCACTTTCAGTCTGTATGTGTCTCTAGGTTTGAAGTGGGTCTCTTTTAGACAGCATATATATGGGTCTTTTTTTTGTATGCATTCAGCCAATCTGTGTCTTTTGGTGGAAGCATTTAGTCCATTTACATTTAAGGTAATTATCAATATGTATGTTACTATTCCCATTTTCTTAATTGTTTGGGTTCGTTATTGTAGGTCTTTTCCTTCTCTTGTTTTTCCTGCCTTGAGAAGTTCCTTTAACATTTGTTGTAAAGCTGGTTTGGTGATGCTGACCTCTCTCAGCTTTTGCATGTCTGCAAAGCTGTTAATTTCTCCATCAAATCTGAATGATATCCTTGCTGGATAGAGTAATCTTGGTTGCAGGTTTTTCTCTTTCATCACTTTAAATGTCTTGCCAGTGCCTTCTGTCTTTCAGAGTTTCTGCTGAACGATCAGCTCTTAACCTTATGGAGATTCCCTTGTGTGTTATTTGTTGTATTTCCCTTGCTACCTTTAATATGTTTTCTTTGTATTTAATTTTTGACAGTTTGATTAATACGTGTCTTGTCATATTTCTCCTTAGATGTATCCTGCATGGGACTCTCTGTGCCTCCTGGACTTTACTGACTATTTCCTTTCCCATATTAGGGAAGTTTTCAACTATAATCTCTTCAAATATTTTCTCAGTACCTTTCTTTTTCTCTTCTTCCTCTTGAACCCCTATAATTCTAATGTTGGTGCATTTAATGTTGTCCCAGAAGTCTCTGAGACTGTCTTCAGTTCTTTTCATTCTTTTTTCTTTATTCTGCTTTTCAGTAGTTATTTCCACTATTTTATTTTCCAGGTCACTTATCCGTTCTTTTGCCTCAGTTATTCTGCTATTGATCCCATCTAGATTATTTTTCATTTCATTTATTGTGTTGTTCATCTTTGCTTGTTTTATTTTTTGTTCTTCTAGGTCCTTGTTAAATGTTTTTTGCATTTTGTCTATTCTATTTCCAAGATTTTGTATCATCTTTACTATCATTATTCTGAATTCTTTTTCAGGTAGACTGCCTATTTCCTCTTCATTTGTTAGGTCTGGTGGGTTTTTAGCTTGCTCCTTCATCTGCTGTGTGTTTTTCTGTCTTCTCATTTTGCTTAGCTTACTGTGTTAGGGGTCTCCTTTTTGCAGGCTGCAGGTTCATACTTCCCGTTGTTTTTGGTGTCTGTCCCCAGTGGCTAAAGTTGGTTCAGTGGATTGTGTAGGCTTCCTGGTAGAGGGGACTAGTGCCTGTGTTCTGGTGGATGAGGCTGGATCTTTTCTTTCTTGTGGGCACGTCAACGTCTGGTGGTGTGTTTTGGGGTGTCTGTGCACTTATTATGATTTTAGGCAGCCTCTCTGGTAATGGGTGGGGCTGTGTTCCTCTCTTGCTAGGTGTTTGGTGTAGGGTGTCCAGCACTGTAGCTTGCTGGTCGTTGAGTGAAGCTGGGTGCTGGTGTTGAGATGGAGATCTCTGGGAGATCTTTGCCATTTGATATTATGTGGAACTGGGAGGTCTCCTGTGGACCAGTGTCCTTAAGTTGGCTCTCCCACCTCAGCGGCTCAGCACTGACTCCTGGCTGCAGCAGCAGGAGCTTTTTATCCACACGGCTCAGAGTAAAAGGGAGAAAAATTAGAAAGAAAGAGAAAGAAAGAAAGAAAGAAAGAAAGGAAGGAGGAAGGAAGGAAGGAAAGAAAGAAAGAAGATAAAATAAAATAAATTAAGATAAACTAAAATAAAGTTATTAAAATAAAAAATAATTATTAAGAAAAAAATTTTTAAAGAAAAATAAAACAAAAACGGACGTATAGAACCCTAGGACAAATGGTGGAAGCAAAGCTATACAGAAAAAATCTCACACAAAAGCATACACATACACAGTCTCAAATTGGAAAATGGGAAAAAATAATATATCTTGCTTTCAAAGTCCACCTCCTCAATTTGGAATGATTTGTTGTATATTCATGCATTCCACAGATGCAGGGCACATAAAGTTGATTGTGGAGCTTTAATCCGCTGCTTCTGAGACTGCTGGGAGAGGTTTCCCTTTCTCTTCTTTGTTCTCACAGCTCCCGGGTCTCAGCTTTGGATTTGGCCCGCCTCTGCGTGTAGGTCTCCCAAGGGCGTCTGTTCTTCGCTCAGACAGGATGGTGTTAAAAGAACAAGTGCTTCGTGGACTCTGGATCACTCAGGCCGGGAGGAGGGAGGGGTATGGAGTGCGCAGGTAGCCTGAGGCGGCAGAGGCTGGCGTGATGTTGCACCAGCCTGAGGCGCGCTGTGCTGTGTTCTCCTGGGGAAGTTGTCCCTTTATCCCGGGATCCTGGCAGTGGCGGGCTGCACAGGCTCCCCAGAAGGGGGGTGTGGATAGTGACACAGGCTTCTTGGTGGCGACAGCAGCAGCTTTAACGTCTCATGCTCGTCTCTGGGGTCCATGCTTTTAGCTGCGACTCGCGCCCATCTCTGGACCTCCTTTAAGCAGCACTCTTAATCCCCTCTCTTCGCACACCAGGAAACAAAGAGGGAAGAAAAAGTCTCTTGCCTTTTCGGCAGGTCCAGACTTTTCCCCGGACTCCCTCCCTGCTAGCCGTGGTGCACTAACCCCCTGCAGGCTGTGTTCACGCTGCCAACCCCAGTCCTCTCCCTGCACTCTGATCGAACCTGGAGCCTCAGCTCCCAGCCCCGCCCACCCCAGCGGCCGAGCAGACAAGCCTCTCTGGCTGGTGAGTGCCAGTCGGCACTGATCCTCTGTGCGGGAATCTCTCCGCTTTTCCCTCCGCACCCCTGTTGCTGTGCTCTCCTCCGCAGCTCCGAAGCTTTCCCCCTCCACTATCCGCAGTCTCGGCCTGCAAAGGGGCTTCCTAGTGTGTAGAAACATTTCCTCCTTCACGGCTCCCTCCCACTGGTTCAGGTTCCGTCCCTATCCTTTTGCCTCTGTTAATTCTTTTTTCTTTTGCCCTACCCAGGTACGTGGGGGCTTTCTTGCCTTTTGGGAGGTCTGAGGTCTTCTGTCAGCGTTCAGTAGGTGTTCTGTAGGAGTTGTTCCACCTGTAGATGTACTTCTGGTGTATCTGTGGGGAGGAAGGTGATCTATGTGTCTTACTCTTCTGCCATCTTCCACTCGTCATGACTCTTTGAATTATGATTTTCTCAGGGTATATGCCCAGTAGTGGGATTGTTCGGTGGTATAGTAGTTCTATTTTTAGTTTTTTAACGAACTTCCATACTGTTCTCCATAGTGGCTGTATCAATTTACATTCCCACCAATAGTGTAAGAGGGTTTCCTTTTCTCCACACCCTCTCCTATTTCACTTTTGTACAAAAGTTTCCATGTCATCCACATTTATGTCAGAAAATAGGGTGAAACATAACATGAGCATGATAAAAAATTAACTGTAGGTAGAAAGATGTCTCCACATACCTACTATTTACACAGCCTATTTATTTAAAAGTCTGACTCATTCTAACTACATTTTGTAACTTTGCAAGTGGTTATTATTAGAAAGTTGTTCTTTTACAATAGAAGATTCAGGACTCTTTGCAGTTGAGCACTTCAATTAATAGGTCTAAAACTCTAAAAAATGAATAGTCTGCATTTGTAAAACAATTAGTGAAGTAACCAATGACATGATTATTGCTTCCAGAGCACCTACTAAGTACTAAATACTGCGTTAATAACGATAGGAGACTGTCTCATTGAAATTATAAAGAGGATACATGGAGGAAAACACCTAATAATGTATTTTTCAAGTGACAAAAAATTTTAAATAATGGTATATTTTCCAGTGACAGGAAAATGAATACTTCCAACAATATAAGCTGTACTATACAGAGGAACAAGGGAGCATTTGGTGGTTTGAACACCAAAATGAGTTAATGACATATGATCCAGGTTTTTGAGGACGTGGATCGTGGAGGGAAATGTTAGAGACTGGCCTAAGAAAGATATCAGTAACCATAATAGTGTCAATTAGTTCTCCCTAAGGCAGCATTGGGATTTTGTTTTAGTTCAGCTAAGTCAAGTTAAAAATATTTTTAGAAGCTACTTTAACTAAGTCATATAAAGGGGTGAGTAACATAAAAGTAATATAAAAGTCTAGAAAGCAGCTGTCAATGACAAAGATTTCTGGATTTAGTTTCCAGCAATACCTGGAAACTAAATGGCAGTGAGCTCTGCCACTCAGGAATCAGGCCTTCTTCAGTTCCGTTTGCACTAAGATACTGAGCTGGGTTCATGTGAATTGGTTCCATTGCCAGGATGCATGCCAGAATACTTTGTTCTTCCTGGATGCTCTTTAGGCTCTGGCTCTAGGATGTAAGTCATTCTTTCTTCATTTGGTCTCCAGTTTGGTCTGCATTTTTGTTCTTTCTGACATATATTGGTCACACCTGGTCTCAGGACATAATTTGTTGACTCTCAGTCACTCTCAACCTGAATGTCTTGGATATGTTTTTCAGGAGTTTTGTTTGTTTTGTTTTATGTGTTCCTATCAGCATGTCGTTAAGGGCCGTCACCCTCTTCACCAGAGCTTCTAAGCCTCCATTTGCCTTTTTGTCTCCTTTTGGCAAAATATGTTGTTGTTTCTCTAACTCATGCAAATCTTGTTCTTTAAAAGCATTTATAGTACCTGATGCAGAGTCTGTGCTTAATCAATTTTTGGTGAAAAGAAAAAAATTAACTGATGTCTTGACTCCAGGAATGATCCAGTCTTCTGTCCTACAAGTAACCAGTCCTGCTCCTTGTTTTGATGAGTTATTATTCAAATTCTTCCCATGAGAACATTTTTATTCAGAATATTGTCACTGCCATTTCAAGTTTATCAAAAATACATGTAAAATATAGGAAATATAGCAAAAGCAATTTCTACAAGGGAGAGGAGATAAATAGCATAGTAAATAAAGGCTTGCCAATCTTCCAAACTGAATTGTATTGGTAGATGCAGATCTACCAGAGTACAGAATCCCTTTCTGCAACTCTACTGGAGGAGATAACAGTTTTCCCAACTATAGTTTATAAGTCAATAAATCCAGACCCACTATTTGTAAACTTCTAAGGGTAGGGGTTATATCACCTTTTTCTTCTGACATACTTAGGAGTACATTACAAAGGATAATAAATGTAATATAAAAGGCTAGATATACAAGATAAACAAGATTATTATTACATAATAACTTATTACACATGGTTTTTAAAATTTATATTCAACAGGCAAGTTAGGGGAGAAGGAAGATACTTTCAATGTAACTCCTATACACCCCTCCACCCTCAACAGCCTCCTCTTTATCTTTCTCTCCTTTTGTTCAGTCAGCAAGAAAACAAGCCCATCAGTGCTGGGTAAGTCAGTGACTATGCTATTGATTCTATATTTGTTTGTCATAAACCACTGGTGCCACACTATAGCACTGTGATGGAAATGTATATAAACATATAGTAGGAAAAAGAATCATCTCTAAAAACTAAAATGTGTAGATGGTTATTTAATATATTCTGATCTATTTAATGGCACTTTCTTTAGTTTTCTTCTTCACCCTTTTGGATTAACAACAAATATTTTAGGAAACTCAAACACTCAACTGTCAAAATTTTCCAAATGGCTGTTCACTCATATCTGGGTACAGGAAGATACTATAGTGTAAAAAAATACAACTCCCTTGTACTTATTAGAAAATGAAAAAGGGAATTATGTGATATCCAGGATATGAGAGATTCCCAGAGAGATGTCCCTGCCCTTAATGAGAAATCACAGAGAAAGCTGCCATCGCTTGCCTGGGTGCCTGGGCTTATCAGCAGGTCTCAGAGTTTAGGCCTCTGTGATATTGAGTGAAGATTATAAGCCAGATGGGCCACAAATTCTGTCAAGCCTTCTTGGCAGCTGCTCTCATTACAAAAGCCAGCCAGCCTTTTCCAAAAATAAGAATGTGAAGCAAATTGGGCTTATAGACCCTTATAATGCAATTGCACGCAGAGATAGGGGCCTGAGCCGGCAGGCAGAAATATTATTGATGGCTGGTGAAAACAGGGAATAAGATGTTATTAAGGCAACTCAGAGATAGATATCAATAGCTAATATAAAGCCTTTATTGGTTTACAGGCTCTAGGAAAAAGGTTCACAGCTTCGACCCTTTACTTTGCTTTTAATTTCACTGGAGGTACAAAGTTTATGAATAAAACATATCTTCACTCATGATTCTGATATTAGTCACTACTTTCTCTGTCCCTTGGCCACCAGAAGCAAGCAACAGACACTAAAAACATGAACCTTAAAGGCTTTAACTGAGGAAGATAATTTTGTGAGTGTGTTGGAATGAGAGAGAACCATTTTCTAGAATCACTAAAATTGAAGGAAAATAATAAATTGCATTTAAAATAAAATTTCCAGAACAAAATACCAAGGTATAACATAACATTCAAAATAGCCCATGTGATAAAAGAGAAAGGAACTTGCATGATACAGTAAATCCAATTGGAAAGGACAGTTAGGATCACCAAAGGTCCCAATGAGTCAGACTTGTAATGCTTAAGGAAACGTGGCTTTGAAATGATATTTACTTGAGAGTAAGGGATCCGATGGAAGAATTAATTATTACTTTCTTCAGACTTTGCATATTACAACTGAGACTGATTCTCAGTTCCCATCTGCCAGGCATCACCACAAAGGTGACAGTTTTGCTCAGTTTCTTCCATTCTAGTAGAAATAATAGCTAAACTGAATGTAAAACTGACTGAACTAATCAACCACTCATTTGATGGACTATTATGCAATCACTGCACTTTGTTCCAAAGTATTTATAAAATCAAGGGTGATGCAGCCCAGTTTGTATTACAATTAGTTTAGAAATAGAACTCAATTTGCACTACTCCTCTCTCCCCTTCCCTCTTCCACCCCTCAAAAAATGTAGAAAGCACAAGGAAGGCATGCATCGCTTATGTCTCTAACCAACTCACTGGATGGGAATCTATGTAATCTGAAAAGGCATTTTTATCTGGTATATGCATCTCATTTGGTTATGAATAGATTTGTTTTTAAAAACACAATTGCTCCTTCCACAGACCACACAACAAATGGTGGGTACACTACAATGGTGTCCCTGTGGACATTCTTTAAGTTTAAATCTTTACCTTGCTAATGCTCACACACATCACATATCAACTGTAAGAATATCTATACCGTGTTAAATTAGCTGAAGAAAATACGAGAACTTTAAGAAATTAAGTAAAAATAGACACTGGATTGACTGTACCAACAGAATTGAAACCTATTACTGTAAGAGTTCATTTTTTTTAATGTTTCATCTAAGTCATTAGACTGAACTAAGCAGAATTTGTGATATCTGAATAACTCGTTGCTTTTCAAAGAATATACCTATAATCTTGGGTTATTGTGGTTATAGGGTCCACATTCCTGGACCATTTAGAAACCTTGGGTTTTCTGATTATATAACAATGGTCATTTAAAGCTGTCAGAAAATAGTCAAATGCAATGTGCATGTTAATGTCAAGCTCACATCAATAGTAATTTCATTTTAACTGTATAATTGAGAATCAAATAATTCTATTTAATTACCCAATATCATCTGTGATTATTTTTGTGACTTTTAATTTCCAGTATTTTGATGGGTTGCAAGCACATTGAAGAGTTATGATGTTACATTTTTAAAATTAAAAAAAAAATTAAATATCTGTCTTTCTATCATGAAACATTTGGTGCTATTCCATATACTTAACAAGTACAGTATACTTGTTAGAGGGTTTGCTCATTATCATATGCATTTCCTTAATGGAAACCCCTACTTGAATATTTTTGGATATAGGCCTTAAACCCATTTGGTGTCATCCAGCATAAGAGGGGACTTGTATTTCTTCTTCTCCCATCTATCTACTGGTCCTGCTTACCCAGACTCAGCCTAGGTGAAACAAATCCACAAAAATAATTGTAACTTAGAAAGTATCTTCTTTAAGGGGGCAGGGTTGTAGTAGAAGGAAGGGAGGGTGTTAGATACAAAAAAAAATAGATCCCGTATACTATGAGAACAGAGTTAAACATTTTTTTTTCTTTGCAATTTTGAAATAGCATACAATTATAATCAAAATTGTCATGCCATCATATGTAAGCTGATAGAGAAGAAACTTTAGTTCTGACAGTTGCTTTATTTCGACTCCTACAGGCTCCAAAGACACTAAAATACTGTCTCATTCTATGGCCTCATTTCTACATCTTATAGTGTCTATGTCCACAGGGCCACTCAGTGACATAGGATTATTCTGGTGCCTTTCTGCTCTATGCTGTCAGGTCTCCTTAGCATCAGCCTCACGGTGTCTCTGAATTGGCAATTGGCATACAGAAGTGGGAGCTCAGAGATTTGTAGCAGACAGATCACTGAAGTACTAAGTATAAGAGAAGAAACAGGAAATGTACTTTTGTGCTTCCTATTCTTGCTGGTGTTGCAGAATTCTTTAATCACATTGAAGTCTAATCATGTATCCTAGGACAGTATCACCTAATTTTCACATTTTTAATTCCCCCCCCCCCAAGGGCATAGTTGGGCCCAGCTTCACTGAATAGAGAAGGGGACTAACTTGCCTTGGTTAAATACTATAAATTAGACACTACTCTAGGTACTTTTAATATATAATAGCTTAATAAGTATAAACTGAATTTCTTAAACTACACGTCTAGTCTAACCATTTATTTTCAAACTGAGTATCGGAGTATTCTCTCAAATACTTGAAGTCTCCATTTTTCTCATTCAGAGGAGATCACTGAATTTGAATACAATATAACAGTTCTGAGGTTCTCTTAACTTACTACTAAAACTAAAAAAAGGAAGACTTCTTTACATTCGACTAAAATGGAAATTACCTTTTCCAATGTACAAAATCAAGTTTTTTTTTAATTTTTTTGGTTTCTTTAAAAATATCTTAATAATGAAAATAAGTATCTGTAAAAAAATGAAAGAATATGAGAGAAATAGAGATTCTAAGTAGTTTTAGATACACAATAATTTAAAAAGGCAAAAAAAGAAAAAACCTCTAAAATACTCAAATATTTTCTCATTAGCTATTGCAAAATGCATGGGAAGCTCAAGTGAATGGCTTTATACTCTCGGATAAAAATGAATGAAGGAGAATATAGGTTTACTTATGAATGTTGATCCAGAGAAGACTTTTCTGGCTGTTTCCAAAAATATTGTACTTAGAGTTCTTACTTAATTTGGGCAGAGTAAGAATGCATCTGCTCCCTCTCTTTCTGCTTCCCCAAACTAAATGAAAACCACAGAAAAAAAAATTGTGTAATGCATCTAGGAGTGATTTGTAAATCCAAATCAGTGTAAGAGAAACGACCATCATTAGCTTAGTGATGGCTGGATTGGGGTGGGGAAAGATGTTATGAGAAGACATCACTGACTGTACCACAGAGAGAGCTGAAAAGCAGGGCATTCAATGCAAAAACTGCACAATGTAGTGACTGGAACAAAAGTTCTATATTTGAAATAAGAGGTTTTGGAATACATAAGCTGACTGCTAAAGCTTCTTGGGGACTTGCTTGGCACTATGGAATATCTGAGGAAAAAACATACAGTGCACCTGTGTGATATTGTTGAAAACTGTGGCTGTCCTTTCAGCAGGGTTTAAGAGAGGTTGGGTTTTGTGAGCACCCTCCCAGCTGCCACACTTTGCTATTGAGGAAAAGTGGAAAACCAGCTCTCTCTTTCTGCCTCTCTCTGTTTCTGTCAGTCTCCACATGTTTCCATTTCATTCCAAGCTTCTCAAATATGCAGTCAGACATTGTGCATGGAGAGACCTGGGTCGGGGGCTCACTGTTCCCTCTGTGGACACCTGGCCCAGGAAAAATGACCTTCACACCAAGATTTGTAATATTCACATGATTTCTATGAATATAAAGAAGGACAGGAATTCCACCCATTGAAAACAAATGAGAACAAGGATTAAAGACATTTTCCACAGGATAGATACATTTAAGAAATATTTTGGACATATCAAAAGATTTTAATAAAACAAATACCCTCTATGAAACAAGCTCTCAAAGGAGATATAAATATTTTAGAACAAAATGCTAAGATAACAGAAATAGACTTAATAACGTGGAAAAGATATGGAAAAAATAAATAAAATGAAGAACTTATGAGAAACTATTGAATACAAGACAAGAGAATGAACACTATTGAAAGCACAGCCAAGAACATAGGAATAAGCCTGAAAGGAGGATTAAAATTAAGTTTAAAAAATAGTTGAAAAGGATTGGAGATATAAAGCTAGATATGAAAATAGGCAAAGTAAAGGGATATAAGCATAATCAGTACCCCAGTAGAGGGCAACCAATAAATGAGAAAAAAAGATCTAATTCAAGAAAATTTCCAGAAGAGAAGTAAAGACTAAAATAAATACTAGTTGAATTCCCTGGTGGTCCAGTGGTTAAGGTGCTGCACTTCCACTACAGGGGGCACAGGTTCTATCCCTTGTGAGGGAACTAAAATCCCACAGGTGAAACACACACACACACACACACACACACACACACATACACACACACTCACTCACAAGTTGATAGGGAAAATTATATCCTAGAGAAAACTGATATACGTCACTCTGGAGATACATCCTGGTAATATTACTGGACTTCAGAGGTAAAGAAATAATTTTAGGAACTTCCCTGGTGGTGCAGTGGTTAAGAATTCACCTTCCAATGCAGGGGACATGGGTTAGATCCCTGGTCTAGGAAGATCCCACATGCTGTGGAGGAAGTAAGCCTGTGCGTTACAACTACTGAGCCTGAACTGTAGAGCCCAAGAGCCACAAGTACTGAGCTTGCACGCCACAACTGACCCCATGCACTGAAACTACTGAAGCCCATGAGGTCAAGGGTCTGCGTGCTGCAACCACTGACCCCGCATGCTGCGACTACTGAGGTCCACAGGCCTAGAACCCATGCTCTGCAGCAAGAGAAGCCACCACAATGAGAAGCCCATGCACCAGAACAAAGAGTAGCCCCCGCTCACCACAACTACAGAAAGCCCTGTGCAACAAAGAAGACCCAACACAGCCAAAAGATAAATAAATAAGAATTAAATAAATAAATAAATTTAAAAATACTGCTTCTTTAAAAAAAAAAAGAAAGAAAGAATTTTAAGGGTATATAAGTCAAATTCTTTTTTAAAAAAATCAAGTCACCTGTCAAGGCAGAAATAGTAGACTGACTTCAAACCTCTCCAAAGAAACATTCAAAGTTAGAGACAGTGTTGTTTATAGCTTCATCTCAGAAAATATATTGCTTATATTTTCTTTGCAGCCCAAACTGTCATATGGGTTCAATGTCAGTTGATAGATATTTTCAAACTATAAAGAGTTTAGTCAGTGAACTCTTATTAAAGAACAACTAAAAATATAATGTTTATCCAACAAAGAAGTAAATGGAGAAACATCTAAAAGGCTAGATGTTGAGCACAAAGTTCACTTAAAAGTAACAGGGACTTCTCTGGTGGTCCAGTGGTTAAGACTTCACGCTTCCACTGCAAGGGGCGCGGGTTTGATCCCTGATTGGGGAACTTCCTCATGCTGTGCCATGCAGCAAAAAATATATGATGATAATAATAATAATAATAATAATAATAATAATAATAAATCAACTGACTTTCTCATTTCAAAAATAAAATAAAAGTAACAGGAACACTGAACTAACTCTCTGAAGCTTATGAGCCTCAGACTCAGGCTCCCTCACATAAACACGCACTTTCCAAGGCTGGAGGTGTGTATTTTGGGATCAGGGCTTCTCAGTATTATGTTCACTTGTGGTCATAGATTTTAAAATTTGCAAACAAAATATACTTTAACACTATGGGTTAGGACTTCCATCCCTAGTTTCCCTTTCTGTTATCTATCCCCTTCTGTTGGAAAATGCACAGACATTTCTGGGAATTAGCTAAGAGAAACTGTTTTAGGAATATTTTTAGATGGAGTTTAATGTGATAAATTCATGTGATTCACTGTCATTTCCTTGAACAATGGTAGGAATATCTAATTCCCACCATCCAATGTAGCCCCTGTCAAGTTACAATGTAAATTCAAAGGTTTTCTGTCATCCTAAGTGCATATGCACCAGAAATGTGTGAGTAGCAAAAGAGAACAAGATTTGAAAAGGATGGAGCTAGACTTGGTTCCTGGAAAATCTTTTTGATTATCAATAGTTTTTCACCATCACCTAGTCAAAAGTACATGTTTCCTCATATTAATATAGTGTATAAATTTATAAACTCACAGTTTTCCTTTTTAACATTTCTGTTGAGAATGATATGAAATAGAAATGCTGTGCTTGCAGAGCATTAATCTATATCAGTGCTAAAATCAGTAAATCTATTTGTGTGGGATGTCATGCCTTGAATTGTGCCTTATTGTACACTGTGACCTATCTTGCCCTGATTGTCTGAGGGGTGCAGATGAAACTGAATGAAAAATGTTCACTGGAACAACAAGTAAAACACAGAAAACAAACAAATTAATACGTGATTTTATTATTTAAAAGTGTTTAATCATGGTGCAAGAAAATTGAACTGCTCTGAAATCATATAGCTTGCTATGAAAAATATTGTGTTAAAGATTATCCTAAATTTGATAAGTAAGATATAAAGTTGTATGCTATTACCAACAAAAAAATTATGGAGCTGCAAGAAACTTTTCCATCTGTAAAAAGGTCAATTGACCATTCTAAAAAACAGACTGAATTATAATTTGTATTCATATTATAGAAATTTTGTAAAATAATTGATCATATGAGAGTGTATAGCCAAATAGAGAAACAGATTATACATGTGTGTCTGACTGCTGATAAAAATATGTAATTTCATGAGATTTTGGGAAACACATTTATTTAATTTTTGACATTTCTAATTTGCTGTGATTTCTCAGTCAAAAGAAATAATAGGCTTTTTAAACTTCTTTTTCCAATATAGTTTTGTGTTATTTTAATTAAAAAGGGCTAAATCGTTCATGCTCTGAGACCTGTCAAACCCAGATCCACCATTGAGTTAGAAAAAAAACAAAATCTTACATAACATAAATCATGACAAAGTAGAAATAAAAATATAATTAATGAAAGAGGAGACAGATGCAAGAAGGTCAGACTGTGTGTAAGTAGGTTGATTCCTTTGTTATTTTGGATGAGTTAGGGTAATAGATTTTTTTTTAACTAGAATAACACTCAATTAACAGGAGTATATTATATAAATATAACAACTAAAGGATCTAAGAAAAACATATAAGTACAATATTAGATGAAAGATGAAAATAAAAAGCTCTAAAGATTAAAAAGACAGTTCATTTTCTTCTCTTTCATGATATGAGGTTTCAGTTGTTACTGATAAAGCTGAAAAAGCAAGACAGAGGCATAAGAATATTTTCTAAAAGTATATTTTTAAATGTTAAAAATTATTTTCATATAAATTCATTAAATTTCATGCAATTTATGACAATACTAATTTTGTAGGGTAAAAGGGAGAATGTGGTAATTCATTGTCATTCATGTGGCAGTGCTAATAAATACTCCTTGGGGAAAAGAGATATTAAAATTATAAATGGAGAGGAATACAACTGATTGAAAATATACAAATATCAAAGAAATAAAAGAAAACATATATGTTATAGTGACATTTATGTATTAAGAAATACTGAAACTATAATACAATTTTAAATTTTAAATAAAAATTCCATTGAATTTCTCTAGAAAGTAAGTTAAGTATCCAATTTATTTGGGACCTTTCCTAATCTAATTGTAAAAAATCTAAGTTTTCACAAGTAATAGATGAGCTCTTTCCAAATTTATATGATGGATCTGGCAAAATAATCCCTGAGAAGGGTCATGCTTTACAAATCCCTTTATAAATTTAAATTTTAGAAAATCCCATAAAATGAGTTCACTGTGTGCATACTTTGTGTGTATCACAAAAATAAATCCTTTTCTGAAGAAAGATGCCTTTTTTCCAGCCTTCTTAGGGCAAAATAAATAGATAATTACAACTATGTGGACATCTGTCTATTGAGTAAAGCAGAATGAGCCCTCACCATAGTTGGGGTTTCAGTTCTAGACCTGACTGCATAGCCATTTTGGAGCCTCTGTCAACAACTGGGCAGAAGTGTGATTAGATTTGGGCGTGGAGGGAAGTAGAAGGATGAATAGATTACCCCTCTCCCATCTGAGCCTTAAAAAACACGCATTATTGCACCCATGACATACCCACATGGTGACTGTCCTATCACACCTGCTTTGAAAAATCCACATCAAAGTCAATGCAAACAGATAGAAACATTCACCTTCAAAATTCTTGAAATAAATCACAATCTGCAGGGTGATGTGTGGGGGCAGTCATCTATTTATTTCCAATTACCTGAGAATAGCAAGAAAAAAATTTGCTTCCAGTATTCTTGCACCCCAGCTAGTCGTCAGCTTTCTGGGACATGACATGGAGGGTCATTAATGCCAAAGCACATTTTTTCCAGGAGAACTGATGAAATGTTTCACTGTGCTGTCTGTTGTTAGCTCAGCTGCTACTTGCTCTGGTTGTACTTCAATTTTTCTTTTCCTTTTGATTTTGGTCTCCCTTTTTTCTATTTTACTGAGTAATATATGACTCTGAATGATGTGTATTATGGGAAACTGATGTTAGGTATGCATGTTTGACACAGCCGCCAAGAAAACGGCTTAGCCTACAACTCTAAGTAGCACAATTTATTGTTCTCTATCCCCCACTCACCCATATATAATGGTAAAGGAGAGAAGAGATTGAAGCATTATAATTTCAACTTTCTCTCCATATACTTAAAAGGAACCCAATTCCCAATCAATAAACTTGAAGCAGGCTGTTCCTTCTCGTGGGACTTTGTGTCCTGAGATACATGTTCAACTGCAACACAACTGTCCACTGGCTTTAGGGGCCCTTACTCACCTAACAGGAGGGTAACTGGAGGCTCAGGTATCATCATTGCATTATCCAAAGCTAGAGGCTCTGAGAACAGTTCCACCCCCTTTACTAAGCAAGTGGAGTGTTCCCTTGCTCCTTCTACTCAACATAGAAACGTCTACGCATTCCAGATTGGCCTATGGTGATGGTGAGACTCGGGGGGAGGAAATACTTCAGTCTAATGTTAGAGGAAATTTTAATTTTGTGCTTTCAGTTTGCCGTTATTTGATGGTTGATATATATTAACTGGCTAATACCCATCAGTATCCCTGTGGTACAGGGCATACGAACTTCTATTTTCCATTTAATTCTATTTTATATAAATAATGCTTTGTTATGTGCTTAAATATTTGCGTAAGAATAGTCAATTAACTTATTTAATAAAAGTACATATATTGGAACAATTAAAAATGTTTGATAAACAAAAATGTAAGTGCAGGCAATTTTTAGACATTTTGCCAGAGATCAAAAAAATTGTATTTGTGTGTATATCAGAGAAATGGAAGAGGAGGTCCTAAGAGTTTTAATGAGGGCAAGAACCATCAATAAGAGAAAAAAAAATATTCATGCAGACTAGACTACCAACCTACTACTATTGTTGGCTACTGAGAGATTATATATACTTTATCTAAGACTGTGTATGTGTTTATGAGTGTGTGTGTATGTACATGTGTATTGTTTTACATGCAAACATATCTATACAAGTATGTGTATTTTGAAGTGTTGGGATGAGAACACATTATTCTTCCAAAAAGTTTAATCAGAAAAAATATTCTTCTTGGAAATGAGATAATAGGATTGAAAAAAACTATGCAAACTGTAACACATTACACATATGCTAATAATTGTTATTTGAACTGTATTTGTTATTGTAATTATTAATGCCAAGTAAAAGGATCACTTTCTAGTGGAACAGTGAGGCACTTTAAGAAGTTTGCTGAAGATATAAATTGTTCTACATTGGATTGTCACATTTTAGAATATGAGTATATGGCTCCAATGTAGTACCTCAAATCTTTAAATGCAGAAATTAAATTTTTCTGGTACAATGTGTTCTTCACCAAACTATCTTGGCTATTTCCTTGTAGCTTCTGTTTTAGGTAAATATGGATAAAATTTTTATCTGTATTGATTTTTTTTAGCCTTCTCAGTTATAACACATACTTGGAGGCACCAATGCATAATCAATATAGAACTTGATACCCTTCTATAAGTCACAATTATCTGAATGGAGAATCCATTTATTCCACTATATAACCAAACTGCCAATTCCTCTCTGTTAATTCAATTATTCAATGAATATTTACATTGTGTTAATACTCTGTGCCAGGCATTCTGTCTTCTAATATTGCTAATATAGCCATAACAAGTACCCATAATCTGCTGACTGGTACATTGGGTCAGGTTGAACTTCCCTATTCATTAGGTCCAGGGGAGAAAATTAAGTAACCCCAAAATATTTAAACTCTTTTAATTACAAGATTTCCTATGGAAGATTAAAAAGTTGGGTGAAGTAACACTCCCAAACACATTCTACGAGGCCACAATTACCCTAATACAAAAACCAGACAAAGATGTCACAAAGAAAGAAAACTACAGGCCAATATCACTGATGAACATAGATGCAAAAACACTCAACAAAATACTAGCAAACAGAATCCAACAGCACATTAAAAGGATCATACACCATGATCAAGTGGGGTTTATTCCAGGAATGGAAGGATTTTCAATATATGAAAATCAATCAACGTGATACACCATATTAACAAATTGGAGGAGAAAAACCATATGATCATCTCAATAGATGCAGAGAAAGCTGTCAACAAAATTCAACACCCAGTTACGATAAAAACCTGCAGAAAGTAAGCATAAAGGGAACTTTCTTCAACATAATAAAGGCCATATATGACAAACCCACAGCCAATATCATGCTCAATGGTGAATAACTGAAAGCATTTCCACTAAGATCAGGAAAAAAACAAGGTTGCCCACTCTCACCACTCTTATTCAACATAGTTTTGGAAGTTTTAGCCAGAGCAATCAGAGAAGAAAAGGAAATAAAAGAAATCCAAATCGGAAAGGGAAAGTAAAGCTGTCACTGTTTGCAGATGGCATGATACTATACATAGAGAATCCTAAAGATGCTACCAGAAAACTACTAGAGCTAATCAATGAATTTGGTAAAGTAGCAGCCTAGAAAATTATTGCACAGAAATCTCCGGCATTCTTATACACTCATGATGAAAAATCTCAAAATGAAATCAAGAAAACACTCCCATTTACCACTGCAAAAAAAAAAGAATAAAATATCTAGGAATAAACCTACCTAAGGAGGCAAAATACCTGTATGCAGAAAATTATGACACTGCCGAAAGAAATTAAAGATGATACAAATAGATGGAGAGATATACCATGTTCTTGGATTGGAAGAATCAACATTGTGAAAATGACTCTACTACCAAAAGCAATCTACGGATTCAATGCAATCCCTATGAAACTACACCTGGCATTTTTCACAGAACTAGATCAAAAAATTTCACAATTTGTATGGAAACACAACACATCCCGATAGGCAAAGCAATCTTGAAAACGAAAAATGGAGCTGGAGGAATCACGCTCCCTGAGGTCAGACTATACTACAAAACTACAGTAATCAAGACAGTATGGTACTGGCAACAAAACAGAAATATAGATCAAGCGGAATAGGATAGAAAGCCCAGAGATAAAGCCATGCACACATGGTCATCTTATCTTTGATAAAGGAGGCAAGAATATACACTGGAGAAAAGACAGCCTCTTCAATAAGTGGAGCTGGGAAAACTGGACAAGTACATGTAAAAGTATGAAATTACAACAATCCCTAACACCATACACAAAAATAAGCTCAAAATGGATTAAAGACCTAAATGTAAGGCCAGAAACTATCAAACTCTTAGAGGAAAACATAGGCAGAACACTCTATGACATAAATCACAGCCAGATCCTTTTTCACCCAACTCCTAGAGAAATGGAAATAAATAAATAAATAAACAAATGGGACCTAATGAAACTTCAAAGCTTTTGCACAGCAAAGGAAACCATAAACAAGACCAAAAGACAAGCCTCAGAATGGGAGAAAATATTTGCAAATGAAGCAACTAACAAAGGATTAATCTCCAAAATTTATAAGCATCTCATGCAGCTCAATAACAAAAAAACAAACAACCCAATCCAAAAATGACAGAAGACCTAAATAGACATTTCTCCAAAGAAGATATACAGACTGCCAACAAACACATGAACAAGTGCTCAACATCATTAATCATTAGAGAAATGCAAATCAAAACTAAAATGAGATATGATCTCACACAGGTCAGAATGGCCATCATCAAAAAATCTAGAAACAATAAATGCTGGAGAGGGTGTGGAGAAAAGGGAACACTCTTGCACTTCTGGTAGGAATGTAAATTGATACAGCCACTATGGAGAACAGTATGGAGGTTCCTTAAAAAACTAAAAATAGAACTACCATATGACCCAGCAATCCCACCTTGGGCATATACCCTGAGAAAACCATAATTCTAAAAGAGTCATGTACCAAAATATTCATTGCAAATCTATTTACAATAGCCAGGAGATGGAAGCAACCTAAGTGTCCATCGAGAGATGAATGGATAAAGAAGATGTGGCACATATATACAATGGAATATTACTCAGCCATAAAAAGAAACAAAATTGAATTATTTGTAGTGAGGGGGATGGACCTAGAGTCTGTCATACAGAGTGAAGTAAGTCAGAAAGAGAAAAACAAATACCATATTCTAACACATATATATGGAATTTAAGGCAAAAAAAAAGTAATGAAGTATCTAGGGGTAAGAGGGGAATAAAGACACAGACCTACTAGAGAATGGACTTGAGGATATGGGGAGGGGGAAGTGTAAGTTGTGACAAAATGAGATAGTGGCATGGATATATATACACTACCAAACGTAAAATAGATAGCTAGTGGGAAGAAGCCACATAGCACAGGGAGATCAGCTCGGTGCTTTGTGACAACCTAGAGGGTTGGGATAGGAAGGATAGGAGGGAGGGAGATGCAAGAGGGAAGAGATATGGGAACATATGTATATGTATAACTGATTCACTTTGTTATAAAGCAGAAACTAACACACCATTGTAAAGCAATTATACTCCAATAAAGATGTTAAAAAAAATAAAATAAAGCCAATAAAAAAAAAAAAGAAAGTTGTGTGAGACGAGACAACCTGGATATCTGGTACAATTAGATCAAGAGAGAGATACTTGGTCATAAAAGCCTTATCTGTGAAAGAGAAATTTCAGAATCAAATATTCAGTTTAAAAAGAATGCTTTTTGGGTCACAGGGAGATTTGGAGATGGGGAGTCAGACTCAAAGTCAAGAGCAGTATTCTAGGCAAGAGATGTGAATGCTTGGACTATACTGGTGGTGATGATTGGCTCAGTACTAGGATTGAAACTCACCTCTGTCTGGCATCAATGCCAAGGAGCTCACCCCACACTCTGTTAGGCAGCAAGGTCAGAGTGTGTGTTCTCCTTGTAGCCTGGTATAGCAAATCAGAGCCCGCATTTCTGAGCTGGCCTGTCTGTGCTCAAGTCCAGCCTCCATGCTTTTCTCATTGTGTACACCCTAGAAACTATCTACCACTCATTGCCTCAGTTTCCTATGTTGTAAAACGAAGATGATAATAATAACACCTAACTCATGTGGATGATATAAAGAGTGAATGAGTTAACATTTATAAATCTTTACCTCCAAGTAAACATAACACATAGGCAGAAAGATATAGATATCCATTAAATAAAATACAATTTTCAATGTGTACTAGGTATTGAAACCACCTGTGCAAATGTTATTTTGATGTACTTCATTCAGATATCCTATTTTCAAATGAACGTGAGAAAATAATTGTTCATTTGACTGTGTCCTTTCATTACTTTTTTGGTGTAAACTTTAACTTCAGTTGCTTAATTACTTAATTGCCTTCCAAAATGCAAAATACTCAGCACTAGTCTACAAAATAGCTATTATCTTGAAAGTTAGGCAAACACATTTGTTTTTACTTTAACTTCATGCAGGTGAGGGGAAACAGTTTTTACACCCTGGATAATTCTGACATATAACTAACATACATGTAACTAACATTTTATTTTATTCCCTCTGTTGGTAGATACTATGTCACTTTTCTCAAAAATGGTCTTGTAAAAACAAGATCCAGGGCTTTCCTGGTGGCGCAGTGGCTGAGAGTCCACCTGCCGATGCAGGGGACATGGGTTCGTGCCCCGGTAAGGGAAGATCCCACATTCCACAGAGCGGCTGGGCCCGTGAACCATGGCCGCTGAGCCTGCGTGTCCAGTGCCTGTGCTCCGCAACAGGAGGGGCCACAACAGTGAGGGGTCTGCGTACCGAAAAAAAAAAAATTAATTCATCCCTTCTTTGGCTGAAGTAGTTTTAGTTGAGCCCTGAAAATTGCATTATGCTGGCTATTGCCACTATTGAAAAGTTCATCGTAGTTTTTCTCATATGCCAGGAAGAATGTATTTGCTAAACCAATCATGAATCCGATACAAGCAACTGGTAGAGGTACACAAGACTACCACAAGACTACCTGAGGCAGCCCACAAGCAGAGGTTGGATCAAAGCCAAGCAATCTGAATAGGACAGAATTTCAATGCACTCAGCCTCATTGTGATGACTCATGATCTTATCAGTTACTTGGATTTGTTACTGGGTAGGATGTTGGACAATTATCATTTCCAAAGTTACAAGTGCCCAATAAAACAGAAAGTTTCTCTAAAGACCCAGCAGGATTCTTACTCCCAATCATGCTGCCTATTTGCAGAGCCATGCTTCCCTGTGGCTGGGGGATGGTGGGAGTTATGGCTGAGAATCCTTTTATAGATATCTTCATGCTGTCATGGCCTTGAATCATTCTCTATCCCTTGTCTGCCTCTATCGGTATCTTTTTTGTCTTGGATTATTGTTACCATGGTGACAGCCATGCAAATAAAAACACTGAAAAGAAATTTAAACTTTGCTAAATTCACAGGGAAAGAAGAAGGAGAACTAAAATAGACGTGATAACTTGGACATTTCCTGGTGCTTTACAATTGAGAACTAGAGGCCAAAGCTCAGAAAAAAAAAGTATTTTCAAGCAGACCAGGCAGGGCCATTCTAGCTTGAAAAGACTTGAGTCCAAGATTGAAATGTTTTAAACATGCTTACATAGCAAGATTTTTTTTCCCCTGCATGCCATGACTAGATGTGATTGACATTGAAAGGAAAGGGGATATAGTAGAGAGAGGGCAGGTTTGAAGGTGAGAAAGTCATGAAGATATATGGTCTTAAGTAAAGTGGTATGTTCAAAGTGGAAGATTCACATGGTTTAGTTCTTTTCTCTGCCAGAATCCAAGGAGACTCCAAGGCATTTCTACAAAACGGTGATCATGGTGTTTACTTTATGAAAATATCCCTTGGTGACAGACTCGAGAGCTGCCCCTGTGCCTAACTGAACAAGGGGAAGAATTGGAAAGAAATGGCAGGGCCAGGTGGGGAGTGGGCTTCAAGAATGAGACATTTTCACTGAGGCAAGTGTATACTTGAAAAGGTATTCAGAATTCAACCATATCCTATATAAGGAGACTGCCCCCTTTTTGAAGGGACCTCAGCAGCACAATAGGCTGAGGACTATCAGAGACATACCATACATTTGTCTCCTCTATTCTTTGCAGTCAGTTCCCTAGCTCAAAATTGTACTAGAGAGACGGAAGGAAATGGGATGTAAAGTGAGTTTAAAGTTTTTAAATGGCTTGAGTTTTTATAGCTAGGTCAACTGGAAAGTTATGGTTTCTGCCCAATATGTCATTAAAATACAGGAAAGGGAGACTTAGCAGAGCAGCACTGAACCCAGTGGTTGGGGAAAAGATTCATATTTATACCCTACTGCATAATTTAGAATCATCAATAAAATGGTGATATATAGTATGTATAATATATATGTAGCAAAAATGAATGATAAATCATCTTGTTTATTTGAGTGTTTACTTGTTTATTTTCTCTCTTCTTACACTAGATTATAAGCTCCATTAAAATCCCAACAAAAATAAGTGAATTTTATAGTTATGCTGCATTAAATCAGCCTAAAAATTGTAAAATATAAAAAGCAAATTTTCTCAATCCATCAATGTTTATTATAAGACATTCAAATTTTGAAGGATCTCTGAGTCCTTTGCTGTCCTGAGACTCAATATTTCAATTGCTTATTTCCCCATTTTTCACTCAATAAATATGTATCCAACTGCACATTGAATATGGTTGAATATGGTTGAATATGCATGCACGTTGCAGTATGGTAGGGAGTGTAGGGACTGCAAACATACTTAAGAAACAGCTTTTTCCAAAGAACATAAAATCTGAGCTGGACAGACAGGGTGAAATTCAATTAATTAGTTGAGAAGCAGGTATAAATTAGAGAATGAAGATGTATTTACAGATGCCAGTAGCTTTTCAGAGCACTGCCATGGGTTGGTGAGGTGTGTGATTCTCAGGGAGGGAGTCACAGAGGTATAGAATGTGTGGAGGCTATTGACAGTTGTTGAATGTATTGGTTGGAATAAGTGAGGATGTGGAAGAAGTAAATTGGGACCATTAATGAGATGTGTGGCCCTCTGCAAGGATATCATTAGGCATTTGTAGGGTCTAATGGGGGAGACCCTAGAATACAGTGCTGAAGACTTTGACTTAACCTGATAGGAAACCATACCATACCACCTTTCTAAAGAAAGCCATAGGGCTTTCCTGGTGGCGCAGTGGTTGAGAGTCCGCCTGCCAATGCAGGGGACACGGGTTCTTTTTTCCGGTCTGGGAAGATCCCACATACCATGGAGCAGCTGTGCCCGTGAGCCATGGCCGCTAAACCTGCGCATCCGGAGCCTGTGCTCCGCAACGGGATAGGCCACAGCAGTGAGAGGCTTGCATACCGCAAAAAAAAAAAAAAAAAAAAAAAAAAAAAAAAAACAACATAAAAGACAGGATTGGGGTAGGGAGAATAGGCAGAAACTACCAGCAGCCAGACTAGGTATGTTTAAGATCAGGGTTGGGTCTAGAGATTGGGGTGAGTCTCAAGATTCCGGTGGGGTCAAACTGTATAGAGAGTGGAAATATATAGAGGCAGAGTAAAAGGAATTGTGTTCTTCTTCCTACCAATCACTATTATAAATCTAAATTTATAATCCTAGATGTAATATTTGCAATGTGGTTAACATGATTTTAGAAATGTACTGGGGTTAATAAATGGAGAACAGTGATTCTAACCCAAACTTCCTTAGGTAACTGGATTGAACGGAGAAATTTAGAGAACTATGGAGAGCAGTTTTTCTCCCCATGGTGTAATCCAGGAAATGTATTAATATAAGATTATTACATCTGATGTAAACAGTAGGGGCCAGTATTCCTGAAGCTAGACACTTGTATGATCTTATGACTCAGCCACTGGAACATCCACAATGTGAACAAACTGAATTTATGTTCTCTTCATGTTGCTTTCATCCTTAAGAAAAGCCCTATAACTGCTGATCAATATGCTGTGCAGAGCCTCTTCCTGAAACTGCTGGATAATTTTTACTGTAGTTATAATTATAACATTTACTCATATTTTGGCATAATTACTGATTCTCACAGTAGCTTCACTTGGATATTTCAAAATCATTTGAATATTAATTTAAAATATATTTCTTCTGTTTTTTCTTCTTTTATTTTTAGCTGCTACAGTTGCTGACTTTCTAAGAGAAGCCAAAAGGGATGTCACTTCCCTGAAGCCTGCCCTGAACTTTGCACCAAGTAATGAAGTCAGAGCACATGTATCCTGCACTGTTCATTTGTCATTAATTATGACATGTGAAAATCTCTTATATTTTTTAACTCTTTCATTAGTTTTAACTCTTTGTATGCTTGGAAATTAAGGAAACTTTTAAGTTCTTTGATAGAAAATGTGGTGGATCAAAAATAACTGCAGTCATGAAGCAAGGTTTTTATTTCTTCTTAATAACTATTATATCTGAATGCAACAAAATATGATCACATTTGCTTGAGTCATTTCCACTTGTCTTTTAGAGCCAGAAATGGCTGAGTAATATTCCATTGTATTTATGTGCCACATCTTTCCATTCATCTGTAAATGGGCAATTAGGTTATTTCCATGACCTGGCTATTGTAAATAGTACTGCAATGAACATTGGTGTGCATGTGTCTTTCTGAATTATGGTTTTCTTTGGGTATATGCCCAGTAGTGGGATTGCTGGGTCATATGGAAATTCTATTTTTAGTTTTTAAGTAACCTGCATACTGTTCTTCATAGTGGCTCTATCAATTTACATTCCCACCAACAGTGCAAGAGCATTCCCTTTTCTCCACATCCTCTCCAGATTTTGTTGCTTTTAGATTTTCTGATGATGCCCATTCTAACCGGTGTGAGGTGATACCTCATGGTATTTTTGATTTGCATTTCTCTAATAATTAGTGATGTTGAGCAGCTTTTTTATGTGCCTCTTGGCTATCTGTATATCTTCTTTCGGGAAATGTCTGTTTAGGACTTCTGCCTAATTTTTGATTGGGTTGTCCTTTTTTTAATGTTGAACTTCATGAGCTGTTTATATATTTTAGATATTAATCCTTTGTCTGTTAATTCATTTGCAAATATTTTCTCCCATTCTTAAGGTTGTCTTTTCATCTTGTTTATAGTTTCCTTTGTTGTGCAAAAGCTTTTAAGTTTCATTAGGTTCCATTTGTTTATTTTTGTTTTTATTTCCATTACTCTAGGAGGTGGATCAAAAACGTTCTTGCTGTGATTTATGTCAAAGAGTGTTCTTCCTATGTTTTCCTCTAGAGATATATAGTGTCTGGTCTTACATTTAGGTCTTTAATCCATTTTGAGTTTATTTTTGTGTATGGTGTTAGGGAGTGTTCTAATTTCTTTCTTTTACATGTAGCTGTCCAGTTTTCCCAGCACCACTTATTGAAGAGACTGTCTTTTCTCCATTGTATATCCTTGCCTCCTTTGTCACAGATTAGTTGACCATAGGTGCATGGGTTTATCTCTGGGCTTTCTATCCTGTTCCATTGATCCATATTTCTATTTTTGTGTCAGTACCATATTGTGTTGATTACTGTAGCTTTGTAGTATAATCTGAAGTCAGGGAGCTCAATTCCTCCAGCTTCATTTTCTTTCAAACGTTGCTTTGGCTATTCAGATTCTTCTGTGTTTCCATACAATTTTAAGATTTTTTTTCTATTTCTGTAGAAAATGCCATTGGTAATTTGATAGGGATTGCATTGTAGAGACATGAATGGACCTAGAGACTGTCATGCAGAATGAAGGGAGAAGAGAAAAACAAATATCATATATTAACACATATATGTGGAATCTAGAATAGTGGTACAGATGAACCAGTTTGCAAGGCAGAGTTAGAGACACAGATGTAGAGAACAAACATATGGACCCCACAGGGGGAAAGTGAGAGTGGGGGGTTGTGGTGGTGGAATGAATTGGGAGGTTGGGATTGACATATATACACTAATATGTATAAATAGATAACTAAGAAAAAAAAAAAAGAAATTGGCTAGCAATTTTCTTTTTGTACCTCAAATGCTTAATACAATCTGAATTGTCGATTACCTTGCTCTCTATTTCTCACAAAATTTCCATCACCTATCAGTATCTTCGTGAATCCTTTCTCAGACTCTTTCATTTTCTTTCACCTTACACTCTGTCTGAAAACAGAGAAACTGGTTTGTGCAAATATATTAAGTAAGTGGTTGTCTTTTCTAGGTAATATAGTGACTTAGTCACTCAAAGAAGTAATGGTAGGAAATTTTAAAAGCTGCTCTTTTATTTTATTTTTTATTTTATTTTATGTTTTTGCGATATGCGGGCCTCTCACTGTTGTGGCCTCTCCCGCTGCAGAGCACAGGCTCCGGACGCGCAGGCTCAGCGGCCATGGCTCACGGGCTCAGCCGATCCACAGCATGTGGGATCCTCCCGGACCGGGTCACGAACCCATGTCCCCTGCATCGGCAGGCGGACTCTCAACCACTGCGCCACCAGGGAAGCCCAAAAGCTGCTCTTTTATTGGGACACCTTTTGTTATGACAGAAATCCAGCTGGATAGAGAACTGTCTATCCTGCAAACTGGGCAGCTGAAACTTTCAGTGATCCTAGAAAACTTTTGTTTTTAGAGTGTTCATACAAAACCCTTTGGATTGATTTTTTAGTTCTTTTTGAGATAATTGTACTTTCTTTGCACAGATTCTTCTTCTGATGAACAGAGAAGAATGTACCATTGTAAAGAGATGCCCCAAAAGGAATTGTTGAACTCCAAACTGCATTATGGTAGCCATATTAAGGAGACTTCTAGCACTTCCTTGGTGACACAGTGGTTGAGAGTCCACCTGCCAATGCAGGGGACATGAGTTCATGCCCCGGTCTGGGAAGATCTTACATGCCGCAGAGCAGCTAGGCCTGTAGGCCATGGCTGCTGAGCTTGCGCATCCGGAGCCTGTGTTCCACAATGGGAGAGGCCAAAACAGTGAGAGACCAGTGTACTGTAAAAAAAAAAAAAAAAAAAAAACTTCTGAAAAGTTCTTCAAACTTTTCTGTGACATCCAAGGGTCTTTCTCAACCATAGACTAAATCCAAGTAGACCTCACATAACTTGGTATTTTGACAGTCAATCAATACTTTGTGATGTAGCCAAACAGTTGTTCAAATTTCTCCATGGTTTTAAGAGCTTCCAAGTTTTGGCAATTATGAATAAAGCTGTTACAAAGATCTGTATGCAGGTATCCGTGTGTACATAATTTTTGCTCCTTTGGGAAATTACCAAGGATTGTGACTACTGGAGTGTGTGGTAAGAGTATGTTCAGCTTTGTAAGAAACTGAAAAACTGTCTTCTAAAGTGACTGTACTATTTTACATTCTACCAGTAATGAATGAGAGTAATGTTGCTTTACATCCTCGTTAGCATTGTTGTTGTCATTGTCCCAGATTTTGGCCATTCTAATAGGTGTGCTGTGTTATCACATTGTTGTTTAAATTTACATTTTCCTAATGACATATAATATGGAGAATCTTTTCATATGTTTAGCTGCAAATACTATATCTTCTTTGATGAGGTGTCCATTTAAATATTAAGCCAATTTTTAACTGGATTGTTTGTTCTTGTTACATTTTAAGAGTTCTTCATATATTTTGGATAACAGTTCTTTATCAGATAGGTCTTTGTAAATATTTTCTCTCAGTCTTCTTACCCTTTTGACATTATCTTTATCAGAGCAGATGTTTTTAAATTTAACTGTCTAGACCTAAGTAGACATTTCTCCAAAAAATATATAAAGATTGCCAACAAACACATGAAATGATGCTCAACATCATTAATCATTAGAGAAATGAAAATCAAAACTATAATGAGATATTGTCTCACACCAGTCAGAATGGCCATCATCAAAATATCTACAAACAATAAATGCTGAAGGGGGTGTGGAGAAAAGGGAACCTTCCTGCACTGTTGGTGGGAAGTTAAATTGATACAGTCACTATGGAGAACAGTATGGATGTTCCTTAAAATCTAAAAATAGATCTATCATACAACCCAGCAATCCCACTACTGGGCATATACCCAGAGAAAACCATAATTCGAAAAGAGTCATGTACCACAATGTTCATTGCAGCTCTCTTTACAATAGCCAGGACATGGAAGCAAACTAAGTGTCCATCAAGAGATGAATGGATAAAGAAGATATGGCACATATATATAATGGAATATTACTCAGACATAAAAAGAAACAAAATTGAGTTATTTGTAGTGAGGTGGATGTACCTAGAGTCTGTCATACAGAGTGATGTAAGCCAGAAAGAGAAAAACAAATATGGTATGCTAACACATAGATATGGAATCTAAAAAAAAGAAAAGAAGGTCATGAAAAACCTAGGGGCAGGACGGGAATAAAGACACAGACCTACTAGAGAAGGCCGTGAGGACAAGGGGATGGGGAAGGGTAAGCTGGGACAAAGTGAGGGAGTGACATAGACATATATACACTACCAAATGTAAAACCGATAGCTAGTGGGAAGCAGCCACATAGCACAGGGAGATCAGCTTGGTGTTTTTTGACCACCTAGAGGGATGGGAGGGAGGGAAGAGATATGGGGATATATGTATATGTATAGCTGATTCACTTTGTTGTAAAGCAGAAACTAACCATTTTAAAGCAATTTAAAGCAGTTATACTCCAATAAATACGTTAAAATAAATAAATAAATAAATAAATAAATAAATAAATAAATAAATAAATAAATAAATAAATAAATAAAATGTATGAGGAAGAGCTGTGGACCATAAAAGAAAAATAATTAGCTGCCTAGATTAGCAATCTTTTTTTTCTTTTATGGATTGTGGCATTTGTGTTATCTTTAAAAAGTCAGCACCATGCCCAAGGTCATCTGGATTTTATCCTATGCTATCTCCTAGGAGTCTTATAGTATTTCATTTTAAATTTAGTTCTGTGATCATTTTGAGTTAATTTTGGTGGAAGCTGTTAAGTCTGTGTCTATATCTATTTTTCTGGCTATGCATATTCAGCTGTTTCTGGACCATTTGTTTCAGACTGTCTTTGCTTATTGCATTGCCTTTTTTAGTTTGTTTATTTTATTAAAGATCAGTGGACTATATCTATGTTGGTCTATTTCTGGGATCTTTATAATTTCCATTGACTTATTTGTCTTTTCTTTCATCAATATCACATTGTTTTTATTACTGTAGCTTTTTAGTAAATCTTAAATTTAGGTAGTGTCTGTCTTCCAACTTTCTTCTCCTTCAATATCATCTTACCTATTCTGGATCTTTTGCCATGTCTTATAAAATTTAGAAATGATTTGTTGATATTCACAAAAAGAACTTGTTGGGATTTTGTTTGGGATTGCACTGAATGTATAGGTCCACTTTAAAAGAACTGACATCTTGACAATATTTAGTCTTCTTATACATGGACATGGGATATCTCTAGATGCATCTGTCTAGATTTTTTTTTTTTCATTAATCAGAGTTTTGTAGTTTTCCTCATATGGACCTTATTTGTATTTGTTAGATTTATATCTAAATATTTTATTTCTTTAAATGCTAGTGTAAATGGTATTTTGTTTTTAATTTCACATTCCACTTGTTCTGGTATATAGGAAATGGGTTGACTTTTGTATATTAACTTTGTATCTTACAATTTTGCTATAATCATATATTAGTTCTAAGAGACTTTTAGTCAATTCTTTTGGACTTTCTACATTGATGATTATGTCATCTGAAAACAAAGACATATTTGTATCTTCCTTCCAAATATGTATGTATGTGTGTGCATATAAATACATACATATATATATATATATATATATATATATATAATTATTTCCTTTTTCTTATTGCATTAGCACTCCAAGTATGATATTCAAAAGGAGTAGTGAGAGGGAACATACTTGCCTTGTACCTAATCTTAACAGGAAAGCTTTGAGTTGCTCACCGTTAAGTAGAGTGTTCACTGTAGGTTTTTTGTAGATATTCTTTATCAAGTTGAGGAAGTTCACCTCTATTCCTAGTTTACAGAGAGGTTTTATCACACATGGGTGTTATATTTTGTCAAATGCTCTTTCTATTGACAAGATCATGTGATTTTTTTTTCTCTTTCAGCTTATGGATGTGATGAATTACATTAATTGATTTTTGAATGTTGAACTCGCCTTACTTACTTGAAATAAATCTCACTTGGTTGTGGTGTATAATTATTTTTATACATTGTTGAGTTCAATTGTCTAATATTTGGGGGTCAGGAATTTTTTATTTGTGTTTCTGAGAGCTACTAGTGTGTAGTTTTATTTTCTTATAACATTTTTTTTCTGTTTTTGACATTAGGGTAATGCTGGCCTCATAGAATGAGTTAAGAACTATTTCTTATGCTTCTATGCTCTGTAAGAGATTGCAGAAAGTTGGAATAATTTATTCCTTAAATGTATAGTAGAATTCACCAATGAACCCATTTGGGACTGATGCTTTCTCTTTCAAAAGTTATTTATTATTGATTCAATCTCTTTAATAAGATAGGCCTATTCAGAATGTCTATTTCTCTTAGTGTAAATGTTGGCAAATATTATCTTTCAAGGAATTGGTCCATTTCATCTAGGTTATCAAATTTGTGGGCATAGTTGTTCCTACCGCTCCATTATTATCCTTTAATGTCCATAGGATCTGTATGTTTTAGCTTTCATTTCTGATACTATTAATTTGTATCCTTTTTTTCTTTTTTCTTAGTTAGCTCAGCTTATTGATTTTGCTGATCTTTTCAAAGAATCATATTTTAGTTTCATTGATTTTTCTCTACTGATTTCCTTTTTTCATTTTCATTGATTTATGATTATTCATTTTATTCTGCTTGCTTTAGATTTAATTTGTTCTTTTTTTTTTCTAGTTTCCTGAGGAGGAAACTGAGATTATTAATTTTAGATCTTTCTTCTTTTATAACATATGCATTCAATGCTATAAATTTATCTCTAAGCATTGTTTTCACTGCATCCTATAAATTTTGATAAGTTATCTTTCATTTCCATTTGGTTCAATTATTAATTATCTTGAATTTTTTTCTTTAACTGATACATTATTTAGTAGTATGTTTTTCTTTTTCATTTTGGGATTTTCTTTATCTTTCTGTTATTGATTTCTAATTTAATTATATTGTGTTCTGAGAACAGATATTGTATGATTTCTATTCTTTAAAATTTGTTAAGGTGTGTTTTACTTTTTGATCCATTCTTAAAACCTCTTTCTTTTTCTTGGTGTATTTAGACCACTGACATTCAAAGGGATTATTGACATATTTAGATAAATATATTCCATATTTGTTACTGTTTTCTACTTGTTTCCCTGACTCTTTGTTTCTATTTTTTCTTCTACACTCTTTCTGCCTTTTATGGTTTTACTTATTTTATTTGACTGCATTTTCCATCCTTCCTTAACATATCACTTATACATCTTTCTTGACTTTTTTTTTTTTTAGTGGTTGCCTTAGAGTTTGCAATCTACTTTTCCAGTTAATCCAAGTCCACCTTCAAATAACATATTACTTCATGGGCAGTGTGGATACTTCATGAAGACAATAATATCCAATATATATATATATATGAGGGAAGGCATTCTATAGCCTTACAATTAGGTCTCAGTCTTTTAGTGAGCCAGTGCCTCTGGACTATAAGCTTCACAATTGTTTCTCAGCTTTTCTTCTTCCCATCTGAGATAGAATAGGATGGCTAGAGTGGGTTCAAGTTCACTATTTCCCTTCTCCCATATAGGAGGCTAGGGCTGACTGGAGTTGGGTATTTCACTTCCCTTATGTCAGCTAGGCTCTGATAATGTCCCAGCATATTAGGCTCTGGATAACTAGTTTCCTCTGAGGGCAGGACTTTTAAGAAGAACAGTGCTCTAGAGTATTTCAAAATGATTCCTTTACCCCTCCCGCTGCCAGAAGCACTGAAGAGATTTTCTCTGTTATTTACTATGGAAACCAGGTTGAGATCTTGGAGGTAAATCTCACAATACTGTAAGGATTCCCCTATGACTGAGTTCCTCTGGATTTGTTAACTCTTAACTGTGCCTGCAGGGAACCTCCAGCAGTTCATCAATTATAGTTCAGGTTTTCCTACTCCGGCACTGATTCCTATGGCAGTTTCCATGGTGAATTTTCTGTTCTGGTAAGTCATGATGACCTGCATTTGCCTGTCTGTCTCTCCAATCTTTGGGGTAGCAGGTTGCCCCTTTCCTATCCATCTTCTTATGTATCCTGGAAGAGTTGTTAATTGTCCATATTTGTTTAGCTTTTTACTTGCTCTTAAGACAGAGTGGCAATTTTCAAACTCCTCACTTGCAGACCTGGAAATTTGGAAACCTCTCAAAAATATTATTTTTATTTCTAACAACCATAGAAATATAAAGGATGAAAAAAATGTTAGGCAGTTATATCAGAGAGTTCAGTATACCTTATTATTATATAGAAGTTAATCACTAAAGACTGTATCAGCATTAAATGGTATGTAATTCACTTGTGTAAAATGACCAAGTCTTATTATTTCAGACATTAAAATAAGCAAAGCGGATTGAGCATTTAAGCCCTCAGTGACTAATTCAATCCATAAATGTTCAATGTGGTGCAGTTGTCTTTAATGGTAGAACTAGTGAAGAACGTGAGTGGGAAGAAAGGTGGAAATGAAAGTTATTGATGATCCTTGATGTGTATGCAATAATCTCAGCAACATATGAATTTTCTATTATTAGCCCAATGATACATATGAGGAATCTGACACTTACAGCATTTTGTAATTAACTGAATATTACTCAAATAAGGATTGATTGTTAAATCCCCTATATGCTGATGAGTCTGATACTTGTTGACAAATATTAAATGCCTCAAACTTTGCTGGCCATTTATACACACATTGCTTCATCTACTTCCCCAAGCAGATTTTAAGTTTGATGTCATATTTCCATGTTATACCTGAGGTAACAGAGTGTTAGAAAAATTCTGAAAATTGATGAGAAATTTTATCAAAATAATAAGTGATGGGTTAGTTTTGAAATAAAATCTATCAGAATTCACTGTGACACTGTGTCACACTATATGCCACCCACAATCCAACAAGAAGGAAATATTATTTCTTGAATTTTTTAGAGTTATGGCAGTACAGATGTTTTAGATTTATAATCATATTTGCAACTTCCTTACCAAGTGAAGAAAAGACATGATATTTGGATTTCCAAAAGAGACTATGTGTGAGCATAGAAATACTTGCAGTATTTTAGAGTTTACAAATTTTTTTTAGATGAATTATCTTGTATTGTTGGTCCTATGTCATTATATATGATGAATAAATATTTACTAACTTTTATTTTATTCCTTATAGAATTTAAGTCCTCAGGGAGCAATAAGAATATGTGATTAATTAGGAATGTGTTTCTGATCAGCTTTATGGTTTTTCTGGTTCAGGGATATTTTCTACCAAGAAGGCACCAAAGCAATTAATGACTTGATAAGAAAATTAACTCCGTTCCATTCATATTTTTGTCCAAGGGAGAAGCTTGTGTCACTAGCAACTCAAATATGTATACAGACAAATTTGCATGCACCCTATGCTTTAACCTTTCTTTGCAATTTTTATTTTCTCTCTGCCACCTCTTGAACGTGCTCTGTAGCTGGAAATTAACTTGGTAAAATGGCACCCCATTTATTTATACCGAGAGTTCCTCAATCAAGCTTCAAGTCCTCTAGGATAGAAATAAGCATTCTTTCTCTTCACTTATATGTACTCCCTGAAATTCTGTTACCTATTTTGAAATATAGTATTATTTTTGTGTACTAAGTTCTATTACCCTCTATTTCTCCCTGCCACCTTCACAAATAAGGTGCCAGAGTGCTTTCTCTGAAACTTCCTTACATTTTCCATTCCATTGATGTAAACGTACTATTAGTCAATTCAACATTCAAGGTGAGTTCATAACACTGACTTAGAGAAGAGCATTACAGTATTTTCCATATCATTCTCAATCACATCCTCACTGTTTTTCTCAACATTGTACATTGAAATCCTCACAACGATGCATAGAGCCTTTTCCTGTGAGGTTACAGTGTACAGTGAAATAAGAATACTTTCTGGTAATATATTACTTGTCACACAGTGATTTCAAAGCACATTGTTAGCAAAGAAAGATTATTACCATCAATTTAATGGGAACTGAAACACATAGTTAAATTACTTTTTCAAAGTTGAACAGAAAGTAAGTTACTACATTATGAACATAATTCATGTTCCTGTCATTATAGTGTTTAATTCCATCTAGTGGAACACACTTCCTTTCAGGCTGTCTTCTACATAACAATTTAATTCCCACTTGGCAGAATAGAGGCTCATATTCATGGATATGTGTATGCGCTATATCAAGGCAGAATCTGGGTTTACCTAATCACATGGTGACATGACTTTGGCTGGACGGAGACAAAGGGAACTGCTTCACTACATCTAAAACTGCTCACATCTTCAAATGTCCATAGACTTACGAAAGCAGATTGAGCACAGAATCATTATAGAAATTTAGAGAAAAGAGAATAGTTAAAAAATAGAGAATAAAGAGTATAGTCAAGAAAAATAGAAAAAACATCACTTGCAACTCAACCCTGAAGTAATTTAGGTATTGCTTTCTTCCATTATGTGTATAGACATATGTGTGTGTATTTTAAACATTGGGATTATAACCTAGACACAATTTGTATCTTTCATTAGCTATTTTATTAATTTTCATTACCATTAATTAAAAACAAAATTTTAAATCTTTATATATATTAGTCAAATGATCAATCTCTTCTTTTTGGATTGTTCAGCTTTTTACATTGTTTAAAATATACACTATCCTGAGATAACTCAGACATTTTCCTAAATCGTTTTTCTAAAAGAAAAAAAATTATATTTTTAAAACATAAGAATTTATTCTATCTCGAGTTTATTGTATTTTATGTTGATGTAACATTACATCAATCAAAACCTCTGTAGCATTGAAAACCAGGCATTAATGTTTTTTAAAACCCTCTCAGTTGATTCTAATATGCAGACATCATTGAGTACAAGTACTTCATGTAAAACATAAAATAAAATGTTACATATACACAAAAAGTAGTTGTTTAATTTATTTCTTTTTAAAAAGTTATTGCTATTAGTATGTAAAATTTCCTCTGTTGTGTTTTTATCCTCTTTTCACACCTCCTACTCTCTCCTCCACTTATTTTTGGAATAAAATATTTTTCTTACTCTTTACCTTTGCATTTTTAAATATTCTTGAAAGTCTACTACTTAATTTATCAACTTCTGATGGGTTCTTTGACTCTCAACTATTATAAATAAGACAACAGAAAGTTTATTCCACTTTTCATCTTTCCAAATCCTACCCATTTTTTTCAGCTGTGTCGTTTCTACACTTGTAGATCAATGACATTTTTATTCTATTCTGTCACCACATTTCCTATGTAAGTTTTTGTTTTGATCTACTAGTTATTTTGCTTTCACCTTCCAGGAGTTTCCAAAATCTCATCTGAGCCATATTCCTTCAGGTTTTTCATGTTCAAAACTATAATAAGTCTTTATCCTTGAGAAAGAGTTTATTGGGCTGTAACAATTTTGGCCTTCATTTTGCCCCTTTAGAATAACCTATAGACACTCTTTACTTCTTTCTGCACTGACTGTCACTGGAGAGAAGTCAGGCACATTTCTGATTATTTTCCTGGGGAGGTTCTTGATCATTTTTTTTTTTTTTTTTTGTCTCTGTGACTGCCAAAAGAATGTGTTCTTTATCTTTAAAGTCCAATAATTTCAAATATATATATATATATATATATATATATATATATAGGCATGTTGGTAAGGACCTTTCTGAGCCAACTTTCCCTGAAATATTCTATAAATTTTCTATTTATAGATGTAAGGCTTCTTTCATTTTTGGAATGATTTCTTGAATAAAATATTTAAGTGTTGTGTTATGTTTTATTGTTTTGGTTTCATTTAGTTATTCCTCTGATGCACATATTTTTTTATGAGTTTATTATGGATACTGTTTATGGTCTTAAACATCTCTCATCTTTCCTTACTTTCTTTATGGTCTCTTTTTTTCTCTATTAGTATGTTTTTCTTTCTCACGTCTATCCTTTATAGTTTATAATATGATAGTAGACACATAATAGCTATATTTTCTACTAATTTTCCTCCATTTTTCTTTTCTTACTGTATATCTTCTCATTGTTGCTACATGTACTCATTTTTTTGTAATACTTATATTTAAATGAGATGGAATTTTCCCCAGAACAACTAAATGTAGATGGTCCCTATGTAAAGGATGAGAGGTCAGGGCTTCCCTGGTGGCACAGTGGTTGAGAGTCTGCCTGCCAATGCAGGGGATGAAGGTTCGTGCCCCGGTCCGGGAAGAGCCCACATGACACAGAGCAACTGGGACCATGAGCCATGACCGCTGAGACTGTGCATCCAGAGCCTGTGCTCCACAACGGGAGAGGCCACAGCAGTGAGAAGCCCGCATACCACACACACACACACAAAAAAAAATCAGAAGTCAGAGAAGTAGTCAAGATTTATCCATTCAAGGCTGTAGTCCCTGTAAATATAGAGAAGGCTTGTTTCTTAAAAACATGGCCTCTATACCTAATATTGACTCCTTTGTCCTAGGATCTAATCTGACTGAGAATACGTTCTGCCACCAACACTCAGGTCCTTCCTTTCTTTCACTGGCTACTTGTGCCAAAGTGTAAAGCCCTTTCTTCCTTCTCTCTGCTCCTGGACTTCTTGCACTTCTGTTAATTCCAATTACTCCCCGAATTCATGTTCTCTTCAATCCCTTCTCATAAAGTAGCCAGTCAAGGTAAAACCCTTACATTTGGGGAGTAGTTATTGGCTCTCAATTTCTGAGATCTACCACCCTAACCTACCACTTTTCTTTCCTTTCTTCCCTCCTTGTCCCCATATAGATGTAGCCTTCTGCCTAGATTCGGCTGTCTTCAGTTTTTCTTTTTCTTTTTTTTTCTTTTTTTTTTTTTCATTTTTAACTCACAAACACAAAATTAGTAAAGCATGTTTGGGTTTTTTGCTTGTTTACTTTTGTTTTTTTTTGTCATCTGTATTAATCCCGATGTTAAAAGGTGAAATTTTGTTGTCACATTGTCTTGTATTGGCACAAATTATTTCTCAACTAGACCCAGACACACTGGCAGCACACAGAATGAAAACAATATTCTGAAAATTCTCACATAAAGACACTTGAAGTGTCTTTGTTGTTGTTTTCTTAAGTGGAATGACAAGTATTTGTCAAAGTCCCCAATATATGGAATGTTAGTGGAATTTTACACAATGCTCCTATATCTTGAAACAAAATATATTCATAATTTAGCTTCTTTCAAAGCTTTTGGAGGACCTTAGATTTACCATTAAAATTAAGCAAATAAAATTAAAATGACAATGATATGTACTTACAACATCTATAAAACTCATCATTACATCAGACAGGAAAGGGAGACTCACACTACTGGAGGAACTTTATGCTATTAACATTTAAGTATTTGTTACACAGGCAGGCTTCTTTGATAATATTATTGGTAGAATGTTCTCACAATGTAGTTCACGACATACACAAATGTGTAATTGCAACTTTATTAGTGAGCCAGTAGGAAGGCAGGGATTGTGGGAGATCTCTCCATTCTTATTGGAGAGAGTAAAACTAATGTTTACATCTTTCTTTACTTTTGTTTGATAGGCACATGCTGGAAAATCAAGGAAAACTCACAGTTGAGAAAAAATCTGACAGAAATCAAGAAATCAAATAAGAAGACACTGAGCTCCCCTCCCCTCAAAAACACATCAAAACTAAAATGGCATACAGAGCTACTCTTTCTGAAATGGGCTTGGAGACTAGCAAGATGACTCTCCTTCAACAAAGGCTATTAAATAAAGATCCAGTAGGAAGGAAGGAGAAAAGATATGGTCAGGACCTGTATCCTCATTAAGTATACAAAAGAAGAGGGGTATATCACAGGCTTGGGGAACCTCCAGGGAACCTAGGGGTATTTTTATTGTTGTTGTTTATTTTTATTATTATTATTTTTTAAAGATGAGTACACTTAACCCCCTTAAAAGCAACACTATCTGGTGTGTGCTAGAGATGGTGGCTGGAGAAAGTTGCTAAATACTTAGCTGTGAGGTTTACACCTTATAACTGAAGGGGCATAATTTCAGCCAATGTAGTTGATATTCTAAGGGAAAAATAAATAAGGCATGTAAAAAGTGTAATTATTAAATAACAAAAACAACAAACTGAGTATATTATGGCATATGAAAGAGAATTAATGGGATGAATAAACAAAACTTTGAATAGTCATTATCCATAGGAAGACAGAGAAGGATATTTGAAATATGAATTAAGCCAAGAAGCTAGGTGTAAAGAAGAATCAACTGGAGATACTGGGTACCTATAAAATAAAATTTTAAAAAAGACCTAAACTAAATGAATAGAAGCTTTGAATACTGAATAGATACTCTGAAGACATAAATTTAATTTATTTAGTGGAATAAAGTTGAAGAGAGAAAGAAGTATAGTGAATATATATAATAAGATAAGAAGGCAGAAATAAATACTAATATGAGAGTATTACTAATAAAAATAGGTTCTATTCATCACAAAAAAGCTAGAGACTTAAATTTGCATAAAAAGGAAACATCTGAAAGATGTTGAATTAATGAGGAACACTTCAAGTGTTCCTTGAAGTGGAAATTTATATATATATATATATATATATATATATATATATATATATATAAAATTCTACTTATATAGATCAATAAAATATTTTGTAAATTAAATGCCCACTTACAACTATTAATACATTTATTAAATTAATACCTACATAATTACTATATATTTTAGAAGAAGACATATATATAAAACATATTTGACATGAAAGTCAGAGCCAATGAAAGGGGAGAGAATAGAAATTCAGACTGGGTAAAAAGAGAATAAAAAGTAAAACAAAAAGGTAGCTTTGTAAAGACTAATGATGAGTTTGATAAAATCAACTCTAAAATTGGAGATTAAAATTTAAAAAGCTGATGGTCAAACAGGTACAGATAGTTACGTTGTGAAGACATGCATTAGATGTAAAGTTACAGGCACTTTTTAATACTGAGTTGACATTGTCATAAATATTGTTAATTTTATTACTGCAGGATCATTAAACTGAACACTTACTGGGATTAGGTGATGGAAACGAAAACAGAGGAAAGGATAGAATTTTTTTTTTTAAGTATAGTGTAGAAGGAATGCATTATAGCCACAGTAGACATTAGAGCACTAGATTAAAAGATAGCTACAGCAAAGTTAAATTGACATCCAATTCTATCAATTTGGGCATGAACACTCTTGCAAAAAGGGGCATGGAAATAAAACTTGGAGCTGGACATGTGTTTATTTGCGAGGGCTGTGGACTGGAGGACAAGACAGGGCATTATTTACAGTAAATATTGAGGAGAACAATAATATTCTCACCTAAATTTTTCTACAGTATTCTGGACAAACTAAATGGGCTAAATGGACCTAATGGTTGATCCTGAGAAATTTTAGAGAAGGTTTCATATGTATCCTCTCCTGAAAAAAGAGTCTGACACTCATAAGTTTCAAATATGAATAACTCCAAGGAGATTCTACCTCAAAGTAACAATTTTCTAGCAAGGTTTTCCTTATCTTCCTTTTCTTCCTACAAATTAGGCATTACAAATATGCCCGTTGAGATTCTCACCTGAACATTTGGTTCTTTATAATCATGCAGCATAGCAAAATTTATATATAATAATATTTATTATTTACTCATTTATGAAATAAACAGTTCTTGATTTCCTATTCTGACCAGGCAACATCCTAAGAACAAAGTATAACACACATAAAATGAGAGCTCTGCCAATGGTTTAGCTCATATCTTTGTAAAAATCAAAACAAGCATAATTATGCAAGAAAAGTGTGACAATTAAGCAAATAATAAGACATACAATGATTACCTAGCTGCTATGGTATCATAAAAGAAGATAGCCTGACTCACCTTGCACAGAAGAGCTGGTCAGGGAAGTCTGGATGACATGGCTGCAGGGTCACATATTGAAAGTTAAGTAAACATTTGTCAGAAAAACAAAGAAAGAGAATGTTGTGCACTTGGAGAAGGGCAAAACATGGGAGTCACATTATTATTATTATTATTATTATTATTATTTTAATTTTTGGTTGCATTGGATCTTCATTACTGCACAGGCTTTCTCTTGTGGTGAGTGTGAGCTACTCTTCGTTGCGTTGTGTGGACTTCTCTCATTGCGGTGGCTTCTCTTGTTGAGGAGCACAGGCTCTAGGCACGTGGGCTCAGTAGTTGTGGTTCACAGGCTTAGTTGCTCCACGGCATGTGGGATCTTCCCAGACCAGGGATCGAACCCATGTCCCCTGCATTGGAAGGCAGATTCTTATCCACTGTGCCACCAGGGAAGTCCTAGGAGTCACATTATAAGCATGCTTAATATACATGAATTAAAATAAATGTGTAGCGCAAGCCAAAAATATGAAAATTTGTTTCAATTATTGAGAAAAATGTGGCTGCATTGAATTTGTGGAGAAAGCAAACAGTATGAATATCATACTTTATGGCAATTTTCAAAGGAGATTACAGCAATGCATCAATTGTTGGTATATGCACTGGATTTTTAGTTTAATACTTGTGTAAACATATTGGTAATGTACCAACATTGTATTTCAAAATGCCTAAAGTATGATGGGAAAGTACATGATGGAGTTCAAGGGATGATGTTCAAGGGAGACATATTCAAAGGGTTCATAGGCCCTGCTGATGACTTAGATTTCTTTCCTAATATTTAGTGACAATTTTAATCAAGGTAGTGACAGAATCAACTTTAAGAGAAATAAACACGGTGATGTTTTTGGACAATAGATTGAAAAGAGGCAAGCCTGGAGGCATGAGGAACAGTTAGAAGATAATTTCAGTTATCTAGTAGGAGATTATGAGTTGAGTCAAGGAAAGAACAATGCGGTTGGACAAAGAGGACAGATTCAACTGGCTTGAAAGCAGGAAAAGCAACAAGACACAGTGACCAAGCATAAGGAGAGGGAGAGGCAGAGAAAGGGAGGGTGATATTTTTTGGTATCTGGCTTGAGAAACTCTAAACATGGCATCATTATATAGCACTGAAGAGGATGCATTTTACTTGGGATACTATTGGAAATCCAACTGGAGAATTACCATATCTTAAAGTCTAGACAAAAGATACAAAGTTGTGAGTAATTTGTTAAAATGACTCAGTGGTTAAAGACACAAAAGTAGATGAAGTTGCCTAGAAAGAGTTTATGGAATACTAGATTTACATTTTTTTAATTTAATTTGGTAATAACTTGGTTATTTATAATCAATTTTGTGATAAAACTTACTCATGAGACAATCATCTGTTCATGACTTAACATCTACGAGGTGTATTTTTGTTTCTATGTTCTTATTATTCTAATAAAGGGCAGCATTGTGCCCTTGAAACAGCCCAGACTAGGTTTGAAATCTAGTCTACATCTGATTTCTGAGTGGATAAAATGAGGTAAAAAATCTAATACACATGCACAAGGTCTGACTTAGAGTGAGCATTTTACTAAAATTAGCAGACTTTGTTTTTGTATTTTTTTTTTCCAATTCTGTGGGCATAGGCCAATAATTGGCACAGAAGCAATAGTTATGGATTATAGAATGATGTTGAGTGCCTTAATAGGGTGTAAGGATTTTAATTGATTCCATTCAAAGACAAGATCAAGGGGCAGAGGACGCAGTTAAGGAAGAGAGTTTCATATTTTCTACTACATGAACCATTACTGTTTCTTCCTTTCTTCTGAACTTTCAGTTACAATTCTTTGAAAATCAGTAAAAAAAAAAAAAAAAAAATCTCCAATTTAGGCTTTTATAGTGCCTGTACAGTCCACTAGGAGAAAATTATGCCTTGTCTGGTAGAAAGAAAATAGATTTAGGAATCAAATCATCTTTCAGATTCTAAATCCATATTAATACACTATGAACTGAGGGCCATAACTTAACTCGGTGGGGCTCAGTTTCACTATCTGTGAAAAGGGGTACTACATACTTGCCCTGCATATATAAAAGGTTCCTGATGAGAAGAAAAAATAAAATAGAAATATATTAAAGTAATATAAAATGTTAAAACATGATATTAATAATCTAACTATATTTATATTTAAATAACCTATTACCATGTGATCCTTAATATTTTAAAGTAAAATGAGAATGTCAATCTTTCCTTTTATTTTATGCAATGAAACATGTTGAATCATACATGCCAACAAATGAAAATGGCTAGACTTGCACATATATGTGTGTGCTCATCTCAATATGTTTTTTGGCTTCTTACCCTAGGGTTTCAAATTAGGAATACTTTTTACATACAGTTTTTATAAAGACTTCTTTTATGAGAAAATATGCTCTGAAATAGTGAAATTTATAATAATTATATGATGGTATGTCTTCATTTATTCCAAGATACTATCAATTATAAAATGTACTGTTATTTTATGCTGCACTAAGAAGGGAGGTGGTGAAAGCATAGCTACTTAAGCTCCAACACATATCAATCTTAAATTCAGAGTTATTAAAATGTTAAGGAATATGTACATAGGTTCTCTGATAAGTGAAAACGATGTCTTGAACTTGTGCAATCATTACATTTTTTCATACATTATCTTAATTCATCATCACAAGATATTAATATTTCTCTTAATACAAAGTAGTGGAACTATAATTCACAAAAATAAATTATTTGTGTAATATCACAGAATATAAGACATTTGGGCAACAGCAACCCAAGTATTCTCCTAAGGAACTTTGTTTTCTCCTTGTACCATGCCTTATAAAATAAAAGAGAAAAAAAATTGGGGAGTCATAGAAACTTGAAAATAGCAGAAATAGAGGCTCTAATCCTTGTTCTCTATTAATGCAGAGGTCCATTCCACTTAGTAGTTTATTTTATTTTCTGGCTTTGACTGAACATTTCTTCTGAAGTTAATTTGACTTGAGAAATTGATATGACCCAGTGAATAGAGAGATTTAGAATCCTAAATATGATAAATAAGGAAACAAGAGGGAGGAACTCACTATAGATAACAAAAATAACATCAAGTTGAGTCATGTTAAGTTTGAGGTTTTTATGGTGCATCAAAATACTGTTCTATAAAATGTTGATGATGTAGACTTTCAATTTCAGCTTAGAAATGTGGAGACCTGAAAAGAACAGTACTCCTATGATTAAAAAAAAAAGAAATTACTTCACCAATCTTCCCCAGAAAAAGAGAAACAGAAAAAAATTATTCCAAGGCATGATGCCCAAAACTTCCCTAATTTGATGAAAACCATTAACTTACATATCAAAGAAGCTCCATGAATTTTGAGTAAACACAATGATATTCATACCTAGACACATTGTAATGAAACTGTTGGTAGACAAAGATGAAGAGAAAATCTTGCAACTAGCCATAGTAAAATGGCACATTAAGTACAAGGAAAAACAATAATAAGTCTACTTCTCATCAAAATCAATCATCAGTGCAAAGGCATAGAAAAACTATTGAAAGAAAGGAAAAATAAAGTGTCAATAAATAATTCTATACCCATAAAAACTATACTTCAAGAATGAAGGCAAAATAATGACATTTCCAAAAAGGAAAAAAAAAAAAAAAGACAGAGAATTTGTTATTAGAAGCCAGATACTAAACGAAATTCTGCAGGCTAAAAGGAAGTGACTCAGTAATACTAGATAATTTGAATCTGTGAAGAAATATAGAACACTAGTAATAGTAACTATTCAGGCAATTATAAAGGCAGCATAGACATTTTTTTTTCTATTTTTTTATCTTAAATGATTTAAAGACTTTCTATAAGACAATATTTTAAATATATTATTTTAGGATTTATTTAACAATTTAATAAACACACACACACTAACTTGTACCAATTTCAAAGCCAATATTATAAGGTGACAAACTCTGTGACCCATTTATGTAATATTCTCCAAAAGACAAGCAATACTATTGGAGAAGAGACAGATATTGCCAGAGGTTAGGTAAAGAGAGAGGGTGACTATAAAGTGATAGTTTGAGGGAGAATTGTGATGAGATTGAACAGTTTAGCATCCTAATTATGGCAGTAGTTACACGAATCTATACATGTATAAACATTGACAGAAATAAACATCCTGCAAAGTAAATTTTACATAATGATAATTTAGAAAATACAATTTAAATTGATAAAAATGCCATATGATGGAGATTGGGTCAAGATGGCAGAGTAGAAGGACGTGTGCTCACTCTCTCTTGCAAGAGCACCAGAATCACAACTAACTGCTGAACAATCATCAAGAGGAAAACACTGGAACTCACCAGAAAAGATACCCTACATCCAAAGACAAAGGAGAAGCCAGAGTGAGACAGTAAGTGGGGCACAATCATGATAAAATTAAATGCCATCACCAATGGGTGGACAACTCACAAACTAGAGAATAATTATATCACAGAAGTCCACCCACTGAAGTGAGGGTTCTGAGCCCCACATCAGGCTTCCCAACCTGGGGGTCCAGCAATGGGAGGAGGAAGACCCAAGAATCGGACTTTCAAAACCAGGGGGATTTGATTGCAGGACTTCAACAGAACTGGGGAATATACAGACTCCACTCTTGGAGGGCATGCACAAAGTCTTATGTGCACCAGAACCCATGGGACAGGAGCAGTGGCCTCATAGGAGACTGAACCAGACTCACCTGCTAGTGTTGGAGGATCTCCTGTAGATGCAGGGGGCAGCTGTGGCTCACTGCAAGGACAAAGACACTGGCAGCAGAAAGCAGAAGTTCTGAGAGGTACTCATTAGCCTCACCAAAGAGTCTGTAGGATCCAGTGATAGGCCATTTCAGGCCAAACGACCAACAGGGAAGGAACACAGCCTCACCAATCAACAGACAAAAAGATTAAAGTTTTACTGAGCTCTTCCCACCAAGCAACACCCAGCTCTGCTCACCACTAGTCCCTCCTATTAGGAAGCTTGCACAAGCCACTTACACCAGAAGGAAGACTGCAGAAGTAAGAAAACTACAATCCTGCAGCCTGTGGAATGAAAACCACAATCACAGAAAGATAGACAAATGAAAAGGCAGAGAATTAGATCCTAGATGAGGGAACAAGATAAAACCCCAGAAAAACAACTAAATGAAGTAGACATAGGACAATATCCAGAAAAAGGATTCACAAAAATAATAGTGAAGATGATTCAGGACCTTGGAAAAAGAATGGAGACAAGGATCAAGAAGATGCAATAAATGTTTAACAAAAACCTAGAAGAATTAAAGAATAAACAAACAGAGATGAACAATACAATAACTGAAAGGAAAAATACACCAGAAGGAATCAATAGCTGAATAACTGAGGCAGAAGAATGGATAAATGACCTGGGAGACAGAATGGTGCTAATCACTGCTGCAGAAGAGAAAAAGAAAAAAAGAATGAAAAGAAATTAAGACAGCCTACGAGACCTCTGTGAAAACATTAAACACACCAACATTCACACTATAGGGGTCCTAGAAGGAAAAAAGAGAGAGAAAATACCCAAGAAAATATTTGAAGAGATTACAGTCAAAAACTTCCCTAATATGGGAAGGGAAATAGCCACCCACGTCCAGGAAGTGCAGAGAGTCCCAGGCAGGGACAAAGAAAAATTATTAAAAGAAACAAGGGAAAAAAGAAAAATAACATACAAGGGAGCTCCCATAAGTTTAAAAGCTGATAACTCAGCAGAAACTCTGCAAGCCAGAAGGAAGTGGCATGATATATTTAAAGTGATGAAAGGGAAGAACCTACAATCAAGAATAATCTACTCAGCAAGCTCTCATTCAAATTTGACAGAGAAATCAAAATCTTTACAGACAAGCAAAACCTAAGAGAATTCAGCACCATCAGTCCAAACCTTTGCAACAAATGCTAAAGGAACTCCTCTATGTGGGAAAGAGGCTAGCAGTTTAAAACAACCTTGTACATATATTGTTGCTATATCAAAACCTCATGGGAACAGCAAACACAAAAACTACAATAGATACAGACAAAAAAAGAAAAAGTAACCCAAACACAACACTAAAAATGTTCATCAAATCAAAAGAGAAGAGAACAAAAGAGGAAGGAATGAAAAAAAAAAACCTACAAAAAACCCCCCAAAACAATTAAGGAAATGATAATAAGAACACACATATCAATAATCACCTTAAATGTAAATGGATTAAATGTGTCAAGCAAAAGACATAGACTGGCTGAATGGATATGAAAACAAGATCTGTATATATGCTGTCTACAAGAGACCCACCTCAGACCTAGGGACACATACAGAATGAAAGTCAGGGGATGGAAGAAGGCATTCCATGCAAATGGAAATCAAAAGAAAGCTGGAGTAGAGATACTTATATCATACAAAATAGACTTAAAAATAAAGACTGTTATAAGAGACAAAGAAGGACACTACATAACAATCAAGGTATCAATCCAAGAAGAAGATATAACAATTATAAACATATATGCACCCCAATATATAAGGTAAATACTAACAGCCACAAAGGGAGTAATCAACAGTAACTCAATAATAGTGAGGGGGATTTAACACCTCATTTACACCAATGGACAGATCGTCCAGACAGAAAATACATAAGAAACACAGACCTTAAATGACACATTAGACCAGCTGGACTTAATTGATATTTATTGTGCACTCTCTCCAAAAGCACAAGAATACACATTCGTCTCAAGTGCCCATAGAAACTTCTCCAAGATTGAGCACATCCTGGGACACAATGTGAGCCTCAGTCAACTTAAGAAAATTGAAATAAAATCAAGTAAGTTTTCCAACCACAAGACTATAAGATTACAAATAAACTACAAGAAAAAAACTATAAAAAACACAAACACATGGAGGCTAAACTATATGTTACTAAACAACAAATGGATCACTGAAAAAATCAAAGAGGAAATCAAAAAATAACTAGAGACAAATGAAAATGAAAACACAATCCAAAACCTATGGGATACAGCAAAAGCAGTTCTAAGAGGGAATTTTGTAGCAATACAATCCTAACTCAAGAAACAAGAAAAATCTCAAATATACAACCAAACCTTACATCTAAATGAACTAGAGAAAGAAGAACAAACAAAACCGAAAGTTAGTAGAAAGAAAGAAATCATAAAGATCAGAGCAGAAATAAGTGAAATAGAGACAAAGAAGACAGTAGCAAAGATCAACGAAACTAAAAGCTGGTTCTTTCAAAAGATAAATAAAATTGATAACCCTTTAGCCAGACTCATCAAGAAAAAAGGGAGAGGACTCAAATCAATAAAATTAGAAATGAGAAAGGAGAAGTTACAACTGACACCAGAGAAATACAAAGGATAAAAAGGGACTACTATATGCAATTGTATGCTAATAAAATGGGCAACCTGAAAGAAATGGACAAATTCTTATAAAGGTATAACCTTCCAAGACTGAACCAGGAAGAATTAGAAAATATGAACAGACCAATTACAAGCACTGAAATTAAAACTGTAGTTAAAAACCTCCCAACAGACAGAAATCCAGGACCTGATGGCATCACAGGTGAATTCTATCAAACATTTAGAGAAGAACTAAGACCTATCCTTCTCAAACTCTTCCCAAAAATTACACAGGAAGGAAAACTCCCAAACTCATTCTATGAGGCCACAATCACCCTGATACCAAAACCAGACAAAGATATCACTAAAAAAGAAAATTACAGTCCAATATCACTGAGGAACATAGATCCAAAAATACTCAACAAAATACTAACAATTTGAATCCAACAATACATTAAAGGATCATATGCCATGATCAAGTGGGATTTATCCCAGGGATGCAAGGATTTTTCAATATCTGCAAATAAATCAGCATTATACACCACACCAATAAATTGAAGTATTAAAACCATATGATCATCTCAATAGATGCACATAAAGGTTTTGACAAAATTCAACACCCATTTATGATAAAAACTCTCCAGAAAGTGGACATAGAGGGAACCTACTTCAACATAATAAAGGCCATATATGACAGACCTACAGCTAACATCATACTCAATGATGAAAAGCTGAAATCACTTCCTCTAAGATCAGGAACAAGAGAAGGATGTACATTCTCACCACTTTTATTCAACATAGTTTTGGAAGTCCAACTAGGTCAATCAGAGAAGAAAAAGAAATAAAAGTAATCCAAATTTGAAAAGAAATTAAACTGTCACTGTTTGCAGATGACATACTATACATAGAAGATCCTAAAGACATTACCAGAAAACTATTAGAGCTAACCAATGAATTTGGTATATTTGCAGGCTACAAAATTAATACACTGAAATCTGTTGCATTTTTATACACTAACAATGAAAGATCAGAAACAGGAATTCAAGAAATAATTCCACTTACCACTGCATCAAAAAGAATAAAACACCTAGGAATAAACCTACCTAAGGAGACAAAAGACTGTACTCTGAAAACTCTAAGACAGTGATGAAAGAAATCGAAGAAGGCACAGACAGGTGGAAAGATATACCATGTTCTTGTATTGGAAGAATAAATATTGTCAAAATGACTATACTACCCAAGGCAATCTACAGATTCAATGCAATTCCTATCAAATTACTAATGCCAGTTTTTCACAGAACTTGATCCAAAAATCTTAAAATTTGTATGGAGACACAAAAGACCCCAAATAGCCAAAGCAGTGTTGAGAAAGAAAAATGGAGCTGAAGGAATCAGGCTCCCTGACTTCAGACTATAATACAAAGCTGTAGTCATCAAAACAGTATGGTAGTTGCACAGAAATAGAACTATAGATGAACACAACAGGATAGGAAGCCCAGAAGTACACCCACACACCTATGGTCAATTAATTTACAACAAAGGAGGCAAGACTATACAATGGTGGAAAGACAGTCTCTTCAACAAATGGTGCTGTGAAAACTGGACAGCTACATGTAAAAAAATGAAATTAGATAATTCTTTAATACCATACACAAAAATAAGCTCAAAATGGATTAAAGACCTAAATTTGATACTGAACATTATAAAACTCCTAGAGGAAAACATAGGCAGAACACTTGCTGACATAAATTGCAGCAATATGTTTTCTGATACATCACCCAGAATAATGGAAATAAAAACAAAAATAAAAAAATGGGACCTAATTAAACTTGAAAGCTTTTGTACAGCAAAGGAAACCATAAAGAAAATGAAAAGGTAACCCACAGATTGGGAGAAAATATTTGCAAATGATGTGACTGACAAGTGATTAGTCTCCAAAATCTACAAACAGCTCATGCAGCTTAATATCACCAAAACAAATAACTTAATCAAAAATGGGCAGAAGACCTAAATAGACATTTTTTGAATGACAAAGAGGCACATGAAAATATGTTCAACATTGCTAATGATTAGAGAAATGCAAATAAAAACTACAGTAAGGTATCACCTCACACCAGTCAAAATGGTTATCATTAAAAAGCCCACAAACAATAAGTGCTGCAGAGGGTATGGAGAGAAGGGGACCCTCCTACACTGTTAGTGGGAATTTATATTGGTACAGCCACTATGGAGGACCGTGTGAAGCTTCCTTAAAAAACTAAAAATAGAGCTATCATATGACACTGCAACCTCACTCCTGGGCACATATCTGGAGAAAAACATGGTCTGAAATGATACATGCACCCCAATGTTCATTGCAGTACTGTTCATAGCCAAGACATGGAAGCAACCTAAATGTCCATTGATAGAGGACTGGATAAAGAAGTTGTGACCCATATATACAATGTAATACTACTCAGCCATAAAAAAGAATGAAATAGTGCCATTTGCAGCAACATGGATGGACTGAGATATGGTCATACTGAGTGAAGTCAGAGAAGAGAAATATCATATGATATAACTTATATGTGGAATCTAAAAGAAATGATAAAAATGAACGTATTTACAAAACAGAAATGGACTCACAGACTTAGAGAATGAACTTATGGTTACCAGAGGGGAAGGTTGGAGGGAAGGGATAGTTAGGGAGTTTGGGGTAACAGGTACATGCTGCTATATTTAAAAAGAATAACCAACAAGATCCTACTGTATAGCACAGGGAACACTGTTCAATGTTATGTGGCAGCCTGGATAGGAGAGGAGTCTGGGGGAGAATGGATACATGTATATGTATGGCTGAGTCACTTTGTTGTGAACCTGAAACTATCACAACATTTTTTGTCAGCTATATTCCAATATAAAATAAAAAGTAAAGAATTAATTAATTAATTAAAATTATCATATGATAAGCATTATGACAGAGGTGAACATAAGGTGCTATGGGTGCATTTCTGAGGGCCATCATCTCACACAACTAGAGGAAAAGGTAGCAGAGTTATTTCTAAGGGGTAGGCCAAAATTAGCCAGTTGGCTCACCATGGGTGTGAAGGGAAAGGAAGGTTGCTCTCAAAGAAATTCATACATGTCTGAAGGCATAAAGTAAAAATCTTAGGACATTCATGAAATTGTAAGTAATCCTATATAGAAAGACATTAGAATGAATAGGAGAGCAACAAGTGACAGTAAGCAGAGGTCAGCTCATGGAGAACATAAAAAAATATCATTTTATCCTGAAAGCAATGGAGAAGGACTGATAGTTTTGAAATCCAGGGAGGAACACAGAGAGATGAATATTTCAAAATGACCAAGTTGGTAAGAAATAAGATCAATGAGGCATGGAATGGATGAGGAAGATGGTCTAGTCTGTAATGTAGCATGAGAGAACGTCTTTGTGGTGTTGGGAGTGTTCTGTATCTTGAGTAGAGCATACATATATCAAAATGCAAACCATATGTTTAAAAATAGGTGCATTTTATTGTTTATAAATTGTCCTTCAATAAAGTTGATTAAAGAACACTATAAGATGATTCAAAAGAACAAACCACTCCTACACATCACAACATGAGTAGGTCACATAAACATAATATTGAGTTAAAAAATGAATCTATTTATAGTGTGTTCAAAAACAGATAAGCTAACCCAGTTACAAACCTTTAAAAAAAAGGTTACTTTTTGAGAAGTAATGCCTGGGAGGGTCCTAAGGGAAGCCGTCTGTGTGCCAGTGATATTTTATATCTTGAACTGCTGGAAATAATGTCCATATGTACATTGTAAAAAGTCATTGGGATGTACTTATAATTTATACATTTTATATAAATCTGCTGAACATAAATTTAGAAAAAAAATGGAAAGGAAAAACAACAAGGAGAGTAGGAGAATACAAAATGAAACAATCAGACTGAATAAGGAATCTAACCACATTACAGATATAGGACATATGCCCACTAAAGGGGATGGGGAAGGAAGGAACTAACCTAAATAACTTTGTAAAACAGTATTTTTACCAAACACTGTTAGGCTAAAAATAACAACAACAATATAACAACTACCAAAAAAACTGTACACAAACAATTTACAATGATTGGTAAATTTATTTTTTTCACAGGAGTCGAGGTAAGTGATTCTGACTTTACATGTATACAAGGTTTGGAAAAGCAAATATATTGGAGATAATGAGATTCAGGCTTCTTTTTGTAAAACAAAGAAGTTAAAAACAGGTAAAACAGGAAAGCATGGAATGAACCCTGAGGGGGTGTGTCAGCGTGAGAGATAACAGAATGAATGCACATCTATTTTGATTGATAGATTAGATAGATAGAGAGATACACGATAGACAGATAAAGTAAATATAGATATAAATATATACATGGTTAGTAAACACACACACATTTCCTAGCAAGTTTGCTGAGAGGGCTTAAAATCAGTGAAAATTCATTAGCAATGAGCATACCTCTTGGTCTTTAAATATTATTTTCCCAAAAGGATCTGATCTAGGGTTCCTTAAAGAAATATTTGAATCTTGAACTAGGGATTGGAAATACCAGAAGGCCCTGAAGAATCCTGTGGGACTAGAAATTAGAGAAGTGCTATAAAGAAAAACAAAGGAGAGGTGCATGTTAAAAGGACAAAGGAACCAATATGAAAGAACACTTAATGGCCAAGCTGAAACAATTTAAGCAACTATAAATAGATAGTATGAAATTTTGACTAAAAATATATACCCATGAGTCCATCCCAATGTAAATAAGCAATTGAAGAAATAAACAAACAAACAAATAAATAATGAAGTAATGATAACTTCCTTACAGAAAATTTCCAGCTAATATATGAGAAACTGATGTGGGAAATGTGAAAAAATTCATGATTAGAACAGCCAGTAATACTTGTTGCAGGTAAGATCCACAGTGAATGCTAAATTAGTGGGTAAAACTTAAAAGAGAACAGGTTATCCTTATATCTTCAAAGTATCTCCCCCAAAATATTTTCAATTTTTGTGGTGCTTTTAGCATATATTTTTGACCCTTGAACAATATAGTTTGAACTGCATGGGTCCACTGATACAAATTTTTTTTTCAATAAATGTAATAAATACCTATATTTTCTTACACATCTTTAAATTAACTAAATGTAGAGAAAAGTTCGTGTATGATTATGTGGAATCAAAAGAACTAGGGCTTGAGTCTTGATTCTATCCAGAATTTTTCAGCTTCCTGTCCTTGAGTAAGTCTGTTATCAATTATTTTGTTTTCAGGCAGTCAGCAGTACACAGATATTCAACTATGCAGAGGGGATGGAACACTCAACCCCTTGTTGTTCAAGACTTGACTATGTTTAAAATTTATTTCAGAGTTCTCCTTTCAGTAATTGAAGCTTAATTCTCCTCCCCTTGAGTGTGAACTGGACTTAGGGACACCTAAAAACAAAGCATGGAAAGAGGAAAAATAGTAACTTCACAGTGGAGAAACATGAAAAACACCCCCTTCAGCAAGTGACCAACTTTAATCTCATAATTTAAAACACAAAATAAGGTGAGTTGAGAAAAGTATTTCATTTCTGTGCTATCCTTTCCAAATATCCTTAAACTCAGTCTAACCATGAGAAAACACCAGACAAAAAAAATGTTCTACCAGATAACTGATCAAAAGTGTGAAGGTCATGATAAACAGTTAAAGACTGAGAAACTACCATCCATGAGAAGAGAATGAGACATGATGAGTAAATGTAATGTCAGATCCTAGATTATATTCCTATAGAGAGAAAGGACATTAGGAGAAGACTGGTGAATAGTGTTGTATTAATGCTAATTTCTTAGTTGTGATCATTGAACTGTTGTTTTACAAGTTGCCAACGTTAGGGGGAACTGAGTGAAGGGTACCTGGGGTCTCTTTGTACTATCTTTGAAACTCTTCTGTAAGTTTAAAATTATTTCAAAATTAAAAAAAAAAGAAAAAAACAAAAATATTAAAGTTGGCAACATAATTCTGGAAGACAGAAATAAAATAGAGTTATAAATTTGGGAGTTGCATTTGAAGAGATAGAAGTTGAAACTCGGAGGAGAAGAAAAAATAGATCACCTGGGGACAGTATGCATGGTTTTGAGAACCATGAAACATTAGTCTTCTGGAACAATCAAGTCTGCTCCAGATTTTAGCAAATAGAAATTCCGAAAAACTTTACCTGTGCATTTGAGAACACTAATGGTCATGGTGCAGCTTCAAATATTGCAGACACATTATCCAAATTTGATCTCAATTTCTGATCCAAAAAGTAACAGACTCTCATACTTCATTCAATTATATTTAATACAAAGTATTTATTTTATATTTTAAGAGACTCTTGCCAAGGATGTGATGAATAAAGTTCTTAACAGAGAGCCTAGTGGAAAATAGTCACTGAATAAAAAGGTGAAATAAGGTAAAATATTAAAAATGAATTTTAATATTCACTTTTAAAGACAGAAGTCGAGAAAAAGTGAAAGATGTTATAGTGTGATTCCCTTGAAAACTGATCTTAATTAATTTTGATGATAAAAATGGGGGGAAGGGTAAGCTGTGACAAAGTGAAAGAGCGGCATGGACATATATACACTACCAAACGTAAGGTAGATAGCTAGCGGGAAGCAGCCGCATAGCACAGGGAGATCAGCTCAGTGCTTTGTGACCGCCTGGAGGGATGGGATAGGGAGGGTGGGAGGGAGACGCAAAAGGGAGGGGATATGGGAACATATGTATATGTATAACTGATTAAATCTGTTTAAAAAAAAGAAAAATAGTAGATTTTAGTAAGAAATTATAATCATGCTAATTTGTATAATAATAATTTTAAAAAAAATTGGGGTGGGCGGAGGTTAATTTGAAGAATTCCAAGGGAACAAGGATCAACAATAAAGGGTCCTCAAAATACTGGCCTATTGAAGTACCTCCTGTCTCTTAAAACATTTCTATTTGATTCTTGCAGCTTTTGTCCATAGATTTAAAAATCTTACCAGTGTGGTTAGGTGGACAAAGGTATGAGACCCTGAATATGAGGCAATATCTCTTTGGGGATTTTGCTATTTTTGTACCCATTGCCTCATCACCCCACTTATCTCACCTCTGAAATTATTACTTTGAGCAAGTTCAAGTTAAATGATGGAGTGTCTCCAAATCACCAATGCTTCAAGCCTCAAATAGCATATTTGCCCTTCTTTAATTATAGATTTTTAAATTAAAGGTTTATAATAGCAATAGGGCCTTTGTGAAGCTGTCTTAAAAGTGCCAGATACAGTATATGTAATGACAAGATTTACTACCTAAGTAAACAGTCAAGAAATACTATAATGAACTGCAGCAATCCAGCTAAGATGTAACAGGGACATGAATCAGTGCCTCATTCTCCCTTGAAGGCAGCATTGGTTTTGTGCTCCAGGAATGAAGGGGTTGAGAATTACCATTATTGTTTTAAGTGGAATAACAATGACAACTGGAATTAGAATTTGACATTGAAAGTTATTCTGAATTTTTAATGAAAACTGCTGTTAAGTATTTATTTCAAGTTTCTCTATTAGCTGGAAATACATTTATCTGTATACTAAAGTCACTAAGAAGATGGATAAAAGAAAAAAAAAACTTTGCTACTTTCAAAGTCATTTTCTAATAATTCAACTGTGAGATATTCAGACACTCAAAACTGAGTGTCAATTGACTGGAAAGAGCTTCCTCTTGGTCAGGGAAAATAATTCATATATCAATGTTATCTTAAGTGATTCCTTTGAGTGATGATATGTAACCACCTGGGAACAAAGACGTGAACCCTATCGGACTGTGCTGCACATTTATAACTATTGGGAGAACTGAGCCATGATTGCGTATTGTGTGCCCTGCATAAAATAAGTCCCCAAACTTTTCTGAAAGTGGCCTAATGCAGCAATGTAAAGTTCCAAGTATTTTTAGAATCCTAAGGAATCAGAACTATAGGAAATATTACCTCTTAATTATAACCCATTTTCTCTTAGACTTCTAATTTTATACCAGATACAGTTGTGAAAGCCAAGCAGCCTACAACTCCCCTTGTATTCCCTTTTCTGGGTTCTCTACCACAATATCTCCTGTGACAACAGGACAGAGCAGAGACTTACTGAAACCCAGAGTGGTTGGGTTGAAGCTATGGCAGTAAACACTCTGATACTATCATTAAGTTCCAAACTTTCATATTCCATTCAGAGGCAAGTATGTTATAGTGGAGTTCCTGAGCATAACCAGAAGAAAAATTCTCTCTCCTTTTGCCACCATGAAAATCGTCAACTTGACTTTAGCATCCAGTAGCTTAATCTCTGTTCTAAGGTCAACTTTGCACTCTTCATTGAACATCTCTTTCCCTGGTTTCTACAGATTCCCATGAAAGAGGCACAATCAAGGGCAGAACTGACATAATTAAAATTAAAATTAGAAGAATTTCAATTACACATACAATATTCTTGCCCCTTGATTATGCGTTGTGAAGATTTTTTTCTATAAAATAAATGAACCCTTATTGCATGATAAAAAGTATGGTTTCTGTTGGCAGAATGGTAATTGAATGCTGGCTCCTCCCCATTAGTGGTGTAACCTTGAGCAATAGCCTCTCAACTCTCTCATCTTTAATCTGGGAATAAAGAAGATATCTATCTCAGAGAGCTGTGTGAGAGAATTAAGTGTATAAAGGTAGAAAGTTCTCATGGAATGTCTGAAAACACACAGAAGCATTCAAAAATTAGATTTTCAAAAATATAATATAGGGCTTCCCTGGTGGCGCAGTGGTTGGGAGTCCGCCTGCCGATGCAGGGGACACGGGTTCGTGCCCCGGTCTGGGAGGATCCCACATGCCGCGGAGCGGCTGGGCCCGTGAGCCATGGCCGCTGAGCCTGTGCTCCGGAGCCTGTGCTCCGCAAGGGGAGAGGCCACAACAGTGAGAGGCCCGCCTACCGCAAAAAAAAAAAAAAAAAAAAAAAAAAAAAAAAAAAAAAAAAATATAATATAAAAATTATATTTACTTTATATATTTGCATTATTTTGTTTGAAAATGACAGTAAGCATAATCAAAATGGACTTAGGAAAAGGAAGGATATTTACTAGGTCATATAACTGAATAGTACAGGGCAAAAATGTATTAAGTCATGGCTTAACATAGGGTTTTAATCTATCTCATAAAAATCTGCTTTTGTCTTTCATGTCTTAGTTTTGAAACCTCTGTGAAGACTGTATTCTCAGATGTGTGTTTAATATAGACATAAGATGCTGCTAGTAGTTTTCCGGACTACACCCTTCCCAATTGTTATTCCAGCATTTCCAGTTAAAGTGTTATTATATGACAATTCTTGAACAAATTTTTGAAGCCAAATAAATGCAACACTGATTGGTTTATATCTAATTTATATCATCTTCCTGATGTAGAGTAAAGATCTTTTTGGAACCATATGAACTGATTTGGACACATGGGAAGAAACATGTGATCCTAGACAGAAATTGCAGAACTATTATCCAGAAGATGATGAATGACTGCAAGTCTTCAGAAACAGTGTCCATTACAACCTAGAAATAAGATCATGATCTCATTATATGCATGGAATTCATTGGCACAAGACAATGGAAATTTAGAACACTACAGAAATGATGATGAAAACAATAGGATAATAAATGATGATGATTACTCTGCTTTTATATTCAAAAGTTTTTCAATTTTGAAAGAATTCCACATATGCATTCTCATTTTTTTTTTCTGTGTAGCATCCTGTGAGATACACATGGCTTCCTCTTTACCTTTGTACTCAGAAGGAAACTGAGGCTCAGTTTCATTAAGTAATTTTCCCCAAGGCTATAAAAATAGCTTGAAGCAGCATTAAGATTGGAACCAATACCTACTATCTTTTTTTGTGTGTGTGTGGTACACAGGCCTCTCACTGCTGTGGGCTCTCCCATTGCGGGGCACAGGCTCCGGATGCGCAGGCTCAGAGGCCATGGGACATGGGCCTAGCTGCTCCGCAGCATGTGGGATCCTCCCAGACCGGGGCATGAACACGTGTCCCCTGCATCGGCAGGCGGACTCTCAACCACTGAGCCACCAAGGAATCCCCCCTACTATCTTTTAATCTTGGACACTTTCATTATATCACTTTATTGTATTAGAGAGATCTAACTGGTGGTTTATATCCTGGGAAATGTCAGAAGGAAGGGGTATCCACGTTAGGTATTGACAATTTTATAAGATATATGAAGTGGGTAGCAATTGGTAAACACTGCCTGTTTGATGCTTTAGAATTCTACTATACAATACTGCTATAAAAATCATGCCACTCTCTCTAGAGTGGGCAAAAAACTTAGTTAATGGAAAAAATGATTAGAGGTAGAAGGCTGCTCAGCAGCTCTAATGTTCTCAATTCTGTTCACAAAATAACTTGTAAACCATTCATAATATTCTACCAGTACCTCCTTCTCTTGATTTATAATATCTTTTTTATGTGTTCAGAATGGAATCAATGGTCTGGAAGAGCACAGGAAGGTAATGTTTCCCAGAAGAGATGATATTTGAAAAAAATGTGCTACCCTTGCAGCTTTTGATGCACTTTCTCATTGGTCTACAGGTTTTTGTTTTTTTTCTCAACTGTGATCTGGAAATGTACAACCAGAGGATCTCAATAAATGCTCCTGTGTGTGACTGGCTAATTTTACTAACATCAGTTCTCTCTGAAATGATGCCTTATTTACTTGGTAACAGAAAAGTGTGGAATGAATGAGGAAGTTGTGGGCACAACTCTGTGACTGAGAGAAAGGAGCTGCCACTCCTGAAGACAGGGAATCCAGGCTTCACATTTCTCTGTGAATAAAAGTTTCAATAGGACTAAATATTAATGCATCTATCTTTCCTTAAAGGTACCACTTTCATGAAGAAAATAGCCTCAATATTTGTGGGGTTTTTTTTTTTTTTTTTTTTTTTTTTGGTCTGGGGCTGTTATTGTCACTGTTTTGCTAATGAAAAAAATAATTTTCTCTGTCATTCATAGCTTCTTTTCCAGTCTTCCTTTGAACTAGTAAAATGCATTTTCAGAAAACTTTGTTGGAATTAAAAGTGCCCCTTAACCCTTGACAAAGTAAAATTAAATTTAACCTCATGGACATTTAATAAACTATCATCCAGTTGTCCCAAAAAGCCATACATTCATTTATGCAGCCAAATTATCGAGCTTTGAGAAATATAATTTCCTGGAATTTGAAAGATTATGTTCCTATTGCTCTTACCATAAACTAGAAGCTCAGATTTTACTTGGAATTACTGCTGCCCTTACTCGAGACCGTTATTTGTCAAAAAAAAAAAAAAAAAATTGTAGCGCATCACCATTTCATTCAAGAAAATCTAATTGTTTGCCAAAATCCATCATATATTTGTCACTCCTGCTATGGTATCAAGTAATGTAAAATAGTCATAAATGTTGTTGTAAATATGTGATTTATATCAGCTTTGCCTTAGGGTAAGTTAAATAATTTATGGTAAAAGAGCTAATTTTCTCTTTCTTATGTCTGGTGATTATAGAAAAAGCTAAAAAGATGAATCAGTTGTCAGGTCAGGTAGTAAGCTCCTATATTGTGCCATGATTGTGTTCTAAGGATTAAGAATTCTTATCATTTAGTGAATTCTAAATGCAAAGATAAAACTCAACGTTTATGATGAGATTTGAGATACTGACATATAAGATGATCAGCCTTTGGGTTGTGGTGTTGAATCATGCTTAATTAAGCAAAGGTGAAAAAAGACTTCCTAAGAACTTGCCTTTAGATAACAATGCCCCAAATGCCACAGAAGCCTATGATGACCAAGAGAAGAGCTTACTCTATATTGATTGAAACTAATCCCTGCCATGCTCCAGGACTACAGTCAGAGACACCTATTGTATTATTGCAGGGAGAAGAACAAATTCACACTTGACTAAGCAAAGGTACAACACTCGACTAAGCAAAGGTGCAACAAGATCTATAAATCAATGTGAGTTGGGTTTCTGTTCTTCCAGCATACAAGAATGGCTTGCTGGAAGCTCTTATTGTTTATAGAAGCCAGATTTTTGTGCTACTTTTTAGTATAGGAAAGCAGATTTTCATTAACTGCATGAGGATGAGAACAAATATCTCTTTCCCTGCCTGTGCACCTTTGCTCCTCTCTGTAGCATCTGAAGTTGTGGACATTGAATCTGGCTGCCTTCTGGTCCAGAAGTTCTTATTTACCTGAGACCACATACAAAATAATTGTGAATGTGTGATGGTAGTTTTTTATGTTCAAAGGATTCATAAATTTCATTCCATACCTCCAAAAGTTAAAAAAAAAGTACTGATCTAATCCAGTGTTCTTGTATCACAAAGGAAGAGGGGGTACACAGGACTCAAGTGATACAGTAAATATCCACTGCTTATAACAGGCAGACGTGAAACTACAGCCCAAGTCTTCAGTCACTCATACAGCCACTACTTCTACAAGCAGACTGGCCTATTTTCAGTACTGTGCCACAGGCAACCCACAAAAAAAAAATTAAAAGGAGTGAAGGAAGGGAAAGAGGAAGTAAGTGAAAGAAAGACAGAAAGAGCTAGAGAGAAATGCTGGAAGCACGATCCTTCCAAATGTTCAAAAGCCTGTATCCTCTATTATTAGCACAATTATATATCATTTGCAGATTCTGTTTAGGATTATTATTTAAAATAAAACTCTCCTCTTTTTTTTTTTTCACAGAGGCAATTATTAAGATTTTTTTTTTTTCCTCGAAGGGAAGAACCATCTCTTTATTTTGAAATAATAGGTGGCCTCCTAGTGGCAGGAACCTGCTTACATATGCCGGCAGGATGGAGAAGGGTATGGGGAGGGGACTGTGTCCAGCTCCACTGTACCTGTAAAGCTCAGATGCTTAGGATGTGCAAGACTTGGCTTTTTTTAAGGTAGTTCTAGACCATCTCCAAAATTAAATTATGTACTACAATTCTAACTCTATTAAATATAAAAGCTACTGGTAAAATATATCAGTGAATACATACTGGTCAACTAGAGAGAAATATAAGATGATTTTTTTAATACATCAGTGGTTGATTGGACAAGGGATCCTACACATCCAAAACAAAAGGTCCTGGAGCAACATCCCACCATGTACCGTAGACAGAAGGGAGAATATTGGAGCAATCTTCGCTACTAGGGGCGGAGGGAGGGTATCATTTATAGGGGGAATTGATATCAGATTGGCTCATCAATTATCAGGGAAACTAGCAGCTGAGGCAGTGGGTTGGCAGTTACTAATTAAGCCCTATAATTTAGAGAATTGGATAGTCACATGAGTGAAGCAGGAACTGGTCAGGCAGGGGATATATAGAGTTATCTTCAATGGCCTGACCATACACTCCACCCCTATATAACCTGCATGACCCTTACAATACGATGATCTTTTTTAACTTCACCTTTTAATCTTATCCTATTAAATTTCAGAACCCATCCTTGTAAATGCAAGATAAGTTTCACAGAATTAATAGATATCACATTGAATAAGAACTTATGTAACAAATACAAATTCCTGAAATTTGGCCTGCCTTCTCATGTCTTTTATTACAAAGACATAAGGTTTATACTATTTGGGGGGAAAGGCAATAATTGTTATTTTGCCTATTTTATTTAGCATTCATAAGGATAAATTTCACTTTGTTTACTTCATAAATTAGAATATGGCTACTTGGGAAGATTTATAAGATCATCTCATTGGGTCTAAACACATGAAACATAACTTATCATCAGTTATAAACAATGTTAAAGGGCAGGCATTCTGCAAATGTTGTAAAATTATAACCAGAGGCATGGATAGAGCAGAAAGTGATATAGGTGAGGTGATTACATTTATCAGCCACATAAGGAACTAGCATTTGACTACTTCACGAATAGAGGCATGCAGCAAGCACTACAACTTAGAGTCATGAATCATTTTTGATTGTTTTTTTTTGTGTGTGTGTGTGCATGCATGTGCATCTTGTAAAAGTAACTTCTTGCTAAATCCCAAAGTCAGTTTTCGGTCTTTCTTTTATTTGACTTTTCAATGTCATTTTACATAATTAGCTACTCCTTTATGTCTGAAATATTTTTTTCAGTCTCTTTGAAACCACACTCTTCTGGTTCTCCTAATTCATTGGCCATTTTGGCTTAGTCAACTTTGTTTGCTCTACTTCCTTATTCTGACCTCTATATGTCCTTTATCTCCATGCATTTCCTAGATGAATTTATCCAGTCCCCTCTCATTTAACTATCAAAACATGCTTCTGACACACAAATTCTATCACTGACCTTTAGCTCTCCCCTGAAACTCAAACTTATATATCCAATTGCCTAGTTACCATTTCTACTTGCCTATCTATTCAAACATTTCAAACTTCATTTGTAAGTAAATAGTAAGCAAACTAACAAAATGATATCTTCTCTCTATACCTTATATTCCTCAGGTTTTTCCACTTAAAGTCGTCACTCAGGTCAAAACCGAAATGCTCTCCTTGATTCTTCTCTTTCCTCACACCACTTCCTTCATTGTTTTATCCATTAGCTAATTTGGTTGACATCAGCTTCAGAATATTCATTATTTTCATAATTCCTTCCATTTTCACCACTATTACCTCTGAATAAATCACTGCCATTCCTCAGAGATTACCATAGTAGCCTTCTCTTTTTTTATTGTGGCTCCTCTTACCTGTGTGATCCATTCTCTGTGCAATGGCCAGATTGTTCTCTATTTTATAAGAGTATACCATTTTCATGGATAAAATTCTTCTATGACTTCCAATCATGCTTAGAATAAATCCAGATTTCTTGCCTTGGCTTTATTGGCTATATCACTCATGCCTATTTCTCCAATATAATTTCCTAAGATTTTATCTCTTATTGACAATGTTCTAGTTCAAAAACCTTCCTTCCTACATTTATACATGTGAGTGTCCTTACCATTTGCATTCCTTGGGTCCTCTGTCTGGAATTACCCTCCATGGATCTCACCCCCTCATTAGATATTAAAACAAATGGCACTTTCACTGAATGTAGAGGCAAACAATCCACTACCATCTCATACCACTTGCTATTATTTTCCACATTATTATTTTCTGACTTCTTTGCTCTCTAAAGCCATAGAATTTACTATTGGTCAACTCCACAAACCCCAACCATAATTGTGCTCACCATAGGAGTAATGACTTTTATTTTATTCAACATTGAATCATCATCACCTAAGTTAGTGCCTGATATATGACAGGTGCTCAAAATGTTATTATATATACTCACCTGTCATTTTCATCATTCAGTCACTCACTACATAAATAATTTTCTTAGTAAATCAAGTATAACAAAACTTGACTTAAACTCGGAATTAAGCAAAAATGTAGATATTATAATATCCTGATTTAAACTAAGCATTTGAATTTTAGGGGCAAAAATGGAAAATAGCACCATACACTTATATAGTAATTTAATAACATATTAAGAAAATAAACTAAATCCATGTGCTTGATTCAGCTCAGATTGAGTCAATACATCTATATTTTCTCCTTCTCTGTCTGCCTGTGAAAATCTAAAAATTTATGTTCACAATGAAAACTCTTAGTACTTGTGAAATTTGTAGTGGGGGGAATATTTTGTTTTCATCTTTTGACTGGTCTGTCTAAGGTAAACAAATTTATTTGGGAATTTAGAATTGGTTTTGGATGGTCAGAAGTAGAACAAATGCAACTTTACCAGTATTTTTGTTTCTGTTTTTGTTTTTCATAATAAGCTTCCAAATTATTCACTATTCTCTAAATTATATTAACAGTTGTATAAGGACCTATAAATATCATATGAGGTCATCTTTTTATCATCTAAACTGAAAAATGTCCAGGGAACCCAACAGAAATAACTGTGGTCCTGAAGGTGTCTCTGTGGCAGGTTGGCAGCTCACACTGATGTGGCATCCATATCAGGTTTAGACCAAGTCATGCTGAGCGTCCCCATCTGACAAGTGGATGGTCAGAGGCTTGGAGAAATCATGGTCCAGCTAGCTATAGCATGGCTATGATGGATTAGAACCAGCTCTAGATCCAACTCTTGTGGCTATTTAAAATACCTTTATATTATATTTATGGGGAGAGAGGTGATGCAAATAAATAAAAATGATTCATTCCACTCACTTTGCCTACCTTACTCAAACGTGATTTTCAAAATAGTGTAAGAAGTGTATTTTTGTCTTCTAAAAAAACACTTCCCAAAACCTGATGTAAGAAGTTAAATTTACAGGGTCACTCAAGGTCTCATTCTGAGAGGACAGAAGAAAAAGAGGAGCGGGACTTTGTAAATCATGTAGATTAGAGAACTGAAAAGGAAATCTTTTGAAGAATAGGTCATTGGTTTTGATATTAGGGGATAAGGTATGAGATGCACTTTGAGGAACTGTAACCTAACCAAGCAGCTCACAAAAAGTGGTTTTCATTAAAAAGTTGCCATTTATCTTATCATGGTGAGTTTATCTTACCATGAGCTGTCATTGAAAGGATAGGGAAGTACTGTGACTTACTGTAGCACAGCAGATATCGAAAAAAGATGGATGACAACTTTTTAATGACAGACAGTGTTCTCCAAGGCTTATTCATCTCGCCAGATTCAGGAGCAGCCGCCATCAATACCAACCTCTGGGGCTGAGCAGAAAGGAGACATTAACAGAGTAAATTCTATATTAGTATTAAAATCTTGAAATCTTAGGGAAATTTCGATTTTCTTTGGAATCTGTCCTGTTCACACTGGAAAAAAAAATCTCATGATAATGAGACAAATTTGTATTTTAATATTTTATTTTATTTTAAAAATACCTTTATTGGAGTATAATTGCTTTACAACATTGTGTTAGTTTCTGCTGCACAACAAAGTTAATCACCTATATGTATACATATATCCCCATATCTCCTCCCTCTTGAGCCTCCCTCTCACCCTCCCTATCCCACCTCTCTAGGTCATTACAAAGCATCGAGCTGATATCCCTATGCTATGCAGCAGCTTCCCACTAGATATCCATTTTTATTTTAATATTTTAGTTTTGGCTTTTTAAACAATGTATATTTCTTATAATTTTAAAAATTATCTGCATAAAATTTAACAGTAAAGAACCTATGGTTTTGAGCCACACACTCTTGAAATCAATCTGCTTTCTGTGTCTCAATTCTCTCATCTATAATGTAGGAAATAGTAGTGTTCCTAATTCATGGGGTAGTGTTAAGGATCTAAGAAGATAAGAAATAGAATAACAGTTGCTATTGCTATCAGTATTAATTAATGATGTCCTCTGTGTTTGATGTTGGATTCAGGGAATCAAATCTACACTCTCTAAGTAAGACAAGCAGCTCTACAAACTGTCACCCAAACAAGCTGAGATAATGTTTAAATATCCTATATTTAAGTCCATCTTATACCACCCATCCATATATCCCAATTATGTAACCAATGGCTGGAGCCCTGTATTCTTTTGTACCATCAAGTGCTAATTGACCATTCAGAGACAACTTTCCCTGCTTCTTACTGAGTCTTCTCAGTTGGGCTGGCTTATGGTAACCTCACCTTTCTCGGCCCTGAGAGCACATATTACCCATGTCACACATATTGGTCCTTCTTTATATATTGCATTCTATCATTTTGTACTTGAATCTTTCTCTCCCAACTAGGTGTACACTCCTTGAGAGCAAGTATATGCTATATAGATTTTTCCATAGGCTTCTGAAGCAATCTTATCCAGTGTGAGGCAAGAAATTAGAACTCACTAATGATATTACCTTAAAATAATATAAATTAATTTACATAGACTAAATTTAGAATACCATCATTCTATTTGTCTTCCCTAAATCCTTAAAGTGAACAGTGTGATGGAGAGACAAAATACTAATCTCAAAAATTTTTCAAACCTGCATTTTAGAACTGACTTCTAGGAAAAAATTAAAATGTTTAGCCTTTTGGAGCTCAGTTTCACCATCTGTTGAATAACAAATTTGAACAGGTAACCTTAAGATCCACTCCAGATAGAGCCTTATTGATTCTTATTTTATTAACTGTTTGAAATGCACTCACTAATTGTAATGTACATTTCCCAAAACTGGCCCAGCATATGTTCTAATCACATACAATGGCATTGACTCACAATTTTAAACAAAGAGAAAAAATGGCAAATAATCACTATGTGTTTTACTTTCAAGCACAGAATGATATTGAAAATTTATAAAACCTGAGAGTCATTTCCTTTTAGACTGCTCTAATTCCCTTCAGTGCTTCATTTGGAGCATTTTTCTTTATTTCTCCATTTATCAGATTCTTAAAAACTCTGAAGAATGAAGTTAACTAATTGTCCATTAGATGCCATGGATCTTTCATCTATTTAATAATTTCTCCTTGATACAGTTCCTCTCATTAGATAGAGCTGTGAGCTTTGCTGTGCACTCACAGGTGGTATCCTGGCTTCTGCAGCAATGGGCACTTAATCTACAGGAAGGTCTGTTTAGACAGGGATGTTTTAATAGAGGAGTCCACATCCAACCTCTCACTCTTGTCTAAGTACCTGCTGGTGATGATCTCTTTGCTTCCTGCTGCTCTAAGTGGTGTCATTAAAAGAAATGCAACTTTTAACACAGTTGAGAAAGGGTGTAAACTTCCTTCATCTGAAGGTCAGCTCCACCAAACATTTAACCTTTCTACTTCCATCAGTTTAATCATTATGAAGAAATCAGATAATCCTTATCTTTAAGGAGTCCTAAGAAATAATTGCATTGCTCTTTTTTTTTCTCTCAGCAATTGGTGAAGGAGGGGAAGAAGGGAAGAATAAACTAAAATTTAGAACATTAATTGTTGTTCATATATAGATATAGATATAGATATAGATATAGACATAGATATATAGATATAGGTTAGAAGACCCAGAACATATTTAGGCATTTGATATAGTTAAATATCAGGGATAGGTTTCTTCAGCATCCCCTCAATGCTCTGCCCTATTGACATAGAATGTATCAGGTGATAAATTGTCAGTTTAGGATTATCATTATTAGAACAAGAATAAGTAACAATTTAGCAAAATGTGGCAAAGATGTTGAAGTGAGATTGGATGATTGCCCATTTTCTATGTTTTTTGAACAGATTACTGAAGAATAAGGAAATAAATTAAATGGTGAATGAGTAGTTTAAGCTTTCTAAAAAATAGATTTATACACTAGTTTCCAGTTTATACACTAGTTTCTGTTTATTGAACAGATTACTGAAGAATAAGGAAAATAAATTAAATGATGAATGAGTAGTTTAAGCTTTCTAAAAAATAGATTTATACACTAGTTTCCAGTTAATCTCACAGGTACTTATCAAGAAGTTACAGGAATATATCACTTCCTGGGGTATGTTTCAAAGAATCATCTGATATGACATATGTCCTCTAGATTCAAAATCTATTTGGGTAAAAGGAGACAAGTATATATAAAAAATAAAATATAGAATTAGACATAAAACAAATAGAGAAAACTTTAAGCCAGCATAAAGTTAGGCACTACATTAATATAGTCAAGTACAAGAATAAAGCATAAAACTTATGTTAGCAATATATAGTCAAGATATTTAAAAAATGACTATGATTCAGACTAATGTCCCATATAAAATTTGGACTTGAAATGATTTTTGAAGAAACAGGAGAGAGAAATAAATTTTAAATAAGGAAACATAGTGCATAAAAACTGAACCAACTTTAACTCAGGGAGTTTTGTGCAAACACTCAACAGGGAAGAACTCTACCTCTTCATCTAGCTCCTGAAGGAGGTCATCGCTTTAGTACCCACATGGTCTCCATGTCCACCTGTTTTATTTTTTCTTATTTCCATTGTGTATTTATAAAATTGCACCCTCCACTTTCAATAGCCTCAGGGTACAAGTACCAATAAAATTCCCATTGATTAAAGTATTAAAATACATGAAAGGGAACAATAGCCAGCAGCAATAATGATTAAACACATAAGTATCAAACAAAACAAAATCGTATTTAAAACAGCCTCCTCAAATCTACCCTTAAAATGTAGCAGGCCAGCTTAGAACGTAGAAAAAATTGGGTGAGTTTTAACTACACACAACAACCTGGACTATAAAATATAACAAAACTTTCATATTACTGTTTGACTCTTACTTTCTGGGTAGTCTCAGTATAATTCTTTTTCCTCTCTGTGTGCCTCTGTTTCTTTAGCTGTCAAATGGGAAGGATACAATTCATCATAGAAGATTACTGTCTCCCAAGGATGTTGTGAGGAGGAATGAAATAAAAATTTTCAAATAACTTAAAAAGTAGACCAGTACAAATATTAGTTGTTCCTAACATTACTTATCTTTCTAACATTTTTAGAATATTTAATCCCTGACTGTGTCTTTACTCTACATCTAATAAAATCTGCATTTTTATTGATAAACTCTGGTTGTAGGTGTTATATATCATAAATATGGAAATACTACATAAATGCTTATAGTTTTATTATTTTGAATACTTATAACTGATGACACTGTCACAGAGATAAAATGACCCTACCTACTATGACACATTCCAAACCTTACCAGGCACATTTCTAAAGTCCTTTATTGAAACAACAGAGATTGAAGCATACCAATTTTATGTTAAGACTTCAAAAGACATGAGCACGGGTCTATACTGCCACTTTTCTGTCTAGACTAGTCAATACCACTCTACGAGATGAATTTATCTCCCAAGGAGAACAACAGTCTCATTTCCTTTTAAGCATTAATTTCCAAGTGAAATTCTAGAGGACTATTCTTTATTGTAGTATTCACAAAGTCTGTTTCAAACACTTAGCAGATATACGCACATACAGTCATAGCATCAGCCATTCTGACTGCTCTGTATGCCAAATTCTCATTCTCATTTCTTTGGAAGGAAGGGACACTGTTGGTCCTTATACTCATTGCAAATAGATATTGTGGGAATAATTCAATAAAAATAACACCAACTATGCATGCTACCCAACAAGAACAAGAACAAGGCAAGAACAATTGACAGAGATGTGTTGTTCTCCAATTTTCACTTTTTTTTTTTTTTGGCTATTAACTATCTACTTTCAGATATAAACTAATTGAATACCTTGCTGTGCCATTCAACTCAGCCATAGAGATAGTAATCACAGTATTTCTTTCTTTTCTAAATTTGAACCAATAGTTGACTTTCCTATTTTTCCCCTATTTCAAACTATCAAAGAAGTAATAAAATTATTTAATTAACTAAATAATTAATAAGTATACAGTGGTGTTTTTATGCAAAGCTTTCTAGTTCTACAGACATTATAATGCTAAACCAGACAAAGAAAGTGTATTGACAGAGCATCAAGATTAATTAATTGATGTCATTTCATCCTAAGAGCAGTGGGCTGAATGTTCTTTCTTGTTGAGCACTGGTGAGAGGTTGTCTTGCTACTGACAACAACAGATTACAAGAATTTGATTCCATAAGAATGGTTTACATACTTAAATCACTAAAAACTCAGAAACATTTCTACTGATGTTTATGCCATATCTTCTGCTTAAGATGAATAAATACATAATTCAAAGATCTGGACAGAAACTGTTAACAGCAAGAGTATATATGGTAAACATTTCCTTAGACATTTGGCAGACCTTTTTCAAACTATGAGTTTTCACAGCAGGGACATAGGGATGCATCCCTATTAAAGGAAAGAGGTCAAACAACTGGGAATCTAAGGCCAACCTTACATGTTGCTGGATGAAACACTTTGAAGTAAAGAATGTTTGTACGCTCCACTGGACATAAACCTAGATTTTCTCCTACAGTAATAAAGATCGAAATTGTATTTATTTTATTTTATTTATTTATTTATTTATTTTGTGGTACACAGGCTTCTCACTATTGTGGCCTCTCCCATTGCAGAACACAGGCTCCGGACACGCAGGCTCAGTGGCCATGGCTCACGGGCCCAGCTGCTCTGCGGCATGTGGATCTTCCCGGACTGGGGCACAAACCTGTGTCCCCTGCATCGGCAGGTGGACTCTCAACCACTGCGCCTCCAGGGAAGCCCAGAAATTTTAATTTTTTATACTAGAGTTACCTTTTTGGATTATGATAATTTTGACAGGTTTTATTTATTAAATGCCTTTTAATGGAAATCTTTATCATATAATAGGGGTTATAGCAGTAAACAAAAGGAACTCAAGTTGGGAAGATAAAATAAATGTAGAAACACAAATATATACTACACGATGTGAAGGTAAGAGTTAGGAAGGAAAATAAAGCATGGCAAGGAAATGGAGTGTAATGAAGATAAGAAAAATGAAGTAATTTTAGTTGATCAGGAATGACTTTCTATAGAAAGCTGGAAAAAGTGAGCATATATCTGTGACAGGAGTGTTTGTAGGGGGAAAAAAACTCTTCAGGACTGTCAAAGTGTTCCTGTCCTTTTTGTGAAATAGAAAGGTGGCCAATGAAGTGAGCTCTGTGAGAAAAATTAATTATTCCAATACAAATTATTGTAGTCAATTAAACATTATGAAGAATTTTTATCGCATCATCAATTTTGTTTATAAAAATCCAGTGCAGTATATAGCACAGATATTGTCTTCTATTTTCAGATTAAAACAAACAAACAAACAAACTGGATTCAAGTATTTAGTTCTATTGTCTAAGCTGTTGGTGGGGAGAGGGTAAACCTCAGAGCTAAGTTGATTGACTTGAGGTTTAGTACCTTTTCCAATACTCCACACATTCTCTGTTCAGAAAGTCATACTAATACTTGGGAGATTGCTTTCAACTCTATAAAGAAGTCAATATCTCTAAGAATTTTCTTCCAAACAGAGTACATAAAAAATATATATGTTCATATGAATGGTCATACATTAATACGGAGATATAGAAAAAATTCTGAGATAGTTAATTCTCCAAATCAGGAGTCTTATAGAATTGAATGTGATGGATTTGGAAGAATTCAAAGAGAACATAGATCCTAATGGAAAAAAACATAACACCGTTAAGAAAAAGTTGCCTTCAGATTATTTATTTCCCACTTCAAATGCTGTAAAATAAAATGAGGCAGTTGACAGCCTAGTACCACTGGACATCTTAGTGGTAAGACACTGTAAAATGTCTCAGGCCCTCTAGTTTACCCCAGAAAAAATACTTGTAGTGATATAACAACTCTTACACAGTGAGAGGCCCTGCATCCAGAAGATGTCCTGAAACAGGTGAAAGTGCATTGAAATAAAATGTACAACTAGCTACTCCATTCTACTTGTGTTATTAGAGGGTCCACAATTAGCAGACCAATCAATTACTCTACAAGTCCATCCAGAGTGACAACAATATCTGTACTTCCTCATGATGGTCTGTCTTGCCCATTCCTTGGCAAACTGAACTAACTCACAGTAAAATGTAAAGCTGGCCATAGTTGTCTGCATCAACTTCGCCTTTAGATAGGAATTTTCTGAACACACATGCATGTGCACATATACACACATGCACACACTTTATCTCTATTTGTCTCTATTGCACTTTAGATGGGAAATTCTTTTCTCTGTTCACTTGTTTTATTCTCTCAATCTAATCTCAGAATACACATGACAATATGTAATGGGTTTAAAATATACTTTTACATATATATAAATGTACAAATGTGAAGTCACTGTGTCCCCAAGTAAATTAAATTGATGTGTATATATGTGTGTCTAAGTGTTTTTAAAAAACCCTTTAATAAATATATTTTTACAAAGCAGTGATTCTAGAAGATGTAGTTTTGTTCCTTTAGGAAATGCCTTAAAAGGCAGGGTAAGGGGGACTTTCCTTCTGGATAAAATATGCTTCACTGAACAAATCCAAGAAACTTTGGAGAAGATTATATACTCCTGACAGCCCATATGTGATAAGTGTATCAAGATTTAGTGTCCCTTTATTAGTTTATTTTACAAGAGAACACCACAGCTGCTAAATCTGAATCATTGCCTTCATTTTTCCTGATATAATCAATATGAAAATGATGACTACTTGGATATTACCTCAATGTGAGTTTTTCCAACTAAATAAGGTGAGAGCAACCTTATTGGATCACTCACTGATTAGAATTCTGATTGATGCCTCTTCTTTTATTTCCACTCCCCAGGTTGAGATAATGCATATGCACCTGAATTACTGGGCCTGGCACCTATTTTTGAAACAGACTCTTTCTAATATGTTTGCTGAGAGTTTGGGGAACAAATAGGCTTCTGGGGAAGTGTAATTATGGCCAGAATCTGCCCTTCCATCTCTCTTTTATTTTCCATAACTTAAGTCTAAAAATAAATATGTCCCAAAGCCTGTAGTGTGTTTATTTCATTATATTGAACAATGTGCTGGTCCAAAACAGTATTGGGCCAACAGCTCAAAATGCAGATATTTTACATTTTCTGCTGAAACACTTTCAAAGAAGGAAGACAGAAAAACATAGAAAACTCATCCCCCCCCCCCGCCAAATTCAACTGACAAAATCTTTTGCTATTATCTGAAAAGATTTGACATTAAGTACAAAGACAATTGAGTTGGGCTGAGAAAAGTGGTTCTCCTGTTGTTCACTTCCTTCAGTGGAGCAGACCGGTACCCTGGAAATAAAATGGAGAAAAAGCATCTCCCTTAGAGACCCAGGAAACATAGCAGAGAACAAAGCAGCTTTTTGTCCACTGCAAGGACAACACTTTTTTAAATGGACAGATTACTTGTCCCGTCCCGGAGCCACAATTCCACTTTTATATTACTCCCATTATAATACTGCATTTACTTGAAAAAGAGTAGGAAGTAGAGCAGGAAAGGCAGTGTGGGTGATTATAAGAGATATGCATGGAAGATATACTTTCCTCAAATATGACACAAAGTTTTTCTCTAAAAGTCAAGTATTTTATGACAGCAAATGACAGATGTCTAACTCTAACTAAAGAAAAGAAAAAAAAAGCAGAATTTATTGTGTTATATCAGGGGTCAGAAAACTATGGCCAGCAGCCACTATTTGTATAAATAAAGTTTTATTGGAACAAAGGCACAATCATTCCTTTATGTATTGCCTATGACTATTCTCACACTACAGCAGCTGAGTTGAATAATTGAGGCAGAGACCACCTGGTCCTCAAAACCTAAAATAGTTACTATTTGGCCACTTATAGATAAGTTTTGTCAATCCCCTCTCCCCATGTATATAATTAAATCTTCTAGAGATGGTTCTAGATTCAGATATGTTTAACACGTAGGGACTCACTCTCTCTCTTTTCCACTCCATGTCTTAGCACTAGCATCCAATATGTTAGGTTCATTCTCATGTAATCTTGCCTTGAATTGTTACAAAGAATGTCACTGGTAGTTCAGATTTATGCTATCATATTAGCAACACTTTGAGAAAACAAAACATTTTTCAAATAGGTGGAGCACAAGCTCATGGGGGCTTCTGGCCTGACATGGCTAGGATTCTCATCCTTGAAACTGTTCACTGGGACCAATGAGATGGAGTAATGAGACTGGGCAGGCCTGTGTCACACATTCTCTAGTAGGGACATGGGGAGGATGAGGCCAACCCAAACACCATGTAATGAACATGACTATTACTGATTTATGGAGAGTGGCAGATCAAGGAGAAGTGAGGCTCATTTAAAGAACCTCCATGTTAATGACAGTGGCTAGAAAAGGAAAAGTGTTGGTAGCCCAGCTTGCTTAGGTTTGTAGTTTTTACTTGCTATTCAAGGGCATAAAATACTAGACCATGTGTTTAAGCCCCTAAAGCCATCAGATACTCTACTTGAGTGGATATTTGATACTAGTAATTGGGCCTGCTATTACTCTAAGAGCAAGTTTAAACTAGAATCAAACTGAACAATATGATATTTAAAAAAAAAAGTTGGTACACACATTCTATCTACTGACAGGCACAAAAAAACTATTTTTTTTGCAGATTTCATAAATTCATACAAAAGTATTTATTGAATCTTATTCATTATTGGGGTATGCTCTACTTTTTAGGTGCTGGGTACAAGAATGTGAGGATATACTAAGAAATAAGTTATTAGACTATAGATTAGAGAACGTAAATGACTTATATGTCTTTAAAGTACCCTGTAAACTCTCTGTTATGAGGAAACAGATGCATTCTGAAGTATCAAAGTAAGAGAATATCTCTATTAACTAAAATTATCAAATAAAATTTTAGATATCCATATATCATCATAGTAGTGCACAATATGTTATGTGAATATATTAAAGAGAGAAAAAAGCTCATGGACAGAATAGATTAAGGCAAAATTACTGGATATGGAAAGAAAATGGGAGAATGCAAAGACATTATAATAAATAGAAATGAAAAAGAAGATCACTGACATAAGAAAGTTTGATATACTGTTTAAGAGGCTGGGCTTTGTGTTTTAATAAACCTCACTTCAGTTGCAGGCTTTGTGTTATTTAGCTTCACAAAGCTCCAACAAATTAATATATAAATTGTATGTACTTTAACATTTTAATGATAGAGAAAATTAATCTATATCTATATATAGAGTGACCAAATACAACAAAAAGCATAATAAATTATAAATACACAGAATATTTAAAGTAGAGTAACATAAAATAAAATATATACTGATTAGCAAAATAAATGTACATTAATTAAAATCCACTTATAAAAGTACCAAATCTCAAAATCAGGGGGAAATTAAGGCTAAGAGAAAACATTCTCTAAGGTGACAGCATGGATAGTACCAAAAATATAAGAATAAAGTGAGAATATTATTTTTTAGACAAAGTAAAGTCTAAAGCAGTTCTCATTAAATTGTAATGAAAAGAGTCTTCTCACAATATATATAGCTTCCATATATAATGGCCACACAATTTTATGGACCAAGTCATTTATCAGCAATTTATATATGTTTTAAGATACTGAGAAACAGTTTTTATGAAGCCTCAAACATATATCTATCAGCATTATACACAGACAGCAAATGTAACAAATACTCAGTGTGGAAATAATTTAATATAGTAAGTAGAAAGGAGTGAAACTATTTCTAGGCATGATGAAGTAAAAAGTACTGGACTTGACTGCCTAATATAAACAACTGGAGAACTAAACAAAATTAATGGAAATATTTTTAGCTCTTGGACAACAGGCAACATAGCACTGAGATCATGGGAGGAGGAAAACAAATGAGGTGAGTTATACAGTCACCCCAGCTTCCTCTGTGGGAAGTTTCTGTGGAAGAAACTCCAAAACCATGGAGGAACACATAACACTTTCAAAAAGAGGAAGGACTCACCCTGAACCTCGTGATTTTTCTCAGTTGAGGAGGTGGAAGTTGGAGTTCAGGAAGTCTGAGGCAGCTGGAAGCTGTAGAGTAGAGATACAGGATGGATGGACCACTCAGACAAAGACCTCCAAAAATCACTATGAATTCCACTTGAGGCTTTGCTAAGTATGAGGACATGGAAAAATAAGAAAAACTCCATGAGGCTGGTCAAAGAATGTCCAGGGATAGTACACTTGTTGAAAGAATGTATACTTTCCATTTAAGACTGAGTGAGGCAAAGTTGTATGTCCCAACTTTTATTCAACGTTGCATTGGACTACTATTCCAAGCAATAAGGCAAGGATAAAAATACAAAGAGTATTAAATGAAATAAAGGAGATTACTTTATAGCAGAGAAAGTAATTAGAGAACTAAAAGTATAAAAAGACATTCATATTATGATTTTGGTTTTTAATACCCCTAAGGCAGTAATTGTTAGAACAAATTTTCAGTAAGGTTATAGAAGATTTGAACAGCCTTATGAAAAAAATATTACAAAACTGACATTTATACAACCTTAAATTCAACAAGGCAAAATACACATTTTCTTTCACTTCACAAGGAAGAGTCACCAAGATAGACAATGTACTGTGTCAAAAAAAAAAAAACCCAACAAATTTCAAAATAATGAAATTACATGGAGTACTCTTTATAACAACATATATTTGAAAATATAGCAACACTATTTTAAATAACTAATGTGTCAGAAAATAAACTACAATGCAAATAAGAAAATAATTCAATATGAATGATAATAAACCAGAGCATAATAAAATATGAGGGATGTAGCTAAAACAGTTATTAGAAATACGTATTTTAAAATGTTCATGTTAGAACAGAAGAAGGTTTTACAAATAATGATCTAAGATTCCAACTTGAAAATCTAGAAAAATTTGCACAAAGAAACCCAAAGTAAGTAGAAAATAAATAATAAAAGTAAGAGAAAAAAAATCAGTGTAATAGAAAATGGAAAAAAAATAGGGAAAATCAACAAATGGCAAAAATGTTTCATAATATATATGTTAAGGAAATTGATAAAACCAGAAAGAACAATAAAGAAGGGGGAAAATTACAAGTTACAGTATTCAAAATGAGAGTGGGAATATTATTTAAAAATGACAAGGATACTATAAGAAAATTATATTTAAGACCACTAAACCTCATGAATATAATTAATCTAAAAAATATTTGCAAAATATTCCACATCTTTATTTGGCCAAACTTTGCTTACTTTTAATAAAGGTATCAAGGTACGTGACTGGGAAAAACAAACAAAGAAACAACAACAACAACAAAAATTCAACATAGGATCTTGGAAAAACAGGTTTTCTGTATGAAAGAAAGAAAGCAAAAATGAACCCCAACTCTCTATCTGACATCATACACAACCATTTATTTGAAACTTGTCATAGATAAACCTAAACATAAAAGCTAAGGTATAAAGCTTTCAAACAAAGTAGAGGAAAATATTATGTAAACTTTGGATAGAGTTTTTTAGATAAGAGCTAAGAACAACAAGAAGACATAATAAACTGGACTATATTAAAATTAAATATATCTTCTTTTCCAAATAAATCATTAAAAAATGAAATTATAAGCCACAGATTGAGAGAAAATATTGTCCATAAATATAGCTGATGGACTTGTATCAGAATATATTGGTAACTCCTACAGATCATTTTTTAAAAAGACAAAAATCCAAAAATGCCAAACACTTGTGAACATCACAAAATAAGAAAAAAGAATAGGTAAGAAACACATTTAAAAGAGTTTGATGTTACAGATATAAGAAAATAGAAAATTCAGACTATAAGTTACCAATTCACACCCACTAGTACTGATAAATTATGAAATTTCATTACCAAATGTTCTTGAGGAAATAGAAAAACTGGAACCTCATAAATTTTGGGGGGAGTTACAAATGTAGCAATGACTTTGGAAATAAGTTTTTTAAAATAAAGTTAAAAATATACAATGGAATATTACTAGGGCATGAAAAACAATGAAACAATTCCATTTGCAGCAACATGAATGGACTTAGAAATTGTCATACTGAGTGACATAAGTCAGACAGAGAAAGACAAATATTATATAATATCACTTATATGTGGTATCTAAAAAAATGGTTCAAAAGAACTTATTTACAAAACAGAAATAGAGTCACAGATGTAGAAAAAAATAACATGTTTACCAGGGGGGAAAGTGGTGTATAAATTGGGAGATTGGGATTGACATATACATACTACTACATATAAAATAGATAACTAATAAAAATCTACTCTATAGCACATGGAAATCTACTCAATACTCTGTAATGATGTATGTGGAAAAATAATCTTAAAAAGAGCAGATATATGTATATGTGTAACTGATTCACTTTGCTGTACAGCAGAAACTAACACAACATTGTAAATTAACTATACTCCAGTAAAACTTTTTTAAAAATAAAATAAAAATAGATCTGCCTTGCAATGCAACAGTTGTCTTAAGGAGTTACCAAGAGAAATAAAGATGTCTTCTGAGACAGACTTTATTTCTAAGAGTTCTAAACTAGAAGTAATTTAAAAGTCCATCAAGAAGAGAATGGAAAAAACAAAATTATGATATATCCAAACATGAAATATTCCTCAGAAGTTAAAAAAAAATGAACTGCAGATCAATAAAACCAAATGTAGGATTATCAACCTTTATGTTTAGCTAAGGAAGCCAGACACCAAATTTACCATTTACTTAAAGTCTTAGGACAGATAAAATTCCATCCTGATGTGAAACAGAGCAGTGGTTGGGGGATGGAAGTAGTCTGAAAAGTATTCAAGGGATCATCCAGGTTAGTGGAGCTTTCCATATTTCCATCATGGTTGGTTGAGATGGTTGTATACTTGTTCAAGTATTTGTCAAAACTCATCTAACAGAATGCTTAAAATTCATTCATTTTAAATTCTGTATAATGTACAATAGATAATCAAGCAAACAAATAAACAAATGTATAAACAAATAAAAAATAACAGCAATTACTTCTGGATGACTGTCCCCTTCCAAAACAACATTCTAGGCAACTACATGTAAACTGCTTAGCTTAATATTCTGAGCACATAACATTGGCCATAGTACAATAGTCCCCCCTTATCCACAGTTTCTCTTTCTGTACTTTCATTTAGACCAACCTTGGTCTAAATATATTAAGTGGAAAATTCCAGAAATAAACAATTCATAAGTTTTTAATTACACACTGTTCTGAGCAGCATGATGAAATTTCATGGATCCCCACTCCATCCATCGGTATCATCTTGGCTCAGTGATCCAGGATCACCTGAAGTAAATGATCCTCCTTCTGACATATTGTCAGGAGATCAATAATGCCCTAATGCTGCTCATCTCACTTCATGTCAGCATGTAGGCATTATGTCATCTCACATCATCACAAGAATAATGAATACAGTGCAATAAGATATTTTGAGACCACATTCATATAACTTTTATGATTAATGATTATGATTAATCATAGCATGTTTTTGATTGTAGTATTTTATTATTGTTGTTTTTAATCTCTTACTGTGCCTAATTGACAAATTAAACTTTATCATAGGTATGTATGCATAAGAAAAAAGCATATACATATTTTTTGTTGTTGTTGTTGTTGTTTTCTGTGGTACGCGGGCCTCTCACTGTTGTGGTCTCTCCCGTTGTGGAGCACAGGTTCCGGACGCACAGGCTCAGCTGCCATGACTCATGGGCCCATGCTCCGTGGCATGTGGGATTTTCCCAGACCGGGACACGAACCCGTGTCCCCTGCATCGGCAGGCAGACTCTCAACCTCTGCACCACCAGGGAATCCCCATATACATATGTTTTAGGGTTCAGTACTCTTCAGTTTCAGGCATCTACTGGGAGTCTCCATATATGAAGGGGGATTATTGTACTCAACAGTTCTTCACCTACATTTTCTTATCATCTCTAAAATATGATGATTGACTGATTAAAATACATCAAGCACATACTACAGAATTTAGAACCTAGTCTAAACAAAATGCATAATAAATATTATTAATTTTTTAAATTATTTTTAAAGAAAACTGAAATAAACATAGATCAAGATGCATACAGTTTTTCCAAAGTAAATTCATAGCTTCACATACTTTCATTATTAAAGAAACAGAAAAAGTACTGAAATATATCTTTTGTCAGACATTTTGGAAAAGATTAGCTAAATAAGAACAACCCAATACACAGGAAAAATAAAATAAAATAAAATAATTAATGAATGTGTTAAGTTAAAACAGGGAGCATGTAATTTAAATTCAAAAACCTCTTATTTAAAACAAACTAAAAACACACAAAAATATGAAACTTTAAAAAGACACAAAAGAAAATAATCTAAGACATGGAGTTTAAAAAGGCTCTACAAAACTGTATATATATGCTTTATGATATATTTGCTAAAAATTTGATAAGCTTTTTGATATACATGAATTTCTGGGAAAGTATAAATATAATTACCATAGAAATATAGAAGGTTAATAATGAAAAATCATAAAGATGTTGACAAGCTTGTGATAGATTTAACTTCCCACAAGGAAAGACAGTTTTACCATTGAGTTACTTCAAATTCTCAGATAAGAAGTAGTTTCCACAAGCTATAATTTGTTTGAGAAAATGAAAAAATCTCAAAACTCTCCAAATAATTTTTGAAACCTACATTAAACTACACAGATAATGCTCATTTCTATCTTCAGTTTTTGGATATATGTGTGTGTTAAAAATCTTAAATAAAATATTTATTGAGTAATTTTGACCATGTATCAGATGAATATTTCTAAAGAAAGAACCCTTATCCCAGAATTGTGATTTAATATTAAAAAATGTATAAGCATTTAAAAATCTATAAATGTAGAGCAAAAAAAAAGGTAAATATGGAGATGTATATTACTTATATTAATTTCAAAAATATATTATTGTTTGAAATAGTATTAAAATACTTATAAATAACCAGAAATAGAAGTGTGCTTCATAATCCAATAATATATATATAAATTATTACAGACAAAAGCAACCCTAAAATATTAGAATTCTCAATAAATGTATAATCACTATTACTGCTAAAAATTTTTCAAGAAGTTCTAGCTGAGTCAATAAGACATAAAATATTGTAAAAGGTAGCAACTGATAGAAAGAAGGAGACAAATTATCATTGTCAATAATATTTCTAAATTATATATGTAGAAAATCAAATATAGTATACAGAAATAAACTTAGAATTAGTAATTAATTTATTGCCTCAAACAGTGAGCATGTCTGTGTATCATAAAGAGTTAAAACATTTAACAATGCCATGAAGCAAAATTTTTACAAAATGCTTAATGTAAGTTATATTGTAATTGTCAGCCTTCCCAATAAATAATAACAATAATTATAGGATTAATGTGACTCATTTAGTTATGTAGGAAATGGAGCAAGAATGGCCTGGTAATACAAGGTTGGCCTTGATGGATTGATTTTAAAATTTTCTAAAAAATAATTGTCAAAATAATTATTTTCAAAGACCATTAATGTGAGTAAATCTTGCCTCTGAATATTTGAGATAGTAAATGGGTTATAATTGTTAAAGTAATAGAAAATGGAGATGAAGCTTGAAGATCCCTAGAGTATATAAAATCAGTTAAGCCATGTAAGAAAAACTTAAGTTATTTCTTGTAAATGCCTCTGATATTCATACATTAAATGTAAGTCTTCTTTCTGAAATGGTATAACAAAATCACTTTTAATATATCCCCTGCTGTCTGGTCACCCCCGTTGCAATAAAAAAAAATCATTGTAAAGGTTAAACAGCTTCCTCATTTTCACTTTATGAGCCATTTTGTGATGTCATATCTCTGAGCATCTTACCAGTTTCAATAATTCAAGTTTGAGGTATTCCTGTTTGCAAACAGTTTCTCTCTCACTCAATAAAATATTCATATCAAGTAAACCCCTCTGAAATTTCTTTCAATACAATAAGTGAAATGACAATATATTTTTTAAAATTAATGTACCATAAAATATTCTTTTCAAAACAGATATGTGTACATTTATGTGTGTAACATAATATATAATAAAGATAACCTTCCCTATCACTGAAAAATAGAATTTAAAAATTAAGAAATTGTTTGAATAAAAATATCATTAGAGTTTTAATTCATATTAAAAAAAATTTGTAGTAGATTACTTAAATACATCACAAAATTATATGAAAAATAAACATTTGAAGAATTTATAGGTAAAAACTGATTTTAAGATTGACACATATTAAGGATAAAAAGATACAGGAAAATAATATGTTTTACCACCCCAAATTTTATTTATCTGTACTATAAAATTTGACAAAGTAATTAAAATATAAATGAAAAATTTGGAAATATTTTTAATGTTTCAGAAAAGTTAATTAGCCTTCATAAATTAAGAGATTTTTAAAATTAATTAATGAATTAACCTATTTTTCGCTGTGTTGGGTCTTTGTTGCTGCACACGGGTTTTCTCTAGTTGCAGCAAGTGGGGGTTACTCTTCATTGCAGTGAGTGGGCTTCTCATTGTGGTGCCTTCTCTTGTTGTGGAGCACGGGCTCTAGGCATGCGGGCTTCAGTAGTTGTGGCACATGGGCTCAGTAGTTGTGGCGAGGGCTCAGTAGTTGTGGCTCACAGGCTTTAGATTGCATGCTCAGTGGCTGAGCTGCACGGGCTTAGCTGCTCCACGGCATGTAGGATCTTCCTGCACCAAGGCTCGAACCTGTGTCCCCTGCATTGGCAGGCAGATTCTCAACCACTGCACCACCTGGGAAGCCCAAATTAAGAGATTTTTAATAGTTAGTGAGAAAATTCTAAGTTTACAAAAGAGAAAATAGTAAATGGTGTAGATATTTCAGAAAAAAGTGAAAATGCCTAATAAAATATTTAAAAAATGTTTGCCATCATTAGTAATCAAAAATATGTGAATTATGGCTTCCCTGGTGGCACAGTGGTTGAGAGTCCGCCTGCCAATACAGGGGACATGGGTTGGTGTCCCAGTCCGGGAAGATCCCACATGCCGTGGAACGGCTAGGCCCGTGAGCCATGGCCGCAGAACCTGTGCGTCCGAAGCCTGTGCTCCACAACAGGAGAGGCCACAACAGTGAGAGGCCCGTGTACCACAAACAACAACAACAACAACAAAAGCAAAATGTGAATTATATAATTGGGTTTTTATTGCATTAGAAAAGGTACTCAGAAAGTGCATTGAAACAACTTTTTCATCCTCTTCCAATGGAATGGTAAATTAATATACTATTTCAACATATCTATTTGCCAAGATGAATCAAGAAACTTATAAATGATAATATACTTTAAACTAGTGATTCTTGATCAGGATTATATAAAAATAGCAATAATCTATAGAAACTAGTATTAATGTACAAAATAGCAAATTTTGTTTATTAACAATAGAAAAGGGAAACAAATGGTGAATCATATGTAAGTGGCTGTGTAAATCAATATCTAAATCAGGAATTGCTGAACAGCTGATTAAAATCATATATTTGAGTACCATTTATAACAGAAAACATGCCATCATATATTATGAGAAATCAATATATAAAAATTTAAATAGATTAGATTAAGCCATTTGAAATTGTTAGTGTCTGGTTGGTTTTGATCTAAAAAATGGTAATATAAGATTCAATTTCATAATAGTATGATTTATAGATCCATGCAGAAATTCCAAAATATTTATTTAAAATGTAATTCTTAGGATATTTATAGAATTTCAAATTGTTCAAAAATACATGTATTATTTCTATATTTGAAAAATAATTTAAAATATATACTTTGTTTCAAAATGGATTCATTAACATTTTGACACCTGCCCTCTCTCTTTTTCTTTCCCTCATACACACATACACAAAACACACACACACCTGCATATACAAACAACACATACAGAATACACAGAGTTAATTGAATACCTCTTATGTGCTCTAAGATAGACTAGGAAATTTGAAGAGGAACCTAAAATAGAAGTTACACATTCTAATAATTTACTAGAGAAGATGGAGTATATATATGTAAAACAACAGATTAATAATCTGAATTTTACATAATTTCACATCAAAATGAGACACATAGAGATCATCACAGAGAGGTTCAATGAACTTCAGACTTGAGTTTGTCCCTGTTAAATAGGATTTGGGTATGTAGAGATTACAAAGGCTTCCTATCTTATGCATTTGGTTATTTCCCTAAGAATCTAGGCAAGATAATGTGGACACTTAGATAAAACCCATTGTCTAGTTCACATGCTTTGTCAGTGGAGGGTCAACAGAATGATCTTTTGCTGTGAAAGATGGCATAGTAATTGTGGGCCCTTCAATAAGTAACATAAAATGTAATCATGAAGCAGCCTCCAGAACCACTCAGCCAGGAAATGTTGAGATGCATTTTGCACCAGAAAATAGCAGCTGTCTTAAAAAAAAAACAGTTTCTTATTGATTAGAGAGTAAGGCAGGCCATTTTTAAGACAAATTTCCTGGAAACCTTACCATGTTGTTTGTCACCATGAAGACGGGAGATCAGCTCGATGCTTTGCGATGACCTAGAGGGGTGGGTTAGGGAGTGTGGGAGGGAAGCTCAAGAGGGAGGAGGTATGGGGATATAAGTATACATATAGATGATTCACTTTGTTGTTCAACAAAAACTAACACAACACTATAAAGCAATTATACTCCAATAAAGATATAAAAAAAAAAGAAAACGTGTGCAGTTTGTTCCAGAAAAATTCATTTAACAATGAAAGGAATGTTAAGATTAAGAATCCAGCCACTCTCTTTCTAGCTCTATACCAACAGTAAACCTATTGTATAACACCCATCAGGTCTCCCTAGGTAAATTCCTACCTATGGTGGAAAAATACCATCTATATGCTGAAGACTCCAAAATCTGTATCTCCATCCTCAGTGACTTCCTTAATTACCAGTAGTAGCATCTATTTGATGTATCGTTAATGACTTCTAATATAGCGATCATATATATTCAAAAACTAGCTATGGATTTATACTATAAATATGTTCCCTATATGTCTTCCCCATTTCAGGTACCAATAGGCACCATGTCATTGCTCAAGAAAAAAATCTAAACATTATCCTTCCCTCCACAACCAATCCATCAGATCAATTTGAGTTACAAAACATGTTATAAATGATTCCACATTTCTAAATCTTTACTGTTAACTTTCATATTGAACCAATTCCTATAAGATTTCAATGGCCTCCTACTGGTCCCCCTTTTTATTGTGCCCAATATCCATATTCCTTTTACCAACCAGAGTGATCTTCTAAGGATGCAGCTTAGATTATAAGACCATTTTAAAGCATACAGTAGCTTCCCATTGCACTTAAGATAATCCAAATAACTAACTCTTGGCTTACAAAATCCTTAAAAGATTCTGACTGCTATCTCTAAACTCACCACATAGGACTTCCTCTTCACTTCTACATTTTAGCACTCTCCATTTTATTGTGTTCTGTACATTTTTTCAAGCTGTTTCTCATCTAGGAGAGATATTATAATGTTTCAAAAATATCTAGTTCTTCTCTGACTAGGCAGATGAAGTTTCACTCCTAAGCTCCCTTGACAATTGAGTGGGATGTTTGGTAAGATCTGGCCAATGAAATGTAAGCAGGCAAGACACGTCACTTCTAATCTAGGTCACTAAAAAGCCTATATGTGAATCTGTAGAATCTTTTTCCTGACCTTACTATCCATAAAAGCCTTGTGTTGTACATGGTACAGCCAAAATATCATGGAATCTCAGTCAGGTGAAGCCTAAGCTTGAGATCATAACAGGCTCAATGAAACAGAAAACATGTCAACCCTGGTTAAATAGGCATCTGGAGAAGTAATTTTTTACATGTTAAATAATGGTAAAGTGATTATCTCCTGACTAATAAGTCACCTTAGAGTCTTTGAGTGAATTAATATATTTGCCTAAAGAATTATTTCCACTTATCATTTTATACTTCACTTCTGATCATTTAGATTTTAGTTTAAGTAACACTCATCAGAAATACCTACTGTGATAACACAATCAAAATTAGACCCATCTATCTGACATTCAATATAATTTCATCTTTTAAAAAATTTTCTGTTTATCACTCTCTGATATTTTTTGTGGTTCATTTATTTATTTATCTGCTTACTGCCTATCTCCCATTACTGTCAATAAAATGACCTCAAGTTATGTTTGATGCTTTATCCCTAGGACTTTTATTATATCTTATTATAGCCTGAGACATAGAAAGTGATCAAAATTATTTCCTAGAATACTTGTCAAATTATCAATTACTATTTTTCTTATTTTGTATTGAAGATTCTAACTTTAGGATTCTATTTCTATGGTACCAAAGTAAAAAGTACATTAAGTCAAAAGGTCAATAATTACCTACAGAATCAGTTCAACTAGCTTCTGAAAATTCTATAGAATTATATCAAGGTTTTTGAAAGAGATACTATAGTATTTTTCGTATGGATGACTTGAACTTTATTTTTCATAGAAAAAAAGTGTATTCTCGCAGAGGTGCTAACATAAGTAACACAGTATAATCATTTTGATATTTGAATAATGATATAAAAACAGCTTCTTACAAGCTCCAGCAAGTGTCCCCATAAATAAAGCCGTATTATGCATGTAGTGTATGTGCATGATGCCTGAAGGTACTTTAAAGGGGTACTACAAAAAGCATAAAATTGGTGAAAGCTTTCTATTCCTGCAAGCATCCAAGGCAAACATCAGAGATAAAGATCACTTGAGCTATGTTTGTCTGCCTTATGGTGTTAATTAAATTTCAATATATTTTTTTCTCTTGAGAAGCTCAGAATTAGATTCATATTCTCCTCTGAGAAAGACAAGATCATAAAGTATGCCTGTCACATGGTATAAAGCCTCCTTTCCTTATGTGAAATCCCCAGGAGGTATTTTTCATTTACATAATTCTCAACTATTATTTAAGGTTGTAATTTTTAAGTACTTTATATATTTTATCAGCATGGTAAATCTTGCAATTTCACAGAATTTAGAATTGAAGCAAGGTCAGATATAATTTAATGTCATTTGGTCTATATTAAATCTCAGTCTATGTTTTTCATTGGTAATGAAACTATCTGTTGATTTACAGAGTATATACTATGTACTTATAAATTAGCTAGGTGCTATAGATGGTGGAAAAGTACAACACAATCTCAAAATTAAATAAACTTTAAGATCATGAAATTAAATTTAATTGTATAAAGTTATAGGATTCCAATACAAACCAGTATATATCCAAGGATCCAGGGACAGTTTCAGGTATGCCCTTAACAATTTTAGGACTTAACTGGATGAGAATGGAAATATATGTAAGAAACTCTAAGTGAAAAGACATGCATTCTAAGGATATGAAAACAAAAGCCAGTTTTGCAAAAGGTGACTTTAGAAGTTCCCTCAGATAAGTTAAATATTATATTGATTTTCTAGCAGAAATAATGTCAGTGAGAAACTATTAAAATATCCCAGTTATCTGTACTTCTGCTTCTGGCCAAGATGGAGAAACAGCAACTAGATTACTATCCCACTTGAATCCCTCCTCACCCCTCCTAAGATAAAAGAAAACAGATAAAATTTATTTAAAAAATAAAGATAGTATTTATGATACTAGATATCAAGAAATAGATAACAGTGATTCCAGAGAGAAGAAAAGAAAAACAAAGTGAGCCCTGTGATTATCCCAGATTACTGCCTTCAGAGAATTTCTAGGCTGCAGCACAGGAGGTGGAGTCCAGGCAAACCTGGACAGACATTCTGAGTGAGAGTCCAGGAAGACCAAAACAGCTAGAGTTTGCAGGACAGAATACCTTAGAGTTGAGACTGCACAGTGAGAGAATTTCAACATCTGCAGATGTGAGTATTCAGCATGACACAGATCAGTGTTGCATGTGAGGTAATTATCTGAGTCCAGGGAAAGAGCTACCAAAGAGAACTAGGGGACCAGTAAGTGACACTAACAACAGAGCTGGATATAGTGCCTGTTTTTACCAGCCTGACTGAAAAACTTCATAACTCATGTGTCATTGGAGTAATTCTTGTGATGCTAGGGTAATAAGAATGGTTTTGCCTCAGTAGTGGGAAGTAATTAGCCATGAATTAAACTCAGCTCTGGTCCCACCTAACATTTTAAAAGTATGGCCTGAAATAACTGAACTATCTACAAGTAACTTAACTATGTGCTAAAAGAAAGTTCAAAAGTATAAGAATTCAAAAATATCCACCAACCAAAAATATAAAATTAACGGTAGTTGGCATCCAATCAAAAATTACCAAGCCTACAAAAAAAAGCAGAAAATTATGACCTGTGGTGAAAACAAAAATCAATCAATCAAAATTGACCAGAACTAAAATTAACAAAAATATCAAAACAGCTAATATATTTGTATTACATAAGTTTAAATGTTAAGTACAGATAGGTAAGATATTTTTAAAGATGCAAATCAAACTGCTAGAGATAAAAACTATGATGACTGAGATGAAAAATATATTAGAAGAGATTAATGGCAGATTAGATACTGTAGATAAAAGAATAAGTGAACTTGAAGACATTGCCATAGTCTCTATCAAAAATAGAAGTAGAGAAAAAAAGAATAAACAAAATAAACAGTAAAAGTGAGCTATGAAAGAACTTCAGGTGTAATTGGAGTCCACAGAGAAGAGGAAAGTGGGAGGGAAGAGAAACATACTTGAATAAAAATGGTCAAAATTTATCCAGCTGTAATAAAAATTACAAACCTGCATTTTAAGAAACTTAATGAATCCAAGCACAAAATTACATTAAAAAAATACACCAAGGTAGGATTTCCCTCGTGGCACAGTGGTAAAGAATCTTCCTGCCAATGCAGGGGACATGAGTTTAATCCCTCGTATGGGAAGCTCCCACATGCCACAGAGCAACTAAGCCCGTGCACCACAACTACCGAGCCTGCATTCTAGAACCTGCAAACTACAACTATTGAGCCCATGTGCCACAACTACTGAAGCCCACATGCCTAGAGACCATGCTCCACAACAAGAGAAGACACAGCAATGAGGAGCTTGTGCACTGCAACAGAGAATAGCCCCCAATCCCCACAACTAGAGAAAGCCCATGTGCATCAATGAAGACACAACGCAGCCAAAAATAGATAAATAAATGTATAAAAAAATACACCAAGGTACATTATAATCACAGTTCTCAAAATAAGTAACAAAGATAAAATTTTAAAAGAATCTAGAAGGAAAAAAGCTCCAATATATACAGGAAAACAAAGTATAGTATATTAGAGGATATCTCACATACAATGAAAACCAAAAGACAATAGAATGACATATTTAAGGTCGTGAAAGGACTAAAACAAAATAATCACTATTCTACAATTGTATATCTAGTATTTTTATTGAATAAATGCAAATGAAGACTTTCAAATAAATGAAAACTGAAATAATTTATCAATAGCAGACGCTCATTACCATAAATGTTAAAGGAATATGAACAACCATTCATTACAAAAACTCTCCACAAACTAGGAATATAGGGAATTTTCTCAACCTGATAAAGAACATCTACCAAAAGTCTATAGCTAACATCGTGCTTAATGGTGTGAAACTCAAAGCATTCCCACTAAGATCAAGAACAAGGCAAGGGTGTCCCCTCTTATCAGTCCTTTTCAACGTTGTACTGGAAGTCCTAGTCAATGCAATAAGAAAAGAAAATAAAAGGTATACAGATTGGGAAGGAAGAAATAAAACTGTCTTGTTCACAGACACCTTGATCATCTATATATAACATCCAAAAGAATCAACAAAAAAAGTCCTTGAAAAATAAACAATTACAGCAAGGTACAAGATTAATGTACAAAAGTCAATTTCAGGGCTTCCCTGGTGTCACAGTGGTTAAGAATCTGCCTGCCAATGCAGGGGACACAGGTTCTATTCCTGTTCCAGGAAGATTCCACATGCACATGCCGTGGAGCAACTAAGCCCACCACCACAACTACTGAGGCTGTGTGCCACAACTACTGAAGTCCATTGGCCTAGAGCCTGTGCTCTGCAACAAGAGAAGCCACTGCAATGAGAAGCCCACGCACCACAATGAAGAGTAGCCCCCACTCACCACAACTAGAGAAAGCCCACGTGCAGCAACAAAGACCCAGCACAGCCAAAAATAAAATTTAAAAAATATATATTTTTAAAAAAGTTAACTGCAATGAACATGAAAGACATAGAGGAACTTTATACGTATATTACTAAGGAAAAGAAGTTAATCTGCAAAGGCCCGATACTATAAGGTTCCAACAATAAGACATTCTGTAAAAGCCCAAACCATGGACACAATAAAAAAGATAAATGGTTACCAGGGGTTAAGAGGTAGAAAAGAATGAATAGTCAGAGCACAGAGATTTTTAGAGTGATGAAAATACTCTGTATGGTACTATAATGATGCATATGTGTCACTACACATTTGTCAAATTCCATAGAGTGTACATCAATAGTGAACCCTTGGCTTATATGGGAAAAGAATCTGAAAAAGAGTGGGTATACGTATTTGCATAACAGATTAACTTTGCTGTACACCTGAAATGAATACAACATTGTAAATCAATTATACCCGAATAAGAATTTAAAAAAACAGAGTGAACCCTAAGGTACACTATGAACTTTGGGTGATAATGATGCATTAAAGTAGATTCATCAATTGTAACAAATGTACCATTCTGTTGCAGGATGTTGATAGCAGGGGAGGCTGTTTATGTGTGCATGGGAGTAAGACATAAGTAAGAACTCTCTGTACCGTTTGCTCAATTTCTCTATGAACTTAAAACTGCTCTAAAAAATAAAGTCCATTTTTAATGTCAAAAAAGAAAAAAAGTTAAAGGAAACCCTTCAAGAAGAAGGAAATTCTACCAGATGGAAAATTAGTCTATATGAAGGAATATGAGACACCAAAAACCGGTAACTGTACGGGTTATCATACAACAATTATTTCTTGTCATTTAATCTCTTGAAAAGATAATCCAATGTTAAAAATTAATAATGTATTATAGGTTTTATAGGTATGTAAAATAAAATGTATAACAACATAAAGATTGGAGTGTAAGAAATGGAAGTATATATTGTGAGGTTCATATACTTTATGACAAGTGGTTTAAGATCACTACAAGATAGATTGTGATAAGTTAAAAATGCTCACTATAAATCTTAAAGGAACAGTCAAATAAAAATGGTATATGTAATAAGCTGACAAATATAATATAATGGAAAATTGAAAAAAAATCTAATTCACAAAAGGAAGGAAAATAGGAAAAAGGGAGCAAATTGTTTTGGGGGTAAATAGCCAATAACAAAATAAAAAAATGTAAAACTGATATTAATAATCATATTAATTTTAAGCAATTTAAGGGCATTACCAAGTGAAAATCCAACTATATGTTGCCTACTAGAATGTACTTTTTAAATATGACACTGCCACATTAAAATAAAATAAAAGTAAAGGATGAGGAAAACATGACAAGCTAACATTATTCAAAATAAAACTAGAGTGCTTCTTTATATATATATATCAGACATAAAATATTACCAGGGGTAAAGCAGGTCATCTCATAATAGCAGAGAGGCCTTACATGAGGAGGACACAACAATCATAAAGGCTTATGCATCTAATAAGAGTATTTCAAAATTTAAACAAAATTAAACACAAAGTTAAAAGAAAATAGATACAATTACACTTATATAATTTCATATCCCTCTGTCAATAATTGATAGAAAAGAAAAATCTGTAAAGATATAGAAATAAGAACAATATTAACCAAATAGTCTTAATTGGCATTTAATATGCCAAACAACAATATCAGAAAACACATATCCTTTTTAACTACATGCAGACCATTTTCCAAGATAGGCCATATACTGAGACGATAAAAATAAATATATTTTAAAAATATTTCTAGAAAGTTTATAAATATTTGGAAAGTAAATAATATACTTCTAGATAACACATGGGTAAAAGGAAAAAAAAAGAAGAAAAATTGGGAGTATTTAGATATGATTTAAAATGAAAACACAAGATAAATCATTTGTGACATGGCACCAAAGCACTGTTTAGAAGACAATCATAATGATTAAAGAGTTGGTCCATTAGGAATATATCACAGTCTTAAATCTCCATGTCCTCAAAAACAAGAGTATATAAAACAAAAGTAAATTAAAATGTACAAAAGACAGAAATTAAACAAAATTCATTATTATAATGGGCTTTTTAAAGATAGTTCTTTCAATAGCCATTAGAAAAGAGAAACAAAATCAGTAAAGTTATATAGAAGATTTGAACAATACAAATAACAAGCTTGACCTAAATGATAGACATTGTACCAAATAATCACAGAATGTGTCTTTACTTCAAGAGAACATGGAGTATTCACAGAAATGTAACGTATATTGCTTTGTAAAGCAAAACAATATATTTTCAAAAAATTGAGCATATTCATTATTTTATATATTAATACAATTCTAGAAATCCGCAACAAAAAGATAACTAGGCATTGATTTACTGCTTAGAAAGTAAGCAACACACTTCTAAAATACCTATGACTCAAAACAAGAAAACATTATTTATATATAAATGTATAGTAAAATATGTATATATATACACTTTGTATCTTTATAAATTATAAATAGTGCAAGAACATATTTTCATTTTTTTACTTTTTATTTTGGTTTAATTTTTGAAAAGATTTTGAAAAAAAAAACTTTCCCAAAGTTTATTAAATCAGCTCCATTCTTGAATACTTCTTTCAGTACAGTTATGTTACTAATTTGTAATATTATTAGAGTTATTTGTCACAATCTGCATTTCATCTTGTGTTCTTCCCACAACTTTGTTGAACATCTTTTATACGTTTGATTTTCATACTATAAAATTTATCATTTGTGGAATACAGTTCTAGGGCTTTGGACAAATGCACACACTCATGTATACATCATCACAGTGCTATAGAGATCAACTCCTTTACCCACAAAATATACTCTGCTGTCCTTTGTAAACAATCAATTTTCCTACTCTAAATGCTGGCAACCACTGATACACTTCTTATAGTTTATTTTTTTTTTACAAAATTCAACATATTTTTTAAAAATAAAAGCATAGAATATGTGGCTTTTCTCATCTAACTTCTGTTAGCAAAATGCACTTAAGATTCATGCATCTTGTCTGACTCACCAGTACGTTTTCTTTTTTATAACTGAGTAGCATTCCATTGCATGAATATATAGAAAACATTTATGCATTTACCTGTTGAAGGTCACTTGAGTTGTTTCCAGTTTTGGGTGATTATAAATAAAGTTTCTGAAAACTTAAAAGTACCTAATTTTTCAATTAACTTGGATGAATACCTAAGAGTGGGATTTCTGAGTCACATGATAAATGCATGTTTAACTTTATAAGAAGCTGATAAACTGAATTCTAATGTGGCTACAAAATGTATTCCAGTCAATAGGATGTGAGAGTTAGACTTGCTCTACAACCTCACCACAGCTTGATATTGACAATCATTTTTTAAGAATTTTTTAAACATCATTATTGGAGTATAATTGCTTTACAATGGTGTGTTAGTTTCTGCTTTATAACAAAGTGAATCAATTATACATATACATATATACCCATATCTCTTCCCTCTTGCATCTCCTTCCCTCCCACCCTCCCTATCCCACCTTGGGCAAATGTATAAAGACATGTATCCACGATAATATTATCACACAGGGAAATTTCACTGCTCTAAAAATCCTGCGGACTCCATCAATTTATCCCTCCCTCACACCCTGACCCCTGGAAACCACTGATCTTTTTGCTGTCTCCATAGATTTGCATATTCCAGAATGTCATATAATTGGTACAGTATAGTATGTAAACTTTTAATTTTGGTTTCTTTCACTTAGCAATATTAATGTAGGGTTCCTCCAGGTCTATTCAAAGTTTGAGAGCTCTTTTCTTTTTAGCGCTGAATAATATTCTATTGTCTGCATGCACTAGAATATGTATACATTCACTTACTGAAGGACATCTTAGATGCTTCCAGTTTTTGACAGTTATGAATAAAGCTGCTATAATTATCCAGATGAGATTTTTGTGTGGACATGTCTTCAACTACTTTAAGTAAATAACAAGCAGCACAGTTGTTGGATTGTATGGTAAGAGTATATTTAGTTCTCTAAGAAACTGTCAACTGTCTTCTGAAGTGGCCATATCATTTTGCATTCCCACTAGCAATGTATGAGAGTTCCTATTGCTCCACATCTTCCTCAGCATCTGTGACGTCAGTGTTCTGGATTTTGGCCATTGTAATAGGTGTGTAGTGAAATCTCATTGGTGTTTTAATTTGCATGTCCCTGAAGATATATGATGTGGAGCATCTTTTCATATACTTTTTAGACATTTGTATATATTCCTTGGTGATGTGTCTGTTAAGATCTTTGGCCTGTTTCTAAAATCTTGACAATATTTTTTGATTTGCTTTATGTTTTAATTTGTTTTAATTTGCTTTCTCGAATAATAAAAGATGTTGAATATTTTTTAAAGTGCAAAAGTATTCTTAGTTGCCTTATGTATGTATTTTTTGTCTGTTCAAATATTTCACCCGTTTTTAATTGAGTTGTTTGTTTAGCTATTATTGAGTTTTAAGAGTCATTTTATATATTCCACATAAAAGTTTTGTACCAGATGTGTGATTTGCAAATATTTTCTCCTGATCTGGGATTTTAAAAAAATATCTTAATAGTATTAATAGATTAAGGATTTGGTTCTATAAAGGAGAGAAGAATAAATGTCTAGGAGTAACTAACCAATTGTTCTTCCTGCCCTGCTATCGTTCTCCTCCACTTGGTCTGCATCACAACGGACACTTTCTTTTTTTTTTTTTTTTCTTTTAACATCTTTATTGGAGTATGATTGCTTTACAATGGTGTGTTTGTTTCTGCTTTATAACAAAGTGAATCAACTATACATATGCATGTCCCCTAATCTCCTCCCTCTTGTGTCTCCCACCCACACTCCTTATCTCACCTCTCTAGATGGACACAAAGCACAGAGCTGATCTCCCTATGCCATGTGTCTGTGTCCCACTAGCTATTTATTTTGCATTTGATAGTGTATATATGTCCATACCACTCTCTCACTTCATCCCAGCTAATACTTCCCACTCCCTTTGTCCTCAAGTCCATTCTCTACCTCTGCATCTTTATTCCTGTCCTGCCCCTTGTTTCTTAAGAACCATTTATTTTTTCCTTTCTTTTTAGATTCCATATCTATGTGTTAACACACAGTATATGTTTTTTCTCTTTCTGACTTACTTCACTCTGTACGACGATTTCTAGGTCTATCCACCTCACTATAAATAACTCAATTTCATTTCTTTTTATGGCTGACTAATATTCCATTGTATATATGTGCCATAACTTCTTTTATCCATTCATCTGTTGATGGACATTTAGATTGTTTCCATGTCCTGGCTATAGTAAATAGAGCTGCAATGAATATTGTGGTACATGTCTTTTTTTGAATTATGATTTTCTCAGGGTATATGCCCAGTAGTGGGATTGCTGGGTCATATGGTAGTTCTATTTTTAAATTGTGAGGAAGCTCCATACTGTTCACCAGAGTGGCTGTATCAATTTACATTCCCACCAACAGTGCAAGAGGGTTCCCTTTTCTCCACATCTTCTACAGCATTTATTGTTTGTAGATTTTTTGATGATGGCCATCCTGACTTGTGTGAGGTGATACCTCACTGTAGTTTTGATTTGCATTTCTTTGATGATTAGTGATGTTGAGCATCATTTCATGTGTTTGTTGGCAATCTCTATATCTTCTTTGGAGAAATGTCTATTTAGGCCTTCTGCCCATTTTTGGATGGGGTTGCTTATTTTTTTGTTGATTCTTCCAATCTAAGAACATGGTATATTTCTCCATCTGTTTGTATCATCTTTAACTTCTTTCATCAGTGTCTTATAGTTTTCTGCATACAGGTCTTTTGTCTCCTTAGGTAGGTTTATTCCTAGGTATTTTATTCTTTTTGTTGCAGTGGTAAATGGGAGTGTTTCCTTAATTTCTCATTCAGATTTTTCATCATTAGTGTATAGGAATGCAAGAGATTTCTGTGCATTAATTTTGTATCCTGCTACTTTACCAAATTCATTGATTAGCTCTAGTAGTTTTATGGTAGTATCTTTCGGATTCTCTATGTTTAGTATCATGTCATCTGGAAACAGTGACAGCTTTATTTCTTCTTTTCTGATTTGAAATCTTTTTTATTTCTTTTTCTTCTTTGATTGCTATGGTTAAAACTTCCAAAACTCTGTTGAATAATAGTGATGAGAGTGGAAAATCTACTCTTTTTCCTGGTCTTAGTGGAAACGTTTTCAGGTTTTTACCATTGAGAATGATGTTGGCTGTGTGTTTTTCATATATGGCCTTTATTATGCTGAAGTAAGTTCACTCCATGCCTACTTTCCGGAGAGTTTTTATCATAAATGGGTGTTGAATTTTGTCGAAAGCTTTTTCTGCATCTTTTGAGATGATCTTATGTTTTTTCTCCATCAATTTGTTAATATGTTTTATAACATTGATTGTTTTTCATATAGTAAAGAATCCTTGCATTCCAGGGATAAACTCCACTTGAAAATGGTGTATGATCCTTTTAATGTGCTGTTGGATTCTGTTTGCTAGTATTTTGTTGAGGATTTTTGCATCTAAGTTCCTCAGTGATATTGACCTGTAGTTTTCTTTCCTGGTTACATCTTTGTCTGGTTTTGGTATCAGGATGATGGTGGCCTTGTGGAATGAGTTTGGCACTGTTTCTCCGTCTGCTATATTTTCCAAGAGTTTGAGAAGGACAGGTGTTAGCCCTTCTCTAAACGTTTGATAGAATTTTCCTATGAAGCCTTCTGGTCCTGGGCTTTTGTTTGTTGGAATTTATTTTTCTTTTCTTTTTTTTTTTTTTTTTTTTGTGGTACACGGGCCTCTCACTGTTTTGGCCTCTCCCGTTGCAGAGCACAGGCTACGGACCCACAGGCTCAGCAGCCATGGCTCACGGGCCTAGCTGCTCCAAGGCATGTGGGATCTTCCTGGACTGGGTCACGAACCCGTGCCCCTGCATTGGCAGGTGGACTCTCAAACACTGTGCCACTAGGGAAGCCCTGTTGGAATATTTTTAATCACAGTCTCAATTTCAGTGCTTGTGTTTGATCTGTTTATATTTTCTATTTCTTCTTGATTCAGTCTCAGAAAGTTGTATTTTTCTAAGAATTTGTCCATTTCTACCAGGTTTTCCATTTTATTGTCATATAGTTCCTTGTAGTAAGCTCTCATGATCCTTTGTATTTCTTCAGTGTCAGTTGTTACTTCTCCTTTTTCTTTTCTAATTCTGTTGTTTTGAGTCTGCTCCCTTTTTTCCTTGATGAGTCTGGCTAATGGTTTATCAATTTTGTTTATCTTCTCAAACAACCAACTTTTGGTTTTATTGATATTTGTTATTGTTTCCTTCATTTCTTTTTAATTTATTACTGATCTGGGATTTATGATTTGTTTCCTTCTGCTAACTTTGCACTTTTTCTGTTCTTCTTTCTCTAATTGCTTTAGGTGTCAGGTTAAGTTGTTTATTTGAGATGTTTCTTGTTTCTTGAGGTAGGATTTTATTGCTATCAACTTCCTTCTTAGAACTGCTTTTGCAACATCACATAGGTATTGGGTCAGTGGGTTTCCATTATCATTTTTTCTAGGTATTTTTTGATTTTTCTCTTTGACTTCTTCAGTGATCTCTTGGTTATTAAGCAGTGTGTTGGTTAGCTTCCTTGTGTTTTTGTATTTCTTACAGATTTTTCCCTGTAATTGATATCTAGTCTCATAACGTTGTGGCCAGAAGAGATACTTGATATGATTTCAATTTTCTTAAATTTACCAAGGCTTGATTTGTGACCCAAGATATGATCTATCCTGGAGAATGTTCCATGAGCACTTGAGAAGAATGTGTATTCTGTTGTTTTTGGATGGAATGTCCTATAAATATCAATTAAGTCCATCTTGTTTAATGTATCATTTAAAGCTTGTGTTTCCTTATTTATTTTCATTTTGGATGATCTGTCCATTGATGAAAATGGGGTGTTAAAATCCCCTATTATAATCGTGTTACTGTCTATTTTCCCTTTTATGGCTGTTAACATTTGCCTTATGTATTGAGGTGCTCCTATGTTGGGTGCATAAATATTTACAATTGTTATATGTTTTTGTTGGATTGATGACTTGATCATTACTTAGTGTCCTTCTTTGTCTCTTGTAAGAGTCTTTATTTTAAAGTCTATTTTATCTGATATGAGAGTTGCTACTCCAGCTTTCTTTGATTTCCATTTGTATGGAATACTTTTTCCAACCCCTCACTTTCAGTCTGTATGTTGGGTCTCTTGTAGACCACATATGTATGGGTTTTGTTTTTGTATCCATTCAGCCAGTCTATGTCTTTTGGTGGGACCTTTTAATCCATTTACATTTAAGGTTGTCATCCATATGTATGTTCCTATTACCATTTTCTTAATCGTTTTGGATTTGTTATTGTAGGTATTTTCCTTCTCTTGTGTTTCCTGCCTAGAGAAGTTCCTTTAGCATTTTCTGTAAAGTTAGTTTTGTGGTGCTGAATTCTCTTAGCTTTTGCTTGTCTTTAAAATTTTTAATTTCTCCATTGAATCTGCATGAGATCCTTGCTGGGTAGGGTAATCTTGGTTGCAGTATTTTTTTTTCTTTTCTTTTCTTTTTTTCTTTTTCTTTTCATCACTGTAAATATGTCCTTCCACTGCCTTCTGGCTTGCAGAGTTTCTGCTAAAAGATCAGGTGTTACCCTTATGGGGATTCCCTTGTGTGTTATTTGTTGTTTTTCCCTTGATGCTTTTAATATTTTTTTCTTTGTATTTAACTTTTGATAGTTTCATTCGTATGTATATTTGCATGTTTCTCCTTGGATTTATCCTGTATGGAACTTTCTGTGCTTCCTGGACTTGACTGACTCTTTCTTTTCCCTCATAAGGGAAGTTTCCAACTATAATCTCTTCATATATTTTCTAAGTCACTTTCTTTTTCTCTTCTTCTTCTGGGACCCCCTATAATTTGAAAATTAGTCAGTTTAATGTTGTCCCAGAGGTCTCTGAGACTGTCCTCAATTCTTTTCATTATTTTTTCTTTATTCAGCTCTGTTGTAGTTATTTCCACTATTTTATCTTTCAGGTCAGTTATCAATTCTTCTGCCTCAGTTATTCTGGTGTTGATTCCTTTTAGATAATTTTTAATTTCTTTTATTGGGTTGTTCACCATTGTTTCTTTGCTCTTTAGTTCTCCTAGGTCCTTGTTAAACGTTTCTTGTATTTCGTGCATTCTATTTCCAATATTTTGGATCATCTTTACTCTCATTCCTCTGAATTCTTTTTCAGGTAGACTGCCTATTTCCTCTTCTTTTATTTGGTCTGGTGGGTTTTTGCCTTGCTCCTTCATCTGCTGTGTTTTTCTCTGTCTTCTCATTTTGATTAACTTACTGTGTCTGGGGTCTTCTTTTTGCAGACTGCAGGTTCATAGTTCTCATTGTTTTTGGTGTCTGCCGCCAGTGGCTAAGGCTGGTTCAGTGGGTTGTGTAGGCTTTCTGATGGAGGGAACTTGTACCTGTGCTCTGGTGGATGAGGCTGGATCTTTTTTTTTTTTCATATTTTTGGAGTATAATTGCTTTACAATGGTGTGGTAGTTTCTGCTTTATAACAAAGTGAATCAGTTATACATATACATATGCTCCCATATCTCTTCCCTCTTGCATATCCCTACCTCCCGCCCTCCCTATCCCACCCCTCTAGGTGGTCACAAACACTGAGCTGATCTCCCTGTGCCATGCGGCTGCTTCCCACTAGGTATCTATTTTATGTTTGGTAGTGTATATATGTCCATGCCACTCTCTCACTTTGTCACAGCTTGCCTTTCCCCCTCCCCATATCCTTAAGTCCATTCTCTAAAGACACAGACCTACTAGAGGCTGGATCTTGTCTTTCTGGTGGGCAGGACTGCATCCGGTGGTGTGTTTTTGGATGTCTGTGACCTTATTATGACTTTATGCAGCCTCTCTGCTAATGAGTGGGGATGTGTTCCTGTCTTGCTAGTTTTTTGGCATAGGATGCCCAGCACTGTAACTTGTTGGTCAATGAGTGGAGCTGGGTCTTAGCGTTGTGATGGAGATCTCTGGCAGAGCTTTCTCCATTTTATATTGCATGGAGCCAGGAGTTCTCTGGTAGACCAATGTCCTGAACTCATCTCTCTGAACTCAGAGGCACAGGCCTGACACCCGGCCAGAGCAACAAGACCCTGTCAGCCACATGGCTTGTCCTTTTAATCCCTACAGTGATCAGAAGAAAGGCCAGAGCTTCCACAACTTAAGGTGCTTCTTGCTACTCAAGGATTATGGCAATTCCACTTGGTAATCTCATCACCATCTCCAGACTGATTCTAGTATCCACAGACTACCCATCTCAAATCTTGAGTCAGCTCAAGGAATGAATGAGTGAAAGGACAAGTGAATGACCCAGAGCCTGGTCTAAGCCCCTCAGCTCTCCTCATCCTCAGTGACCTACAGAATATACATATTTAAACTAAATAATTTTATGCTGTTTTGTACTGCTCAGTAACTTGCTTTTTTTTTTCGCTGAATTGTTTGATATCCTTTTATGTCACTATGCATACGTCTTTCTTGTTCTTTTAGCTGCTGCAAGCATTCTTTTAATCCAGCAATCTCACTTGTAGAAATATTTCTCTTAATGTACACAACTCAGATACTGAGTGGTGAGGATTCAAAGCTAGAGGAAGGATCAGAGAGTAGGAAGAAGGTCAAACAACCAAAAACACTGTGCACACAAAATGAATACAGTGCCCAGCTGTCCCCCACACACACCTGTAGGGGCCCACTCGACACTTTATTAAGGCTCTTATTTAACTGTTCTCTGAGCATCTTTGTGGTGTGTGATTTTTTAAAATAACTATCCAAGTATATTGTATGTTACTTTTACATTTTTAAAGCAATTCCGTTATATTATTTCATTTGATCTTCACAAATTGGCTGTTCGTGAAGTACTATCTTTCCAGTTTGCAGACATATAAACTAAGGCTTAGGAAATTTTCACTTAGTAGTAAGTTCAAGTTCATGTGAATAGTGACAAACAGATACATTATCAAGTTACAAGATGCCTGATCCTTTTATTGAGTCATTCGGTCATCCATTCTTTAGATTATTTTAAGAACATACTATGTGTCAGGTGCTTAGAATTTAAATAATAGAGTAAGTTTTCTCTTTCAAAAGCTTATTTCTCACTCAATTTTGATCCTTCTGCTGTCAAGTCATTCTATTAATTTTAAAAACAGAGCCTCTATTCAGGTCAAAAGTAGTTGAGGGCTTCCCTGGTGGCGCAGTGGTTGAGAGTCTGCCTGCCGATGCAGGGGAACAGGTTCGTACCCCGGTCCGGGAAGATCCCACATGTCGTGGAGTGGCTAGGCCCGTGAGCCATGGCCACTGAGCCTGCACGTCCGGAGCCTCTGCTCCACAATGGGAGAGGCCACAACAGTGAGAGGCCTGCATACTGAAAAAAAAAAAAAAAAAAAAAAAAAACAGTTGAATAAGCATTATGTTTGGCTTTTCTCCATTTTGATATCTCACTAAAATGATACATTCTTTTAAGAGACAGAAACTAAAAACAGTAATTTCCTTAATGATGGTAAGCCTGTGAAATAAAGTTTACTAATAGAAGAAAGTAAGATGAAGTTGATGATATAAATGGGTCAGAAGTAAGAGCTAATCTGATAAGAAGTTTTTTTTAAGTCTCCATATTCAGATTCTGAAATTGGGCCAAAGTAAGATTTGTGGATCAAAAATACAGAAATTAATTAGAAAATATACAAACTAGAATGATGATTTTTTTTTTTTCAATTCACTTATTTTTGACTGTGTTGGGTCTTTGTTGTTGCTTTCAAGCTTTCTCTAGTTTTGGCAAGCTGGGGCTACTCTTCATTGTGGTGTACAGGCTTCTCATTGTGTTGGCTTCTCTTGTTGTAGAGCATGGGCTCTAGGCATGCGGGCTCAGTAGTTGTGGCTCACGGGCTTAGTTGCTCTGCAGCATGTGGGGTCTTCCCAGACTAGGGCTCAAACCTCTGTCCTACATTAGCAAGTGGATTCTTAAGCACTGCACCCCCAGGGAAGTCCCAGAATGATGATCTCTGTGCCCTGCTTCCACATGATGCTGACTGGCTCTAAGACTGGATTGCAATTTAATTCAACAATCTTGCCAATCTCTTCTTTGACAGAGAGGAAAGATACATGAATCATACCTCAGAGACAGAATATCCTGGTTCAATTTTCAAAATAACCTGCATTGGGGGAGTGACTAGAACATGGGATAAAAATATTCTTCTGTATATAGTGTGATTTTAACACAGTAACTCCATCATCAGAAACCACAGCCAATTAACATCCTAGAATCATGAAGATGTGAATAAATGACCTGAAAGAAGGAATGTCAAGCTTAGTATAAGTGATATGTTTTTTTTTTAGCTGAAGGGTCTTCTGATTATGTTGATCATACAACTGTCTATTCTTTCAACATTTATGGTCATTTTGCAATTTTATTGAGATATAAAAATCATGAAAGATTTAAGTGACATAAAGAGGGCTAACAATAAAGCATCTGTTTTATTGTCAAATAACTAAAGTTCTATCAATGTTTTAACATGTAAGACAACTGGATGATGACATAGATGATGTTGGTATTAACCAAATCTAGACTACTTTCTATGTGACAGAAACTGTGTTAAGAATTTTACATAAAGTGTATCATCTAAAAAATACTGGAAGCTTAAGAGATATATTTGTATTCAAATTTTACAGCTGGGTAAACTGAGAATGTTATGTTATTGTGACTTGTATGTAAAAAACCCAGTATTAAAAACCAAATAAATCCCTATCTATTAATAGCACTTACTATTAATAGAGAGCCATCTTATACATTCACAGTATAATAAGTCCTCAGTTAGATCTTACTCCACCTAATCAATATTTTGTCACTTAAGATATACCCAGTGCCATATATATATATATATATATATATATATATATATATACACAATACACACACATGTATATACATAGCAAACTTAGAAAGCTATTTAAAATTCACATGTTGCTATTACTATCCTTACAGTCTTACAATAGTATGATTAGTTGCAAAAAATAAGAACACTGTAGGACAACCACAACAAGCATATGAAAATTGTCACAAGTTCATTTCAATGGGGAAAAGCATACCGGAAATTGTAGGAAGAGATAAAGGAAGATACGCACATGACTATTGAAGGTGTGTGTGCAGATCATGTCATTAATTATTTATGCAATATCATGTTAAAGATAGCACTGAAGACTTCCAGACTTGTAAATGTCTTTCACTCCAGTGTAATACCTGAAATTTCACTTTCAGAGTGCCATATATTTCCACTTAAAACCTGATCATTAGGAACAATACAACCTTCCTGAAAGAAGTGATGTTTCAACTCTTCAAGTGAATAAACTTAACACTCTCTATGCGACAATTTTTGAAAATGAAGTAACACAGTTGTTCAAGAAAACCGAGTTAGATATGCAAGCGTGGAGTAATGAACAGAGCAAACTTCTAGAATTCATTTTTGCCTGTGGCCAAAAATAATTGTAGTGTTCTTCTGAATTTTTCTGTATGCAAAAAATAAATCTATCTCATCCCTGAAGTGTGAGTTGAATTAAATGTTGATATAGTTTATATATTACTGAGAAAATATGAAAATAGATAGAAATTGTGGGCCCTTTCTGTGTAAGCACGAGGTACAGGGAGAGAACATGTTCAATGTCCTCCAGCAGACTTTTAATTATCCATCATATTCATTAAAAACCTTATCAAATAGCTTGGGAAACAAGTGTTAATTATACCCAAAATGTGATAGAATGTAAACTCCATGAGGGAAGGGATTTTGATCAACTTGCTTACCTCTGTTTATTCCAGTCCTTCCTGTGCTTAGAACAGTGTCAAGTACATATACACATGGGATGAACTATGTACCAACATGGCTCTAGATATTGTGATTATGCTCTAACTTGCTGCCATGTGCTAGCTATGTGGTCTTTGTTGAGTATAATGACCACACCAATCTCACCGGAATGTGAAGAAGATTGAGAGGTGTATAGTAATGATTTAGTACAGGATCTGACACATGATAAATATTTTTTTAATTTAAGATTTTTTTAAACAAAATTTCTATTATTGGTTGCATGTATTTTAATCCCAGTTACTCTGATTATTTTTTGCATTACTCCGTTAGTTTGCTGAGAAGCTTTCTCAATACTCTTGGTCTGCTTTTTCACAGATGACTAGATAAATATTTATGAAATCTCTATGTGCAAGGATAGGTCTTTAGCCAATAAGTTCTTGGTAAATTCTCTCTCAGTCAAAGTCAAGTATACAAATTCTAAATCAAACTAGGTTAAACATTTTTAATATGGGGGAATTGAGGACCATTCCCAGCCCATGAGAATTTTGTCACTGTTATTTTAATTCAATAAAATCACATGTACAGAAGAGCTTGTGAAAATATGCTATGACATACTATGACTTTTAAGAACTATTAATATTGGTATTAATTGGAGTCACACAGTCACAAGAAGTCAGAGAAAATGAAATAATTCAGTCCAAATTTCAGTGATTATAGATCTCAAAATGTGTGATGCAGTGCTGTGAGTTAGAAAATTTTCATATTCCTTGCTGCATTTGACATCATGTAGCCCCAGCCTTCCTGTCTTCTCCTTATAGTCTTATAAGAAAATAAGGCTTTATTCTATGCCCTGGTGAAGTTCCATTTCAAATCTAGGCAGCAGACAGGATGGAGTTGCTACACAACTCTCTTCTTCTTAAAAACATATTATCCCCTAATGGGTATATTCTCACCTTCCCACCCTTTCCTGGGAGAAAACACTCCATGACATTTTAAAAATATGTGCTGAAAATTGGCAGGCACAAGCACCCTAAAAGACTATAAAATAAACATGAATCCCTTTTGAAAAAAACTTTATATTTTCATCACATCCTCTGTAAGCTAACACACTGCACTGTTTACAGTCTTCCACTACAATATATTTTGAAACGATTACCTTCTTCTGAGTCATTTGTGTCATAATGCTCTCCATAGGTACCCATAAAATGAAAATGTAAGCTGTTTTTATTGGCCACACTACATCTTAATTGAAAATATTAAAGGGGATTGCTCTCCTACTGATTTTTTTCCTCCATTTAATTGGATAATCATATGATATTTTTAATGGAATAATCTTGAAAGAAAATATGAATCTAATTTAAATTCAAGCTGGATTTAAGATATTTAAGAGATTATCCCAGAGTAGCAGAGGGTGCATGAGGCAATAAACATCTGTTCATTCCTGACCACTAGCCTTGGTGTTTATGAGCTTGGAGGGTATTTATTTTCAGGAGACATGATTCTCTAGATTTTAGCTTCAGCTGTTTTACTGCTGTGTTTTTAGTGAAAAAATTTAAATGTATCAGCAGATTTTTGTCCATTTTTTCACCTCTCTCTTTGTACTTTTATCAAAACACAATTCTGACTAATAAATAATTGTCCCAAGGAATCATTACACCTTACTGAGAAGAATTCAGTTATTTATTCATTATTGGTTACAATAGGGTATAAATAGATAAACCAAACCATGTAACAGCAACTGGGCATGTCCTTCGGTAAGATCAAGATAGCCTCAGTGGTAGAAAATTAAATATTTCATTCATTTGAGAGCTTTTGAGTGTCTATCATTGTCATAACACAGTGGAAACTACTCTAAGCTAAATAAAGATAAGTCCCAACAATCTCAGCATTTGTAGTCTAGTGAGGAAGATCATCCTACCCTTGTGAAACCTAAAATAATATCTCTGCACTCTTAGGCATTCAGGATAATATAAGTAATGACAGAAATGGGTTTGTAATAATGCTCACTAAATGAATGGTACAGGTGATAACTGAGATGCAAATTCAGAGAAGAGTCAGATCATAGTGGGCTCAGGTAGACAAATAAGAGTTCACTTTAGAATATTGGCTTTGACTTTCAGGGATATAAAATATGGGATTTTGGTAAAACAAACTCAAACAGATGCTGCAGGGTGTATTAATACTCATGGACGGCTAGGAGACAAAGCTTATAAGTATGTCAACTGAAGTTTCTCTGGCCCTACGAACCTGTGAGTACAAAAGAGCTCCTATTAATAGCAGTAATGCCTATATAATGGGTTTCTGTCCTCTGTCTAATTCAAGTTGAAGTCCTCTGCAGATTTTCCTAGAGAACATCTAAGAACCAATAGGTAGCATCACACCTATGTCTGTAATCACCTCTCTGTCAGGCATTACATAACTTCTCTAAAACAGAGTTGTTGCTTCTCTAAGTCTTGCTACTCTCTTTCCAGTTTGCATAATCCCATTTTTAGCACTCCCCCTGTAACACTGAGCAATGTAGTTTTAGGAACACCTCTCCTAGAAACCACCATCTCCTGGACTCTTTCAATGTACACTGCTAGTGAAAATCCAAATTCATAGAAGCCTAAGGTGTCCAAACTTCACCTGTTTGCAAGGTAAAATGTAGCCCACCTCTCACCACTTTGCATACACTCACTTAGAGGAATCTCAAGAATGTAATATTTATATTCCAAGGCCCCCAAAAACTTATGGTGAAGCTACTCTTCTGTATTACTTATGGTTCTTGGCTCCTCCTGATGGCTCAGACTTTAAGCCTTTGGTTTCTAGGTCATCAGTTTTTTGAAGTCAGAGCTTTGTTTTTGGGTCAGCTAATCAGGGTGGACTTCTTCACCTCAGATGAGTTCCAACTAAGGTGGATTTTTCCCATTTCTTTATAGAAATACTGTTGCTGTGGAATCTTCCAACAGGTCATCAACCCTATGTAATCAAGCCTTAGGTCTTGCAGCAGTGATTAACACCTGGGCTTGAGATAATATGTAGAAGTTTGTATCTCACAGGAAATACAAGACATTAACACATGTCAGCTGTTATCATTCTCATGGACTTATATTTTGATAACTGAAATGTTCTCACATTGTGTATTTAATATATGAATTCACTTAGAGCATAAGGCATCCACACAGGACCCCTTTGGGCACTTCCAAGTGACTTGTGAGATTACAAAACAGTTTTAGAGCCTGGCCTACAGATTAATATTTGGTTTGAGAATAGTTACAAAGAAATGCATAAGATTTTAAATGGCTTTAGAGAGCTTCAAGGAATAATAGGAATGAATTTTTGAAATTGTACATTACTCTATTAAATAACGTATACTCCATCTTTGAGTTAGCTCTTTTACTGCAGAAAAGAAATATGTTGGCCAGGGATTTAAGCAACCAGTTATTGATTGTCAGTGGTATAAGTGGTGATCTTAATTCATTGTAGACCAGAGCAAAATTTCTTCAAGGTGAATGCCTCATCAAATGACCATTTGTTTTCATTTGGGGCCAAGATTTCAGTGGTATCTTTGCTCATAAGAGAGAAAGAATCTTTAGAAAAATATACTATATTCGGTGAGGAATGAAAGTTAAGTGAATCATGAGGCAGAAATGAATATGCAAATGTGTGTGGTCTATGACCTGATAATATTGTTCCTGTTCTTGTATATCTAGGGTCTTTAATTTAATGCCCTCTGTACAACCAAGGCCTTGAAAAGGGTAAATAGTATAAATCTCCTTTTATACATATATGCACATTTAATATTAGCTCCTTGGATTTTATCATTGCTAGTTTCAGATGTGACTTTAATATTTTATTCTTTTCAACGTATGTGTTTTCATTTCTGGCCCTTGTGTTCTTCATGTATCAAATGAAGATTATTGAACCTGACAATCTCATATATCTTCTATTCTAGCATTCCATGGTGCTCTGATTCTCTTTCTCTAGTCCCACCTACTGTCTAAGAATCAGTTCCCTCTTTTAGGGCTGATTTCTGTCCCATGAATAATATATAAAAGTTTAGGGAAGGAACTTTCCAGAACAATAAAATATCCTTGATTCTATTTCCCTTTATGTTGTATATTTATATTCTACTTGGCCTGCTATTATTTATGTAAGTGACTTTGTAATTGAACCACCTTTTATAAGTGTCATTCTGATTTATTTTAGTTTTTTTTTTTTTTTTTTTTTTCTGAAGCTGCTGCAAGACCCAGGCCTTTCTTCACTACCTGGTATATATATTGGTCTTTTAGATTTTTATACACTCCATTCTTAATATTTGACACATATTGGAGATAACAGTATTTGGTAACCAAGTCTCAAGGATGATGCATATTTTTATGCTTTGTATCTGGCTTGTTGAAAGATTGTTTTGAATCCATGTTTTCAAAAACTCATGGTATCAAAATCACAACCACAGGGGAATAGAAATTACATTTACTTCTTCTTGTGTATTTTAAGATTTTATTTTCCAAATATTAGGAAGATAATATGAACTGTTATTTATAAAGCTCCTGGTCACACTTTTCTTTTTTTAAATTGAAGTATAGTTGAGTTACAGTATTGTATTAGTTTCAGGTATACAACATAGTGATTCAGTATTTTTATAGATATACTTCATTTAAAGTTATTGTAAAATAATGGCTATATTTCTCTGTGCTGTACAATATATCCTTGTAGCTTATTTATTTTGTACATAGTAGTTGGTACCACTTAAACTTCTACCCCTATTTTGCCTGTCCCCCTTTTCCTCTCCCCACTGGCAGCCACTAGTTTGTTCTCTATAACTGGGAATCTGTTTCTGTTTTGCTATATTCATTTATTTGTTTTATTTATATATTTTTAGATTCTACATATAGTGATAACAAACAATATTTGTCTTTGTCTGACATTTCACTAAGCATTATACCCCCTAGGTCTATGCATGTTCTTGCAAATGCAGAATTGTATTATTTTTTATGGCTGAGTAATGTTCCAAATCACATCTTCTTTACCCATTCATCTATTGATGGACACTTAGGTTGCTGACATATCTTGGATGTTTTAAACAATGTTACTTTGAACATTGGGGTGCATGTACTTTTTTAAATTAATGTTTTCATTTTCTTCATATGTTTTCTCAGGAGTGGAATTGCTAGATCATATGGTAGCTCTATTTTACATTTTTTGAAGAACTTTCATACTGTTCTCCAAAGAGGCTGCACCAGTTTACATTTGCAAGTTCCTGGTGACTCTTAAACCTCAAAAACTTGAGATCCTGTGACTGTCATCTCTTGATAGCCCACTGCAGTCCATTGCTTTCACTATGATCTAAATTTATGTACTGGGGGAAAGAGTGTCATTCCTTCTTTGAAACACATTAAATTTGGAAACAGAGGATGTACACAGCCTTTTAGGCCCCGGAGTATACAAGAAGTCAGACAAATATCTTCATAGTCCTCTAATTCATAAATATAATGTGACTAAGCATGCAACAGGGTAGCATGAAAGGAAGGGATTATTTTACTATTATTTATAATAGTTTTATTTTAAAAAATCTGTGTTATTACCTTGATAAACACTAGTGCAGAGGTTGTTTTTCTCAATATAGCATGGGGTTTGAATGAAATATTGCATGTCCTGTGTGTTTTAGCTACATATTTTACTTTCTGATTCTCTGATACATTTTGGGGGTCTTGCTTTTTTGTAGGTAATAGTTCAAGTTGTATAAATACATGAGATAACCAAAGAAACATTAAAGAAGGGGCAGAGAAGAAGGTCAGGATCATAACCCAGGAGGCTTCTTGTATTGAATGGTTATATCAATGAGGGATAGTCAAAGGATAAGAGTAGTGTTAGGGTTATATATGAAGGACAAGAAGACTTTGACATTATAGACCAGGGAGAAGAAAAATTTAAGAAGGAGAAGAGACAGTCAACAGTGTCAAATATTACAGATGATACATAAGACAAAGACAGGAATATGACAGTAAATCTAAGAAATTGGAGGAAAATATTTCTGTGCAAAATTGTGGGACGTTATGACATATTTATTTAACTTACTCCACCCCCACCTCGACTGCACCACACACAAAATGTTGTAAAGCAATATCTTGTTTATAGGGAGAGTTTATAACCACCTGATGAAAGAAAAATTGATAGTCATTGGTATATTAACACATTGTTTCTTTCTTTGGGTTACTATGGAAACATGGTACAAATGAATGATAAATTAATTCTCAGAATTTAGGTCCAAGATGCTTATCCATAAATATTAGAACATCATATGCCTTTCTCAGCCAATATCTTTGCATAACTTCTTTTTTTTTTTTTTTTTTTTTTTTTTTTGTGGTACGTGGGCCTCTCACTGTTGTGGCCTCTCCCATTGCAGAACACAGGTTCTGGACGTGCAGGCTCAGCGGCCATGGCTCACGGGCCCAGCCGCTCCATGGCACATGGGATCTTCCCTCACCGGGGAATGAACCCGTGTCCCCTGCATCGGCAGATGGACTCAACCAATGTGCCACCAGCGAAGCACTGCATAACTTCTTTTTAATGGTGGACAATGCCTCTAAGCCTGTCACTTAAACTTTCACATAGAAGTGACTCATCTTCTTATGAAACTCATTACTCCACTGAAACTTTTTAGGACATGAAGTGACATAGAAAATTTAAAGTCCGCCACTGTCATTTTGATGACATTAATTAAGCAGTAAGACCCAGCAGTACAGGAACTACATTGTATTAATTCATGTCTTGGGATGAATGTTCAAAATGGTGCTTGGGAATGAAATCACAGGGCTCCCATTAATGTCATGAGTCTATGTGGATTCATGCTGGACACCTGCTTTTCAATTCTGACATTGATGGTAACTATGGGTTCTGAACTTATCTTAATCCTTGTGGAAATGTGATTGTGCCTCAGTTCCTTTCTGAATACTTCTGTTCAAGAACATTTTATTTGCCAATAATTTTCCTCATATTAAAGATACAATTTTAAAAATTTAGGTAAATTCAGATGCATAATTAGAAAATCAGAGATATATGGATGACACCTAATTTCATGGAAAGGCAATTTAATAATGTCATGTTAATGTGTGGACAGAAACAAAAGTGTGCTGGAGTAGAAGCCCATCTATGGATATATTGGAAGATACTCTATTTTCAAACAAGAATATAGACCACTAAGACTGAGAGTTGTAGCTGGTGTCCTAGTTATGGATAGGTAAGATTCAGAATCCAGGAATTCATGAATACAGTATCATTTCAAATTCTCAACATCTCAAATTCCATGAAAAAAAAATCATCTTTGGACAAGTGTTTCTGCTTGTTTGTTTGTTTTCTGTCAGTGTTTTCTACTCCCTGTTTAGTGTTGATGATACTTTGGATCAATTTTCATTAGTAATATTTAGGAACTTAGAAGTTTTTCCTGAATTAAAGGGTTCTTTAATTGTGATCCCTGTCTAAGATCAACAGCATCACCTGGAAAATTGTTAGAAATGCAAATTATCATACCTCACCACAAACATACTGAATCAGAAACCCTGAAGTTGGGATCCAGAAACTGTATTTTAACCAAGCTGTCTGGGTAATTTTGAGAATGATAAAATTTGAAAGACAAAGTTATAATTGAAGCAGAAATGCTGTCATTATTTCTGCACATTCTCTATCTTTTGCTATCAGAGAGAGCCTCTTGCTTACAGGCCTGCTAGAAAACTCTTTTAGGAGTTTACATTAACATTTAATGTTGCTTTAATTTCATTAGAATTCAGTAAGTCAGTTTGGCTCTCCCTATAAAATGTACCTATCAGGATCTGCCTAGTTCTTTTCCCTCAAAAGTCTATAGATAGATAGACTTACAGCTATTTATCTATCTATAATGAACATAACTTTAATCCTACCAGAAGCTTGGCTTTCATATGTAATTATTTGAATTGGCTCAGCATTATGGCAACAGTGGTTTTAGTTTGTCTCTGACCTTGTACCTTTTTCTAGTACACAAGATGCCCATTTTGATTTTGTGATGCAATCAGCAACTTCTTTCTTTCTTTCTTCCTTTTTGATTGGTAACTAGACCCCTGCCTTACAGTCTCAACCTCTATCTATCTTGATACATATTTCCTCTAGGACCAGAGATGTACCTTCCTCTAATAAGTTCCTCTGAGAGACTGATCAGCCATAGAACTGAACTTCAAACACCATCTTATTGGATTTCTGCATATGGTTCTATTCCTGAAACATGTTCATGCTCCATCTGACTCTTACAATGCTCCCCTTTCTACCTATTGGATCTGCCTGATAGTGGCTGCTTGTCTGCACACACTCTCTGAAGTTCTTCTCTCTGGACTCAGTGTCCAATCTTCCTTTCTTCTTCGAGTAAAACCTGTCTTCACCATGAGAACTTCCCAACTGTTTTGTCTGCATCTAGCCTTTCCTAGCTGACACCATTATATTCTGGTTAGCTCTTTTGTTACTAACCCCCCAATTTGAAAATGCTATGACAACTTCTATCTAGGAATCTTTCTATTGCCTATTTAAGATAAATGGGCTTATTACCACAGACGTAGCAAAATTAATCTTCACTGGCAAAGGCTATATTCAGGCGAAGACCACCACACTCATAACACAGAGGTTAGGAGATGACTTCTGGAATCAGTCTTGTTTCAAAATCTAGCTCAAGTTCTTGGTAGCTTTGTGATTTCAGCAAGTTGCTGAACTCTCCTAAATATCAGGATTTTGGTTTCTGTTTTTTTTCTATAAACTAGTAATAATACTACCACTCTTGACATAGGATTATTGAAAAGAGTAAAAGAGCCAAGAAGAGCTCCTGACATATATTAATCCTCAATAAAGGTTCATTATTGTTGTTACCCTATTCATTTCCTGAGGATACCAAGGTGAATTGCATTGTGGTCCCTGGTCTCAAGAAGTCAAAAATTAAGTAGAGGAAATTAAATACATGTTTAAATAGTGATAAATGTTAGCAAAGATGTACAAATAAAATTATATATTAAAGAGTTGGAAGCAATACTTTTGATTAGGGGAATCAGGAAAAAGATCCTGGAGGTGTTAGCATTTAACTATTTTTGCATTTGGGAGAGATTTTTTTTTTAGCAAAACTAATGACAAGGGGTGACATAGGTGTGAGGATTACGATGGTTTCCAGATTCTGCATTAAACTGGAAGCGTTAAGATACTATGTAATTTAATCCTCATGGGAAACAAAATGTGATAGTGTTTGTTATCTTCATCTTAAAGATGAGGAAACACAGTTTGAAAGTCAATGGGAGTGGTTAGAAGCTGGATCAGAATAGCTAAAAAACAGGAGTCTTGGAGTCCAAACCCTGGTCTAAATCACAATTTCCCTTCCAGCAGCCTGGAAAGAACAAGCAGTTCACCCCATTTCTCTTTGAACATCTTTACTAATAGGGCACTCATGAGGTGATTTATTCTATTACTGGAGAGTTCTAGGGTTTTTTGAATATTATTTTTAGAAATAATATTTCTCCAATTACTTTAGTTTTTTTCTCTGATCTTTTCAATATTATGTTAGGGAAAAAAACCCTGACAGTTCAGAGGTGAATCATTGTGACAGGGTTAGTAGAGCCTATCACATGACTCATACAGAGCAGGGTAACTTGATTGTTTTTTAAGTGAGATATATTGATTTGGATAAAATAAATAGCTTTTATTTTTGAGTCAACATAGATATTGGGTGTGGTTTTACAAGATAGAATGAATGTAGCCAATACATTTATTTTCAAAGACAATAATCATAGCCTAGACAAGCAAGTGAGAGAAAAGCAGAATGGTGGCTTTTGAATTTACATGAAGAAATTTGCTGAGATGCTTCATATATTAGATTATCAGCTGGATTGTATGTGTTAAGAGAGTTATACAGACCAAGAGGATAAAAGAGTTAGAATGTGGTTAGACTGTATTTTAAATCAAGACATCAGTCATTTCAAACTGAGTTTTAAAATAGCATTAATATACACTATGCCCACTCTCATTATCCAGTTTAAATGCATGTTTTATCTATGCCACACGATATCTTTTTTGCCTCTTCAAGGTATCTTGCAAGGTTCATTTCATGTCCCAATCTTTCCTTTGTTACATATTCTAAGCTCTATCTGACTCTGCTCTTTGTGATACTCATTGGCTCTCCCACAAAATCTAGCAATGGATTAAATAAAGTTTACTTTTTCTCCAATATTTATATGTATTTGATTTTCTTCCCTAGATGACTGTAAAATAATCTCAAGCAAAAATTATGTCTTATGTTTTTTCACTGTTTCAGTAAATATTTGTTTCAATGATAAAATTGATGGAATAAATTTGTGTGTGTTTGTGGTGTATGTGAGTGTGTGTGTGTGTGTGTGTGTGTAACTTCTCAGTATGTAAAGTAAAAAATACAGGGCAAAGTAGAAATCCACTAAAACCTATTACTAGAGAGAAATAGAGTAGAGTTAGTACACACCATATAAAAATGCTAGGTTTCTCTTTAAAAATAATTTTATTTTGAGATAATTAAAAAAATCTCTCTACAGTGTCATTTATTAACATTTCTTTGCTTTTTAGGCTTCTTTCTCATAGGAATGACAATTAGTATTGGTATAAATATATAGTTCTGCATATCAATATAGACCTAGATCTACATATAGACTAGATATAGTTATAGATATCTCTATTGCTTCTATTTCTTGGAGAAGCCAGACTAATATCTAGTACATACTGATTCCTACTAAATCTGAATAACTCCAACCTCTCACTTCACTGCCCTTGGAGCTGGTACTTACCAGCAGATGTATCTGTGGGTTAAGACACGATACCTCAGTGAGCTCTTCTGTCTCCTTAGTAAAACTTCTGTCAGAAGAAGTTATTTCCTAATCCAAAATCCTGAATATAATTTTTTTAATTTTCTTATTTGTACCTTACCTCTTCACTGTTTTTTAAATTCCATTATTTCCTTAGCTGATAATAAAATATTTTTCTCAATAAAATTTATTATATTACATTTTAAAATTAAGATATATACTGTATATATATATATATATATATGACAGTATATTAGCAATATACTGTCATGGTATATTGCTTCAAGTAGTTTAAAAGTCTAGAAGGTTAGAGAACCCTAAAGACTCCACACGAAAACTATTGGAACTAATAAATGAATTTAGCAAGGTAGCTGGATAAAACATTAATAAACAGAAATCTGCATTTCTTTACACTAATAATGAAATAACAGGAAGAGAAAGTAAAAAGGCAATCCTGTTTAAAATTGTATTAAAAAATACCTAGGAATAAACTTAACCAAGGAGTTGTGAGACCTATATGCTGAAAACTATAAAACATTGATAAAGGAAATTGACAATGATTCAAATAAATGAAAAGCTATCCAATATTCTTGCATCAAAAAAATATATATCATTAAAATGTCCATAATGCCCAAAGCAATCTACAGATTTAATGTGACCCTTAACAAAATACTTATTACATTTTTCACAGAACTAGAACAAAAAATCCAAAAATTTTTTATGGAACGACAAAAGACCCAGAATTGCCAAAGCAATCTTAGGAAAAAGAACAAAGCTGGAGGAATAACCCTTCCAGATGTTAGACAATACTACAAAGCTATAGTAATCAAAACTATAGTATATAGTATTGGCATAAAATGACATCTGGATCAGTGGAGCAGAATAGAGAGCCCAGAAATAAACCCACATACCTACTGTCAGTTAATCTATGACAAAATAGGCAAAAATATACAATGGAGAAAAGACAGTGTCCTCAGCAAGTGACACTGGGAAAGCTGAACAGCTACATGTAAATCAATTAAATTAGAACACTCCTTCACACCATATGCATAAATAAACTCAACATTATTTAAAGACCTAAATATAAGACACAACACCATAAAACTCCTAGAAAAGAGGATAGGCAACACATTCTCAGACATAAATTGTATCAATATTTTCTTAGATCAGTCTCCCAAGGCAAAAGAAATTAAAGCAAAAATAAGCAAATGGGACCTAATCAAATTTAAAAACTTTTGCACAGCAAAGGGAACAATCAACAAAATAAAAAGACAACCTACAGAATGGGAGAAAATATTTGCAAATAATGTGACCTACAAGGGGTTAGTTTTCAAAATATACAAACAGCTCATACAACACAATACTAAAAAAAAAAAAAAAAAATAGAAGTATACAAAGTTTGTGTGTGTGTATGTGTGTGTGTTTGCTAAACCTCATACATGGAAGCTGGTCCAATTGTTAACAAGTATCCACAAACATAATATACATACATGTCTTAATATATAAATGCCTACACACACGTTTACATTTAAAATATTGTTGAATTTCATTTTATATTTCAAAAAATAAAATTTTGTATCATAGAATGCAGTTCTAAAGGAAATCTTATAAATGCTTTCAAATACACCTCTTCATTTATGTATGAGATCATAGACCCAAAAAAACAAATATCTTTTTCAAGATTGTATTGTAAGATCTGGGATTGAACTAAGAATTTTTGAACTCTAATCCATTTTCTTTCTAAGATATCATGTTGTCTCAAGCAAGAAATAACTGAACACCCAATATATATTAAAAATTGTTCTATGCAAGGAGAAAAGCTTGACAATTTCTTTTAAGACTCTTACAATCTAGTTGAGTGGGTAATAATAACTGACACTTTCTCATTCTTATTACATGCCCACTGACACACATGCATTTTGCAATTTAATCCTTCAATTAACCTACACAATATATCCAATACACAGTGAAGACAGTGAAATTCAGCCAGGTAAACCATGGATTCAAGGCAAAAGATTGAACATTGAACCCAGATCCTAATCCTCTCACTACCTCAAGCCCTCTCAACTCTAAGAAAAACTGTCATCAATTTTTTGTTCTTGAGCTGGGCTTTTTGAAATCAGTGAAGGAACAAATGCTAAACTTTCTGAATACAAAGTGATATAGCCCTGTTGTCTGCTTCTCCAACTCAAAGCCACACTAATTCTCAAAGTTAGAATGTGTCCCAAGCACCTTGTAAGAAGTACGTTTTTGTTTAGCATATTCTATCTCCCAAAGGCCAGCCTGTGCTTACCTAACTCATAGACACTTGATGGAGTATGTTCCCTTTGTAACTGATCTATTAGTGTAAACCATACTGTCTCAGCATTGTGCAATGACAATTGACCTATTACAAAGTAGAACACTTGATTGCAAACCTGCTGCTCCTCATATACAAATGCATACAACACTTTTCATTTAGGTAAATGCAATGAAACAAACATGCTACAAATTTTCTCAAGCCACACCCACTGCGTGAGGTTGGAGAGAATCCATTTATAATTTGAATAGCAATTATTTAGACCTCTAGACTTCCAAAAGAATGAAGCAGGGCAAACATCAGGGCAAGAAAATTAAAGCATTTCACCTCTCCTCACATCTAAGCTTGAACCTCAGCTCTGGGGCATAACTTAAGATTTATATTAAAGTGTTTCATTTGCAGCCAGTTAGGCCTAGGATTAGATTCTGCAGCCTCCTTGCATATGAGGACAAGAGTGTGATTTCCAGCAACCTTACTTCCACTCCCTTACCCCTTCACACATCCCTTCAGAACCATCACTGCCTTCATTGAAACAATTTCATTTGTACTTAGGAATGCATTACAGCCAGTAAGCGGAAGGTACAGAACAAGCTTAACAACTGTAGCTTTTTTTACCATCCAATATTACAAATCTTATATTTCACTGTGGTGTAAGGTCTCTGATTACATCAACCTCTCCAAATTATGTTGAAATGAAGGCCATTCAATTTGCTACAATCAGTAACTTTTGAAAGAGCCCACATAATTGATTTCACAGTAATATAGGCATAGGTGACTGAGAGCCTCAGCTTCATTTAGACAATGTTTTCTTTCATTCCAAAGTGCAGTATTCAATAGAAATCAATTTTTTTCCCAACAGTTGGCAGCTAAGTTTTGGCACATATGAAGTTGTTGTTGTGTTTTGTTTTGTTGTTGTTGTTTTTCCTTTTTTTATGGTGTAGAAACACAAAAATTGAAATTAATGCCCAGGGTGATCTAATGGACATTGACAGGCTTTAGGCGAAAAAACTTCTTTTCGGAACTCACCCTGATGAGGATTTCAGCCAGCAGGCAAGGAGACATTCTGAATGCCATGCAGACCTCCAATGACATTTGTTTGGGAGGTAGTTTCTCAGCACCCAGTGTACTGAGAGCTGAGTTGTGAATGTGGATATTGTTTCAAATGTTGCTCTTCCTTCTTTGCCTATTTATAGTGTGATCTGATTTTAACTCCATTTTGAGTAACAACTGCTGATGATCTTCACTATTTCCAGATGACTTTGACCTTCAGAAGGATAAAAATGTACACTGCGAATGTACTTTTACTGACTAAACTGGGAACCCTCTCAAAGTTATGGAGGAGACAGGTTCTGACTCAAAGGAGTGTATTGTCAAATACTCCCTAGGTTTTCATTTAGGAGTTAGTCAAATAATAATTGTTAAATTCATGACTTTATTAGGGAGATATTTGGTGGGGGTGGGGATAAAGCATACCTTAACTCAAGAGCCTTGTGGACTTGGATTCACTTCTCAGCTGTAAGTTTGACATCTTCATGGCCTGGGAAATTCATTTATCTTCTATGAATCCAGTTTACTGATTAATATGATATTTATTTTATACAATTATTATGAAAATTTTGTCCTCAAAAATGGATATTTATCATGACTATAGAGTTCATACTGGGTACTAGCTGGGTGTCCTTGGGTAACTTACATAATCCTCTGAACCTCAGGTTTCTCAACTGTAAAGTTGGAATAATAATGTCTCTTACGGGCTTCCCTGGTGGCGCAGTGGTTGAGAGTCCGCCTGCCGATGCAGGGGACACGGGTTCATGCCCCAGACCGGGAAGATCCCACATGCCGTGGAGCAGCTGGGCCTGTGAGCCATGGCTGCTGAGCCTGCACGTCCGGAGCCTGTGCTCTGCAACAGGAGAGGCCACAATGGTGAGAGGCCCGCGTACAGCAAAAAAATAAAAATAAAAAAATAAAAAAATAATGTCTCTTACAGTTTTTAAAAGGATGAAATTAAGTAATGTCTGTTCAGTGTTTACCACAGTATCTGGCATTAATCGTGAAAGATTTCATAGTTGTTATTATTATTATAAAACTGTATTTTATTGCTCTAAGTTCCCTTGCTTAATGCCTCTCAGTGAATATGAGTAGCACTCAGTGAAATTACACGGTTAAGTTCTACTGTTGCAAATCATATGCATGCACTACATTTTCAATGTAAACATAATAGAAAAGAAAGCATGTTCATTTAACTTATTACAGAGAATTAGGGTATAATTTTAAAGGTTATTTTCATTGGAAAATGAAATATTGAATGAACAGTTCTGATATTTTGTGCATTTGCAGAAGTCATGGTTGGCTCTGATCCAACAGGACTAGAAGGCTGATGGCAACAAAATAATCAAGGTGGTAAAACTGTATCAAGATCTCGAGGACAAGCAGTATTGTGATCTATCTGTGGTGTCTTCCATGGGAAAGTGACACATGTGACATTATAGATGCCATACCCTTTCCATTACTGGTTTGAGCTTGTTTTGTCACTGTATTATCAGAGTTTACCACACACACTATCTAAAAATAAATTGTGGTTTCTTACTTTATTTGTTCTTTCTTTAAGTTTAGTTTCTCTTCTCTAGTGGCTTTTAATATCTACAACATTGAGAACATTAATCTGTCTAAGTGACAAACACATTTTTCATTATTAAAAAACTTTATGTGGTATTAATAAAATTAGAGCCATATGCTAAAAGAGAGAGATTTATAGAATATATTAGATAAATAGCCTGGGAAACAAATGCAGAGAGAGTCATTATTAAAAGGACAAAATTTAATATGACCTATTACACAAAAAAACAGCTTTGCTATTATACATTTAATATCAGTTTGTTAGCTTGAAAAAAAAAGAGTATCAATTTTCCTTGCAGTAATTAACCATGGCATATATATTTACAAGTGATAACATAGTAATTCTAAATAAAAATCAACCTTGCCACATCATTAGAAAATAGTTTCTTTTCTTTTTTTACCCAATAGCCTTACTGTAAAATTTAGCATGAGCCTCAAGCCACATTATTTGGGGAAAAACAAGACTGATCTCCTTGGATATTGAAAGTGGAAACTACCGTGGTTATGAAAGCAAGATCAGGAACAAAAGGACAGCAAAATCCAATCAAGGATGTCACCAATGAAAGGGAGAATTTTCCTAGGGAGTTCCACTGTTCATTCTCTCATTCATATATTCATATAACAAAATTGTTGTTAAAAATGTCTCATTGGTGAGGCAACTCAGGTCTCAAAAATTAATCCAAATATGTTTTACTAAGCAGAATGATTCATAGGGTTTAAAAATGCATTTAACTTCAAAGTAAAATGAAAGAGATAGTACATATTAAATATTTAGGCCAGATTTTCAACATATTAATTTTTTAATTTAGCAATGAAATTTTTCATTTGGAAATATACAAATTTTTAGAGTGAAAAATTTGCTAATCTTTCAGAAAGTTGTCTCCTTGTTTCTGTTATTCACTCATTTGTGTTAGCTATTTCTTATTGATCTCTCCAGATCTACTCTTCACCCTTTTCCATCATGCTTGTGCCCAAAGAGAATAATCCTTATAAACTAAAGTAAAAAAGCCTGGCCTCTGGCTTCACATTGAGCTTGGTCAATGGAAGGTAGCTGCAGAAGACTAAAGGGCAGGTATGTCAAATTGGGATATTCATTCTTCCTGCTCCCATCTGGCCAAGTTGCCACAGGTTGGGTGTCCCTTTACCAAAGTCCACAACCTGTTTTATATTCCTATCCTTTCCAAATTCTGGTAACCACATACTCCTCTTGTCCTTTCAGGTGTGGTGATGACTTTTTACTGTCATTAGTTCTGGAATACTGCATCATCCCTTATTGGTTTCTTTAAACCTGCCTTCATTTTTCTGCATTATCTCCTTTATTAATATCTCCTCAATTAATCCACATGAGTACACCATCTGTTTCCTGATATGACCCTCAGTGGTACCTTGAAATGGGAGATCCTGGTTCTTCCCTGAGATGTAGCCTCCTCCCCACTCCCCACCATCCTGGTTTTCCTACTAAGTGGCCTAAATTAACATTCTCAGATGCAAAGTGAGGAACGGACTCAAAGATACTTCTAAATAGCAAAGTGGGTCCCTGGGGAAGATGGCAGAAGAGTAAGAAGCAGAGATCACCTTCATCCCCACAGATACACCAGAAATTAATCTACACATGGAACAACTCCTACAGAACAACTACTGAACGCTGGCAAAAGACCTCAGACCCCCCAAAAGGCAATAAACTCCCCACATACATGGGTAGGGCAAAAGAAAAAAGAATAAACAGAGACAAAAGATAGGGACGGGACCTACACCAGTGGGAGTGAGCCGTGAAGGAGGAAAGGTTTCCACACACTAGGAAGCCCCTTCATGGGCAGAGACTGCGGGTGGCAGAGGACAAAAGCTTCCCAGTAGTGGAGGAGAACACAGCAAGAGGGGAGTGGAGGTCAAAGCGGTGAGATTCCCGCACAGAGGATCGGTGCCAACTGGCACTCATCAGCCCAAGAGGCGTGTCTGCTCGGCCGCCAGGGAGGGCGGGACTGGGAGCTGAGGCTCGGGTTTCAGGTTTTGGTCAAAATGCAGGGAGAGGACTGGGGTTGGCAGCATGAACACAGCCTGAAGGGGTTAGTGCACCATGGCTAGCCAGGAGGGAGTCCAGGAAAAAGGTCTATACCTGCCGAAGAGGCAAGAGACTTTTTCTTCCCTCTTTGTTTCCTGGTGCGCAAGGAGAGGGGATTAAGAGCGCTGCTTAAAGGAGCTCCAGAGACGGGTGCGAGCCACAGCTAAAAGCGCGGATTGCAGAGACAGGCGTGGGACACTGGGGCTGCTGCTGCCACCACCAAGAGGCCTGTGTGCGAGCGCAGGTCACTGTCTATGCCTTCTTTCCGGGGAGCCTGTGCAACCCGCCACTGCCAGCATCCCTGGATCCAGGGACGGCTTCCCCGGGAAAGTGCACAGAGCGCCTCGGGCTGGTGCAACATCACGCTAACCTCTGACACCACAGGTTCACCCCACACTCCATGCCCCTCCCTCCCCCCGGCCTGAGTGAGCCAGAGTCCCTGAAGCAGCTGCTCCTTTAACCCCATCCTATCTGAGCGAAGAACAGATGCCCTCCGGCGACCGACACTCAGAGGCGGGGCCAAATCCAAAGCTGAGACCCAGGAGCTCTGACAATAAGGAAGAGAAAGGAAAATCTCTCCCAGCAGCCTCAGAAGCAGTGGATTAAAGCTCCACAATCAACTTGATGTACCCTGCATCTGTGGAATATATGAATAGACAAAGAATCATCCCAAATTGAGGAGGTGGACTTTGAGAGCAAGATTTATAATTTTTTCCCCTTTTCCTCTTTTATGTGAATGTGCATGTGTATGCTTCTGTGTGAGATTTTGTCTGTATAGCTTTGCTTCCACCATTTGTCCCAGGGTTCTATCCATCTTTTTTTTTTGTTATTGTTGTTGTTGTTTTAATTTTTTAATAATTATTTTTATTTTAATAACTCTATTATATTTAACATACTTTATTCTATTTTATTTTATATTTTCTCTGTCTTTTTTCCTACCATCCTTCCTTCCTCCCTCCCTCCCTCCCTCCCTCATTTCATTCATTCTTTCTTTCTTTCTTTCTTTCTTTCTTTCTTTCTACTTCTACTAATTCTTTCCTTCTATTTTTCTCCCTTTTATTCTGAGCCGGGTGGATGAAAGGTTCTTGGTGCTGCAGGGAGGAGTCAGTGCTGTGCCTCTGAGGTGGGAGAGACAACTTCAGGACACTGATCCACAAGAGACCTCCCAGGTCCAAATAATATCAAATGGCGGGGCCTCCCTGGTGGCGCAGTGGTTGAGAGTCCGCCTGCCGATGCAGGGGATACGGGTTCGTGCCCCGGTCTGGGAGGATCCCATATGCCGCGGAGCGGCTGGGCCCGTGAGCCATGGCTGCTGAGCCTGCGCATCCGGAGCCTGTGCTCCGCAACGGGAGAGGCCACAACAGTGAGAGGCCCGCATACCACAAAAAAAAAAAAAAAAAAAAAAAAAAAAAAAAAAAAAAAAATATCAAATGGCGAAAATCTCCAAGATACCTCCATCTCAACACCAGCACCCAGCTTCATTCAACAACCAGCAAGCTACAGTGCTGGACACCCTATGCCAAATCTCTAGCAAGACAGGAACACAACCAAACTCATTAACACGGAGGTTGCCTAAAATCATAATAAGGCCACAGACACCCCAAAACACACAACCAGACATGGACCTGACCACCAGAAAGATAAGATCAAGCCTCATTCACCAGAACACAGGCACCAGTCCCCTCCAACAGGAAGCCTACACAACACACTAAACCAACCTTAGCCACTGGGGACAGACACCAAAAACAACGGGAACTACGAAACTTCAGCCTGAGAAAAGGAGACCCCAAACACAGTAAGATAAGCAAAATAAGAAGACAGAAAAACACACAGCAGGTGAAGGAGCAATATAAAAACCCACCAGACCTAACAAATGAAGAGGAAATAGGTAGGCTACCTGAAAAAGATTTCAGAAAAATGATAGTAAAGATGATCCAAACTCTTGGAAATACAATAGACAAAATGCAAGAAACAGTTAATAAGGACCTAGAAGAACTAAAGATGAATCAAGCAATGATGAGCAACACAATAAATGAAATTAAAAATACTCTAGATGGGATCAATAGCAGAATAACTGAGGCAGAAGAACGGATAAGTGACATGGAAAATAAAATAGTGGTAATAACTGCGGCAGAGCAGAATAAAGAAAAAAGAATGAAAAGAATGGAGGACAGTCTCAGCGACCTCTGGGACAACATTAAATGCATCAACATTCGAATTATAGGTGTTCCACAAGAAGAAGAGAAAAAGAAAGGGAATGAGAAAATATTTGAAGAGATTATAGTTGAAAACTTCCCTACCATGGGAAAGGAAATAGTTAATCAAGTCGAGGAGGCACAGAGAGTCTCATACAGAATAAATCCAAGGAGAAATACACCAAGACACAGAGTAATCAAACTGTCAAAAATTAAGCACAAAGAAAACATATTAAAAGTAGCAAGGGAAAAACAACAAATAACACACAAGGGAATCCCCATCAGGTTAACAGCTGATCTCTCAGCAGAAACTCTACAAGCCAGAAGGGAGAGGCAGGACATATTTAAAGTGATGGAGGAGAAAAACCTGCAACCAAGATTACTTTACATAGCAAGGATCTCATTCAGATTTGATGGAGAAATTAAAACCTTTACAGACAAGCAAAAGCTGAGAGAGTTCAGCACCACCAAACGAGATTAACAACAAATGCTAAAGGAAATTCTCTAAGCAAGAAACACAACAGAAGGAAAAGACCTACAATAACGAACCCAAAACATTTAAGAAAATGAGAATAGGAACATGCATATTGATAATTACCTTGAATGTAAATGGACTAAATGCTCCCACCAAAAGACACAGATTGGCTGAATGGATACAAAAACAAGACCCATATAAATGCTGTCTACAAGAGACCCACTTCAGACCTAGAGACACATACAGACTGAAAGTAAGGGGGTGCCAAAAGATATTCCATGCAAATGGAAACCAAAAGAAAGCTGGAGTAGCAATTCTCATATCAGACAAAATAGACTTTAAAATAAAGACTACTAGAAGAGACAAAGAAGGACACTACATAATGATCAAGGGATCAATCCAAGAACAAGATATAACAATTGTAAATATTTATGCACCCAACATAGGAGCACCTCAATACATAAGGCAAATATAACAGCCATAAAAGGAGAAATCGACAGTAACACACTCATAGTAGGGGACTTCAACACCCCACTTTCACAAATGGACAGATCATTCAAAATGAAAACAAATGAGGAAACAAAAGCTTTAAATGATACATTAAACAAGATGAACTTAATTGATATTTATAGGACATTCCATCCAAAAACAACAGAATACACATTTTTCTCAAGTGCTCATGGAACATTCTCCAGGATAGATCATATCTTGGGTCACAAATCAAGCCTTGGTAAATTTAAGAAAATTGAAATTGTATCAGGTATCCTTTCCAACCACAATGCTGTGAGACTAGATATAAAATAAAGGAAAATATCTGTAAAAAACACAAACACATGGAGGCTAAACAATACACTATTTAATAACGAAGTGATCACTGAAGAAATCAAAGAGGAAATACAAAAAAACACCTAGAAACAAATGACAATGGAGACACGACAACCCAAAACCTATGGGATGCAGCAAAAGCAATTCAAGAGGGAAGTATATAGCAATACTCTCACACCTTAAGAAACAGGAAACACCTCACGTAAACAAGCTGACCTTGCACCTAAAGCAATTAGAGAAAAAAGAACCAAAAACCCCAAAGTTAGGAGAAGTAAAGAAATCATAAAGATCAGATCAGAAATAAATGAAAAAGAAATGAAGGAAACCATAGCAAAGATCAATAAAACTAAAAGCTGGTTCTTTGAGAAGATAAACAAAATTGATAAACCATTATCCAGACTCATCAAGAAAAACAGGGAGAAGACTCAAATCAATAGAATTAGAAATGAAAAAGGAGAAGTAACAACTGACACTGCAGAAATACAAAAGATTATGAGAGATTACTACAAGCAACTCTATGCCAATAAAATGGACAGCCTGGAAGGAATGGACAAATTCTTAGAAATGCACAACCTACCAAGACTGAATCAGCAAGAAATAGAAAATATGAACAGAACAATCACAAACACTGAAATTGAAACTGTGATTAAAAATCTTCCAAAAAACAAAAGCCCAGGACGATATGACTTCACAGTCGAATTCTATCAAACATTTAGAGAAGAGCTAACACCTATCCTTCTAAAAATCTTCAAAAATATAGCAGAGGGAAGACTCCCAAATGCATTCTATGAGTTCACCATCACCTTGATGCCAAAACCAGAAAAGGATGTAACAAAGAAAGAAAACTACAGGCCAATATCACTGATGAACATAGATGCAAAAACCCTCAACAAAATACTAGCAAACAGAATCCAACAGCACATTAAAAGGATCATACACCATGATCAAGTGGGGTTTATTACAGGAATGCAAGAATTCTTCACTATACACAAATCAATCAACGTGATACACCATATTAACAAGTGGAAGGAGAAAAACCATATGATAACTCAATAGATGCAGAGAAAGCTTTTGACAAAATTCAACACCCATTTATAATAAAAACCCTGCAGAAAGTAGGCATAGAGGGAACTTTCCTCAACATAATAAAGGCCATATATGACAAACCCACAGCCAACATCATCCTCAATGGTGAAAAACTGAAACCATATCCACTAAAATCAGGAACAAGGCAAAGCTGTCCACTCTCACCACTCTTATTCAACTTAATTTTGGAAGTTTTAGCCACAGCAATCAGAGAAGAAAAGGAAATAAAAGGAATCCAAATCAGAAAAGAAGAAGTAAAGATTTCACTGTTTGCAGATGACATGATACTATACATAGAGAATCCTAAAGATGCTACCAGAAGACTACTAGAGCTAATCAATGAATTTGGTAAAGTTGCAGGATACAAAATTAATGCACAGAAATCTCTGGCATTCCTCTACACTAATGATGAAAAATCTGAAAGTGAAATCAAGAAAACACTCCCATTTACCATTGCAACAAAAAGAATAAAATATCTAGGAATAAACCTACCTAAGGAGACAAAAGACCTGTATGCAGAAAATTATAAGACACTGATGAAAGAAATTAAAGATGATACAAATAGATGGAGAGATATACCATGTTCCTGGATTGGAAGAATCAATATTGTGAAAATGACTCTACTACCCAAAGCAATCTACAGATTCAATGCAATCCCTATCAAACTACCACTGGCAGTTTTCACAGAACTCGAACAAAACATTTCAAAATTTGTTTGGAAAAACAAAAGACCCCAAATAGCCAAAGCAATCTTGAGAACGAAAAACGGAGCTGGGGAAATCAGGCTCCCTGACTTCAGACTATACTTCAATGTGACAGTAATGAAGACAGTATGGTACTGGCACAAAAACAGAAAGATAGATCAATGGGACAGGATAGAAAGCCCAGAGATAAACCCACGCACATATGGTCACCTTATCTTTGATAAAGGAGGCAGGAATGTACAGTGAGGAAAGAATAGCCTCTTCAATAATTTGTGCTGGGAAAACTGGACAGGTACATATAAAAGTATGAGATTAGATCACTCCCTAACACCATACACAAAAATAAGCTCAAAATGGATTAAAGACCTAAATGTAAGGTTAGACACTATCAAACTCTTAGAAGAAAACATAGGCAGAACACTCTATGACATAAATCACAGCAAGATCCTTTTGGACCCACCTCCTAGAGAAATGGAAATAAAAACAAAAATAAACAAAAGGGACCTAATGAAACTTAAAAGCTTTTGCACAGCAAAGGAAACCATAAACAAGACCAAAAGACAACCCTCAGAATGGGAGAAAATATTTGCAAATGAAACATCTAACAAAGCATTAATCTCCAAATTTATAAGCAGCACATGCAGCTCAATAGCAAAAAATCAAACAACCCAATCCAAAAATGGTCAGAAGACCTAAATAGATATTTCTCCAAAGAAAATATACAGACTGCCAACAAACACATGAAAGAATGCTCAAGATCTTTAATCATTAGAGAAATGCAAATCAAAACTACAAAGAGATATCATCTCACAATCGTCAGAATGGCCATCATCAAAAAATCTAGAAACAATAAATGCTGGAGAGGGTGTTGAGAAAAGAATACCCTCTTGCACTGCTGGTGGGAATGTGAATTGGTACAGCCACTATGGAGAACAGTATGGAGGTTCCTCAAAAAACTACAAACAGAACTACCATATGACCCAGCATCTCACTACTGGGTGTATACCCTGAGAAAACCATAATTCAAAAAGAGACATGTACCAAAATGTTCATTGCAGCTCTATTTACAATAGCCCAGAGATGGAAACAACCTAAGTTTCCATCATTGGATGAATAGATAAAGAAGATGTGGCACATATAAACAATGGAATATTACTCAGCCATAAAAAGAAATGAAATTGAGCTGTTTGTAATTAGGTGGATAGACCTAGAGTCTGTCATACAGAGTGAAGTAAGTCAGAAAGAGAAAGACTAATACTGTATGCTAACACATATGTATGGAATTTAAGAAAAAAAATATGTTGTAAAACCTATGGGTAAAACAGGAATAAAGACACAGACCTACTTGAGAATGGACTTGAGGATATGGGGAGGGGGAAGGGTAAGCTGTGACAAAGTGAGAGAGAGACATGGACATACATACACTACCAAATGTAAGGTAGATAGCTAGTGGGAAGCAGCCACATAGCACAGGGAGATCAGCTCGGTACTTTATGACCGCCTGGAGTGGTGGGATAGGGAGGGTAGGAGGGAGGGAGATGTACTAGGGAAGGGATTTGGGAACAGATGTATATGTATAACTTATTCTCTTTGTTATAAAGCAGAAACTAATAAAAAATGAAAAAAATAAAAAATAAATAAAAATAAATAAAATAAATAAATAGCAAAGTGAATCAATCTAGACTTCAAAAGTTCTGGAGTAGGGAGGATGGTTTGGAGGAAAAGCAGTGACAGATTGTCATCCCATATGCACACACCAGGCATCATTAGAATAGCAATTTTATAACTTGCTTTTTCACTTAACATGATTTAATCACTTTGTCATATTCTTAAAGCTTCATTTTGGCTGCATATTATTCTAAATGAAATGCTGCATTTCTAAGATTTATAAATTCTGGAAGTATAGAAAACATCTTTCAATTTTATTTTCTGTTATATTTCTCCCATTCCTAGCACACAGTGTACAGGTGTACAGTTATGGATCTCCTAAATGAACTCCATGGATGGATTAATGCATAAGCTATGGTTTTCTCCAAAGACACCTGTATTCATCCCAAGCTCCTCTACATAGGACACAAGTAAGTATTCTCTTCGTTTGGTTTCATACAGTTCATGCAGTTGAAATGTTGGTAATCATTGATCTTTGGGTGCCTAAATCAAAAATGCGGAGAATTCACATTGTTATTCTGACCCATTACCATTTTTCCTATGGGGAATCTTTCTGGGTGTGCAAAGCTAGTTAGACAAATCAACATTTTCTCATATCAGCCCCACTTTTAGAGACATTTGAGAGTTGTTTTAAATTAACAGGTCACCCTGTATTCTGGAAGCTTTGACTTTAGAACAGTCAATACAAATATATATATATATATATATATATATATATATATATATATATATATATATATATATATTCTCAGTGGAAATTACTTTCGCATCCCACTTGGGTACCAAAAATCTGGACTTTTCTCTGCATAAGTCTAAGGGCTTGTTGTTGTTGCTGCTGCTGTTGTGTTTATGTGTGTGTGTTCTGAACATGGAGTGCAATTATATACTAGCCAGGAGACATATTTCTACATAGCACATTTGAGCAACATTAAAGTTTATGATGCTTAAATCACTTCAGTTTGTGGGATATTCATATCTCTGAATTCTATGATAATGTCAAGAGAGATGCTGGTGAGTCCCATTAATTTTTTTGGTATTGTTTAATTTTACATCAGTAAATATAATTACTCTTTTTGTCATGAAGAGCAAGTTCTAATACCAATTTATAATTCATGGAGCTAATTATGTTAACGAGGAGGCACTCTTTCCTCAGCCTTCTCCCCTGTAATTTTAAAGGATTTTGATTTTTCCCCTTTCCTCTACAATTTCTCTTCCAGCTATGAAAAGGAAGTGTACACAATTCATCTGTGATATAATTATTTACCATGGCAACAGTTTGTGAATGGGATTGGGAAGTTGCACATAAGGAGAAAGCAGCTTAAGGGAAAGAGCCAAAAAAATCCTTTCAATACAAGAGGGCTTTCAGGTGGGGATATTTTTTGTTTTCCTGACATTTTAAGGAGGGCCCAGGTTTGCCTAACATTGTAAAAACAGCTGCTGATCCTAAAATAAAAGAGCCTATCCTCTACAGTTGCTTCTCAGAAAATCACTCTGATTAAGAGAGTGGCACAAAAGGCAAACCCATGTTTTCCCTCTGCATTTGAATTAACAGCCCCCAGGAAGGCAGAGGGAAAGTGTTGGCTGCTAAATGATCAGATGGCATAGCCAGTGGACGTGTGGGAAAGAGAAGATTTCATTTCCTTGTATTCCTAAGATGAGTACTAAGCTCTAACCCCACTCAGCAACAAAAATCTTCCTTCTTGGGTGACATACAAGTGAAGGAAAATAAAAGAAATCTATTCAGATCCAATGCTGTAATCTTTGGGTTTCACATGAGGCTGCCACAAATTCTCTCCCCATCTTCCCTGTTCAGTGAGATACTGATGATTTTATACCCAATTGTGCAATGCCAATGAATATAATCAATATTTTTCAGAAGAACACTAGCATGCATGTTAAAATAATCATACTATGGAAAGACAAGCCACACTCTCCTAGGTGTTGGAAGGCTTATGTTCTTTTCACCTGTGACCAACGCTACCTCTCATAGGCTTCCTTTCCTTCTGTATGCAGCAATAACTCACATCTAACCTTAGCTGAAGTATTATTGATTGCATGATAAAATTACTTCTGTTCAATATTCAAGGATGCTAATTGCATCAAGAGCTGTGGGAAAAGCTCACAACTGGGAGCTGTATGAGTAGAAGGCTCCAGACAGCTTGATCTCCTCAGAAATATATATAAACAAGATGGGGCTAGAAAGAGTCTGGCAACACAATATTCTAAAATGAAATGTTAAACACATATGCATACTTTGATTCTACAAAGCACAGAGTTCCTATGTTCTAGTTGCAGAAAAAGCAGAGTCACTTCACGAGACGATTCTGCTGCTTTGAGCTCTGGCTGGTGTTGCCGCATTTGGAGGGCTGTCGTTTGGATACACCTATGGTATCTCTGGAGTCTAATACCAAGCATTGCTCTTACAGTGTTCTGGATTGAACGAACACAGAGTTGCCCAAATTAAACAAAGAAAAATACATTTCCCTTCCAGGAGAAGGTCAAGGGAAGCACAACACAGTTTCATTGAATACTAGAACTGGAAGTGAACTTTGAGGACCATATTCTCATTTCCTTATCTTAATAGGTAAGAACATTGAGTTTCCAGAAGGTCAAAAGACTAAACATTAGTTCTCAGAAACTTCTTCCTTCAAGCTATAGTTGCTCATTCAAGCAAGATGTATAAATAGGAAATACAGAAAGAACTTTACAATCAAACACACGTGATACATTTATATAAGAAGTTTAAATTCTATAGAAATTTAGAGAAGGAAAGATCAACTGTGTTAGGCAGGAGAGACTTCATGGAAGAGGGGGCCTTGAAATGAACCATACATGATATGTGAGATTCTGTCTGGGGGAGAAGAGGAGGAGGTCCTTTCCCAAACCTGGGAACATGTGGACTGCTCTTCGGTTTGCCATAAGCAATGCTGTTGATTAAATCCCTTATTAGCTGCAGCTTTGTTTTTTTGTTTGTTTGGTTTTTTTTTTTTTGCTTTGTGGCTTCGACAATGAATAATTGAGGTTGTTCTTCCTAAGCAAAGGTAATTGAGGCCCATAGAAAAGAGAAACTGCCTTTAATCCACTCTCTACATTTAGGAGCAGTTGAAATATGATATGAATGAAAAGTTGGTTTATTCCTTTAACCACACCCCACTAATCAAGCCAGGTACCCCAGTGTCACTACTGCTGGGGAACATCATTGCAGCAACCATGTTGTCCAAGTCATTTCTTACTCTATTTCCAGTAGGAGATTGTAGGCATAATTTCAGCCTTCTTGATATATCTGGGTTTTTCTTTTTCCTTTTTTTGTCTCTCTTTTTGTTCTATATTATCCTCCTTAAGTTGTTCGTGTCCTTTCACCAGGTAGTCTTATCACTCTACTGCCAAGTTTCTCAAGACTCAGTTACTTCCCTAGATTTTTCCCTGTTCAGAAATTCCTGCTTTAGACAAGGAACCCTCTCCTTAAGGTGCTCCTTTCTATTGGTGTATTTTCTGGTGGAATGAAAATAAGTAATGAATTTATTCACTCTAAGTTGTTTATGTCTGCTAGTGACTAGAAAAGCAGAAGAATATGACTAATTTCTGAAAGTGAGCTCTGATATCAACATAATCTCTCTGCTATGAAGTGGAGGGTGAGCAGAGGGGATGGTGTTTACTATTGAAGACTGAGCAAAGGAGAAGAGAGAAAGCAATGATTGACAGAGACCATCTCAGCACTATTCAGAAGAAAGGGAGCTTTTCATCTCAGCACTATTCAGAAGAAAGGGAGCTTTTCACTAAGTATGCTGACTATCTCAGCTCCTTAATGTGGTCCTGGATTCGGTGAAGACAGCCTTGGCTACATCTACTGTCTCAGTAAGACAGTGAAGTGTTGGATTCATTTTTACTTCCCTGATGATTTGCTGATCACCTGGAGACCTTCTGTTTAGGATTTGGCAGGTTTATCTGCAATGTCTGCACTAGTCATGTGACATTTGCATGTTGTAAATCCTGTTGCCTTGTTATTTCTCACCGTGAATTAGATTAATCAGCATTCTAGTCCTATATATCAATCCCAAAACTTAGTGGATGAGCAAGTGATGAGACTTCTCTGTAAGTGATGCGATCACAATCAACTGTCAGAAATTAGGTTGCAGCTGGAGCAAGGCTGAGAGTCAGCCCTGGGTTCAGAGTGAATCCCCAGAACAATGAATGCCAATTATTGAGCCCTCTTAGACCAGAGCCTATCAGCCTTTCCCAGCAAAATGTCCACCACATTTTATCTCTCTTTGCCAGTGTTTGAGCATATATATGTATCTTTTTTTTTTTTCCTCCAAGAAATAGTGACTTACCTTGCAACCTTTGGAAACACAATGCTTTTATTTAAATTGATGCTTTTCTAATGATGGACTTTTAGACACTGACAACGATACCTTAGATCAGGCCAGTCTGCCTACTTCCCAAAGCACAGCTAAATCCTAGTTCACAGGAAATACATATTCTGTCTGTACATAAAGTTACCTCTGTTGAACACTTTACCCTTCTATGAATGTGTGGCTTGTGACTCCTCAAAAATGTTAGACTGAGCCTGTCAAGTTGACATCCAGAATCCCTCCGGGCACAATGGGGTGAATATACAGTCCATGCTCCTGCAAAGAATGGAAGCTTTCATGCCTCAGAATAGGAATGAGAGGAGAGAATATTCTTGTTGGAATCATAGCATGCCTGTATGCAAATCAACAGTTCAAGGTCACTCTGTAATTATACTAAAATGACCTGCTGTAAAACATGTCTCTTGTCCTTTTCCTGACCCCCAGGTAAAGAAGAAGTGGTTGTTAAATGGCATTGACCATCTATGTCCTCATCCATGTGGCCGCTCCGGCTATAGCTATTGCAAAATGGTGTTTCCCAGCCCCATCCTTGTCCAGGTGGCTGGATTAAAGTATCATGAACTGAGAGGAAAAAAGAGAAAAAACATTAGCACAGACAGAATTGTAGCTTGTTCATGGAAAATTAGAAGACGCAACCTTTGATTCTTTTGTGGCTCCCCACCCCCATCCCCAAGTGGTTTAGAATTAAAATGGGGACAAAAAACACCTCTAGATTTATTTGGCTCTGCCATATTAACCATAAAAATGGTCTAGCCTGTTCCAATCTTAACCCAGCAGTAAACTATAAATCCAACTTCCGTCTCTGCTGGGGAAATAAAATCCAAATACAGTAGCATCCAAATAATTATCAAGAGTTGAGCTGTGCTGGCAGGGTGCAATGTACAAGATTCAATTTTAACTAGTGATTACAGACCAGCAAACTTCTACACCTGAATGTCAAACGGCCATGTCACTTTCTCCTGTCACAGAGTATGTCAGGACTCACTGCAGCCTGGTGACTTTTCATCAGAGGTAATGAATCTTGTACTCCTGAGATGGGAAATGTCACTGTGCCTCCCTGTCCCTCCCTCTCCCACCCTCACCCCTCATTCCCTTCCTGCCACCTGTCTGGGTCCCAATAATTAGGAAAAGGATGTTGTGTGTGACATTGCTTCTCATATCCCCACCAGGGCCCTGCTGTTGTCGATTTAAATTGTGTGGTCAGTACTCAACTCGCAACCATACGTGATGAAATGGTCACCTCAGTAGACGGTTTATGGGGCTGGAGTCTCATGCATCAAGCTCTCTTGTCCTTGAGTAATAAAATGGAAAAACAGTTAAGCTCTGACCTTATAGCCTGTATGGTTTGGGGTTCTAGTCCAACTCCTGATAACTTGATTTTAAATCTTACAAACATGGAGCTTTTTGTTTCTGGCCTTTCTGCTGCTGAGATGCCATTTGGGACATCAGTGAGGGTGGAGCCTTGTAGGTCTGCATGGGTGGTGACAAAGAAGGAGAGTTCATGCTTTGTAGTGACATCTTTTAACTCTTTACTCTGGTGTCCGATGTAAAGCAAACAAACAAAAAACAAGCAAGAGTGAACAAGCACTTTATTTATTTATTTTTCTGGACCCAATGAAAACACAAATGATACACATACAAATATAGCCACTGATTTTTTAAAACATTTCTTGAATATCTTAAACTCTTAATATAAATCCAAGGATTTTGGCGGTTTGGAAGGAGTACATATGAATTAAATCAGAAAGAAATATTCTATTTGTGATAAGAAATTTCCTTTTACTTTTTATACATTTCATCATTTTTTTAAATATCAAGTACCTATTGTGTTCCACATAATAAGTTAACCCACTAAAAGAAATGATAATGCTATAATATAGGGCATGGTCCCTGCCTTCAATCAATTTGAGCAATAATACACACATGTGCCAGGTATAAAATTAAATATATATATATATATATATATATATATATATATTAAGCGGAAAGAGACAGCCTGCCCTGTATGAATAACAAAGCCAACAGGGTACAAGTGAGTTAAACTCATCTCAGATGATAGAAAAGACAAAAATCAAATATAGTCCAAAGGCAACAAAGGGAATGGCAAACAAAGTAACACAATACACACAACACAGGACCACATCATTGTTAGTGCTGGGAACATCTCCATATCTGGTTGTAGTGATTAACTATGCCATGGAACACAGCAGTAAAGTATAGGTGCGGTCAGTTAATCCACTGTCATTTAATATGTCAGACAGATGGGAAAACAAAATCAAGGCTAATCATAGTGTCAAGGATGGTCCAAAGGAGGTATGGGCCAGCTAGTTTCCATTGCTAAGTAGGCATTTTGTTTCTCCTGAAAGCTCAGGGCTCTCTGAGTCAAGATTCTAGGAGAAACAGTTAAACCTTAATGTTCCAGAGTTTACTAGAGAAAGTTTATTGCCTCTAGATGTGACTTGCCTTCCTTCCTTCATTTTTTTTTTGGCTTGCCTGCTTGCCTTGCTTCCTTCCCACCCCCACCCTCCCCCATTACATCCCAGACATTGAGCTAGGCATAAGCAATGAAACAGTAAGCAAAGCAAACCGGCTTCTTGTCTTAATGTAGCCTAAAGACTGGTGGAGAAAATGGGCAATTATCCAGGCAATTACAATCCAGAGAGAAAGGAAAATGAGAGAGGCTGCAACATGCTCTTAGGGCCCTAATAGGGGTGACTGGTCCAGACATATGAGGGTAACAGGCATGTTTCCAGAGGATGCCCAAAGGTAAACAGGAAGTTTTTACCATTAATCCTCTAGGAAGACATGAATCTCTGCATAGATCTGAGGTTCTTTGAGGAGTGCCTGAAATGTCCTCCAATGGTGAATAGAATGGCTCTCCTAACTGGGGGAATGGAAAATTACTGTTGTTTTCATCAGTGTTTTTATCCTCAGTGATTGAATGTGACATTTAGAGGTTATCTTCAAGGACAAAGGGGGGCTGAATTTGAGGTACATATAATATTCTGATCAAGGTATTTTGTCATGATATTGCAGACCATGAGCATACTCTCTTGTTCCTTTCAGCTTCTTTGTGCTATTACACATTCATTAGGGATAAGGACTGGGTGGTAAAGATAGACATCTCCTTTAAGCATTACAGAAAGTTTATTTCTAGTTCATTATTCTCCCCGTACCTACTTTTTTAAATGTGTTTTTATTTTTGTGTTTTAAATCCATTCAGAAATTGAGGCTCTATCATATAGCAGATGAAGTTTGAATTCTTGAAGGATTCAAAAGTAAATAAAAACAATAGTTTCCTCTCTATAATGTAACTTGCAGTCTAGAAGGGGAGACAGACATAGATAAATAATCACAAAGCAATTAGATGCCTATATTGAGATGGGAAGATTGCTCCTGTATACTAAGTGGTGGGTTGTGGTTCAGCAAAGGTTTGTGAATCTTAAAAAAAAATGCACATAAGCCAGTATATCTGTTCTGGTTAAATAAGCTACAAGCTGCTTTTCGAAAATATAGAGGTGAATTTCCATTCATGATTAGTAGAATCATTTGTAGCTTCACAGACAGAGTAGATGCTACAATGGACCCTGTGATGACCCCGGACATTGCAGAAGTTAAGGAGGTAACAGGTGTGGCAAACAAAAGAAGGTGCCAGAATGCTCTCTAACTGGACAAGATACATGACAGGTGCATATATTTGGGGAGGCCTCTTATAAGTCAAATGGAATTAACTTGCAAATATCTCCCTTTCACCACCAACCCTTAGACCCTGGTCTTATCTTCAAATCAGGCTGGATGAAATGCATTTCTCCAGGGACAGAGAGACTCCCTGCTCAGTGGAGCTGAGAAGACTGATGTTGCAGTGTTTGTACAAGCAGTCACCAAAGGGACACAACCTCCATGAAGTGCAGCTATGTCTGGAACAAAGATGAGTGGTCACATAGAAGTCAAACTCTTATTAACTGACAGGCAAAGACATACAACAAGAAAAAACTATTCTGTGTGATACTGTAATGGTGAATACATGTCATTATACATTTGTCAAAACATATAGAATGTACAGCATAAAGAGTGAACCCTAATGGAGACTATGGACTTTAGTTAGTAATAATGTATCACTATTGACACATCAATTCTAACAATTGTACCACACAGATGTTCATTATAGGGGAAACTGGTAGAGGGGGAGGGGTTGAGGGAGGATATGGGAACCCTTTGTACTTTTCCTTCATTTTTTGTAAAAAAAATACTGCTCAGAAAAGAGAGTATTTTTTTTAATAGCACTTATTCTGTATGGCGGTTATTCATATAATCTTGGACCTCTTGTTAGTCTATGAACTGTCAGATAAGCATCGATAATTTTATTTTAATTTTGATTTGGTAACTTCATAAACATTAGTTGGATGATAAAAAGAAACCTAGAATTTAAGAAATGCTTCTCTGTTATAAAGTATATAAAACTGAGATGCCTAGGAATCATCAGGCAAGAGGAGAATAAAAGGCTGCTAGCAGTTTGAGTAGCAGTTCCAAGCAGAGATGACATCTGTACAAAGATTTGGGTGGAAAATCGAATTCATGTGATGACCTAAAAGTACCTCTCCCTGGTCAAAGGTCTTTAAGGAAACTGAACCATGACCTTGGTCCATTACTGTGGGAATATGCAAATGCAGCTCCTCCTGACTCCAAGCTCAATGTTCTGAGATAACCTTTCCTGGAATGTCTATTTAGCTACAGTCATCGTACTATCTTTAATTCCAGGGAAAAAAAAAGAATCTGAGAATTGAAGAAAAAAGAAGCTGTTGTACTTGAAGCCAAAAAACACCATCATGAATATCCTATTTAAATGCAAACTTCAGAAATTAAATTTCAAATAGTCCTAAGAGGACTAATTAATAATTGTAAAGTGCTTTGAAGATGGAAAGTACTAAATTAATGTCAATATTTATTTATTAATAATCAGATGAGGTGATGCTTCCATCTTGAAGTTGCCTCTTTTACGATCAAGTGCCGACTACTACCATGATTTCACCCTCTTAATTGCCTTCTCCAGCCACCACTGCCATGTGGGGATTACAGACTTCATGCCTGTGTTTAGCATTTTATTATTTAAAACTATCGCCAGTTGTACATACATTACTGGAAAGAATTTCTACACTTTGTGTGCAGCAAAGCTGTGCATTGCAATGAAAATTCAGACCTCATATATAAACAAACTACATTTAATAGTTACCACTAAGCAAAGTACCCATCACAGAGTTAAGTAACAAGGTTTGGAATGAATAAATAAATTAAATACAAATTAACCCAGCTTGTTTATTACAAAGTGTAAATGTTGCCTTTAGCTTCATATCATACCTATTTGTATCATTTGGAAACCTAGCTCATATATTAAATTCATATTTTGGAACTCAAAAAAAAATGCTATTCTTTTTTCATATCTTGAATCGTAGGTTACAAACTTCACTGCCATCTATATTTTTTAACAATCCATATGTAGGTTGTGTCACTTCAAATTACATTTGAAAATATCCCAGTGAAATAAGTTTAAAAAAAAAAAAACTCACCAAATAATGAAAATATTAAAAATGCCCAAATACCTGGCACTACTGAGATCAAAGCTCAAGGGGTCTCCTTGGTTTTTTTTTGTTGTTGTTTTATGTTTGTTTATTTTGTTTTATTTTGGTTTTACTTTAGAGTTAGCTATTTTGCATTGTCCACAGTGGACACTTTGCAAGAATGGCTGGTCCAGCCTGGATTCACAGCTCAATTGAAATCTTATAGTCTCTTACTAGCTACAAACCACAGGGAGTCAGGACTCTGGTGTGAGGGATACCCATCTGGACCAGAGTTTGTTATCAGTCAGAAATCTCAACACCTTCTTAGGAACAAAACATATCTTTAGTCAACTAGACATAGGAAAAAGGAGAAGAGAGCTGACAAAAGAAGAGTGGACAGTCAATAACTATTCACTTACAATTTCAAGTTTTGGTCTTTAAAACCACGTTTCATATGAATAAAGAGTTGTAAGAGTGGGAAGGGGACAACAGTGGACCAGCAGATAAATACCAGTTTAAATACAATGTATCAGGTCCTCTCTCACATGGAAGGCTGAGTACTCTGGCCCTTTTATTGACTAAATACATATATATTTAAACACCAGACACTCAAAGCCCTAAATTAAACTTTGTGGCAGATACACTTATGTAGCACTTAGATTTGAAATACTGATTGTTCTTAATGAAACTCCACAAATAGTATTTGGGCTGAAACACTCAGTAAATGAGTGACAACTCCACCATTTGCTGAGTCTTGCTGCCTCCATGGGGCTTTTCTCAGCTCTTCACCACATGCTCAATTACTTCTAGGAAAAACAAACAAGCAAATAACAACAACTATATATATATATATATATATATATATATATATATATATATATATATATATATATATTCCTTTATATATATAAAACTTTCACAGGTAAGAAAAAAAATGTAGTGAAAATGTTAAAGATAGTTGTGTATACATAGACACATGCCTCTAGATAGAGAAATGAATCTGGAGGAAGCAAGAAACTTGTATAGTCACATCCATATAAACAAATTAGAGAATTTTCCAAGAGCTAAGCACACCCACTTTGTGACCAGCCATATTTTGTGCTCTAAGACACCATTCATGTGTTACCATGTGACAGGCAAATGCAAATTCTTCATGTTGAGAATACAACTGTGATGAGACAATCATTTTATTTTTTCATATTTGTAAGTTTTATCTTATTTACCAGACAACTAGTTCCTTAAAGACAGGGTCCAATTCTTGCTTAATACTTGAACACATTGGCAGATACACACTCAGAATGAACTAAGGTTGACTGATCAATACAAAGCAGACAGAAAACAATACGAGCCAGTCTACAGCTAAATCCTAACATCAGTGTTACAGATTCATGGGAAGCCAGAGGTAGAATTTCCAATTTTACTCTTTTGAAGGGTCCTAATGCCCCAATATTTATTATGGAATAAAGTTAATCTATATCAACCAACCAATCTATATCAGTCCTAAAGCCAATTCAAATTGTGTATGATAAAGACAATACTATTGAACTTATTTTCTTGTCTTTACCTATTCTGTTGTAAAGTGCAGCTTCCTCACACCAGATGGGTAGTTTTGATGGCTACCTTCCCACTCACAGCAGAGGCATCCTCAAAATATTCATTGCAAATATCCTTTAGGAAATGCTTAACATTTCTTCACTGTCTACCGCTTCTACTTTGAATCTCCTTGCTTTTCTCTTGTTTCCCATATATTCTACCTGTTGATCAAAAAGTGAATTGCTCACAACAGGCACTTAGATATTCATGTCTTTTTGGTTTGGTGTCTCCCTATGGTATAACTTTTCAGAAACCTTCTTCCTCCACAGATTCACATGTTATTTGCAGTTTTCCCCTATATACTCAACAGGTCCTGACACCATATTCCAGGCACCTCCAGTAACTCTCTGTGGGGTGAGAAGGGGCAGGTGAAGAAGAAGATGGGTGAAACTGCCCCAAAATATTATCAAAGAAATTACCTGTGAAAATAAAATTTTGTCTCAACTGCTGCCAATAAATTATCTTGAAATAAACTTGTTAGGGATTCTCCGGAGTTTTAGTTTTGAGGAAATTATTCAAGTTTCAGATAAAGTTTTTTACTACATTAATATTTACAACATTTTGCTCTGTATTTTCTCTTCCCTTCCTCAGCTTTTTATCAGCACACTTGAATTTGCTACTAAATAAGATCTCTTGCCCATTGTCTGCCATCCATTTTGCAGTTTTGTGGTGATGACACGTCCTTCCAGAGGGAACTCAACTATATTAAAATGCTGGATATTTCATTTCTTACACCTTTTATGTAGTCTCCTCAGTCCTCTTCTTAAAAACAATTCTTAAAGCACTCTTAGTCATTCTCACATTGTCATTTTAAAGGCCATTCTTGGAATTTTTATTTGAAGACAGAAAGTATGTCCTATGCTTTCATATCTTCTACCACATCTGGCACAAAACTGGGTCAATTAGAGATCATCAGATTTGATTTGACATCTGATTGACAGATTTATTGATTGGCTACATCTCTATGGTAGAGAATACACTAGAGACAAGTATTCTTTCAATTTGCTGTAGTTCTGTTCTTGGTAGATAGATGGTCTGACCATGATTACAGTAGAATTCTGATTAGAGGGAAATAATTCTAAGAAACAGTATTGGAAGTTAGATAATGTGATTTATAATGAAGATAGTGCTTATCATATTTTACAACTTCATATAGGTTAATATAAATTTGTTTTATTTGTTGTTGTTTTTATAAAACAACAAGCATGGCTTTCATTGCAAAGGCATAGGAAAATTGTACAGTCTTTCTCTCTCTTATACACATACACATACACACACCCATACACACACAACTCTATATATCAAAGAGATACCACATGATACACTAAGCATCTTTGTTGGGGTTTGACAAGAAAATTAAATTAATTTAAGTTAAATCAAATACTTTGCATTATATATTTAAGTTGCCATTCAAATAGTACAGATTTTTCTGCCTGTCATTTAGAATGAATTCAGTATCACAAGTTTTCCACTGAATGAACAGAGCTAACTGAGGGCATCCAAGAAGAAACCTTCATAGATAATTGGCTAGCTCAGGGAGCTAGTGTAGTGGAACATGATTCCAGATTGAATCAAATTCTCTAGCTCTCCTGAAGAGAGGACTAAAGAATGGTGGGAAAACAAGATTATATGACAATTAAAGAATGATTTGTACTTTTATTTTATCAATGTTTAGTTTTGCCCAATATACAAATGTCTTTAACATATTGAAGAAAACTTGGTCTATATTTTTTACATATTATGAAGTAGAACAAGGGCAGATTTCTTTAACTCGAAGAACAATAAGCACATAAATTACTCAGGGTTCTATTTTCTCATTACTTTTTAGTTTTGAAAAAAAGTTAGCTTAATGAAGACTTTGATAAAATCGTCTCCATGACATTCATCAGGCATAAAGAAGTTCTACACTGAAATTTACCTCTTGTGAAATTTAAACACATCATTGGCAACATCAAAGATTAAAATGAGCTTTTGGTCCAAACAAACATCATTGTATTTAATGTTCAAAGTTGAAATAAAAATACATTTAGTCAATCAATCAATTCCAGTTCATAGTTGTAGATATACCTCTAAGATTAAAATGGATCCTTTATTAATCTTCCCTGGGTACCATTTTATCTGTCTATCTATCTATCTATCTATCTATCTATCTACTTATCCATCTATCTATTTATCTATCCATCTATCATCTTTTTATTTTTCATTATAAGCTGTTCACATTTCTAACCATGCATTGTGCTCACTGTTCACATTTATATATTTTTAAAATATATTCTTGTGTCTATTATCTATCTAAAGCCACACAATATCATATCTAAAGACATAAGAACTTCTCTATCCAAAGACATCTGAATGCTCTGTGAATACAAGGATATTTATCATCACTTGTGCTTCTGGTCTATATCATAAAACCTGTGTTTCTGTTTTGTAATCCTAAGGTTAGATACCTTTTTGATGAACTCATACCACCCCTCTTCTCTTTTTTATTACTCCATCAAACGTGTACCTATCTCATTCTTCTGCCAGATCCTTGGTTCCCTTGAGGTCACTGTCTTACTCATTATTAAATTTTCCATAACATAAACAGGATGAATTGTACATAATATGTGCTTATTGTATCTTTGATAATTTAATGACTCATTAGTTTTTGATTTCCATGGATGAAGCAGACTGAAATTTCAATTTTAAATATTATTTTCTTTTTTTCTTATAGACATGCTAATGTTATCAATATGGTATAGCCTGAATATTTGATGCAATTTCCTGTTCTAGGTAGCGATGTTATGCTAACTTTCCCTAAGCAAACTCAGTGTTTTGTTGTATTTGACTAAAGAATAGAGATAGTGTAAGGCTTCTACAAGATTACAGAGTCCCATTCCCTGTAGTCTGTAGTATGAATGCCACCCCTAAAAGTTGTGCAGTGCTCAGGCTGACAACGTTGGCTATAGTGCCTTCCCCTTCTTCACATTTCATTCAGTCTCACAATTCAAAAACCAAGCAGGTCACAATTGACCTAATTTGCATTATGAGCATTGCAACCTATGTTGCATGCTATTCTTAGAAGAAGACTTTCTCTCTCTTACCCTGTGCACCTAGAATCTAGAAATGCAGGAATTCACTGAAGGAAATGACGATGGAAAAAGAAACAGCTCTGATGAGTAGAATAACCAAACCATATATAAGGACGGTTTGGGGTATTCTCTCTAATAAAATGAGTGATGTTAACCACAGATTAACCTTTCCTTTGGCAAACGGCTAAATGGAAGATTTTACTGTAAAAGAAATAGACTGCAGGTGTATAAATAAACACATTCGTGAACATAATGCTTCAAAATGTATAGTTGTTTAAAGAAATATCCAGAGCTGGCCCGAAAGATCAGTGGCAATTCAGGTTTCATGTTAGTCTTCAGAGAGGGTTAGAGGAGTAGAAAAGTAACTTCAAATCCTCCCATAAGAAAAACCAGTGAAAAGATTTGGGCTTGTTTTTAGGCAAGATGACTTGTCAGATGGCCTAATTTTAAATACTCTTATTAAGGAAGTATTCTCTTTTTACAGACATACAGAATGATTAGCAGGAACTTCTTTTCTGGCCACCCTAAGTACACTTCAATAAATAGAAACTCTACGTTATTCTGTGCCATGAGACATGATAGAGTTGACTGGCAAGCTGTCCATGTAATTTCTCATCTCCCCTGTACTATCTGGGGTGGGGGGGCATAAGGTTTGACTTGATTTTGTTGGTCCAAGGTTAGGGTGGAGAATTATTTTTTTTTAAAACTACAGTCATAAATATATTATTTACTTTCAGTTCTTAAAAAAATCCTACTGCCACTTACAAAATGTAGTCATCCTTTTCTTTACTTTTATCACTTCATGACGTTTGTACTTATCTCTCTGTTCTACCAGATACCATGTTTCTTTGAGGGTAATTCCTTAGTCATTATTAAATTTTACATAATTTGTACTAAAGTGTATTGCATAGTATATGTGTATTGCCTCTTTGATAAACATGCAAATCATTCATGTTTTCTTTCAATGGATAATAAGTAGTATGAAACTCATATTAGAATTTCAAAGTTTCTCTCTGTTTTATAAAGTATCATCATGCTCAATAGCACAACTGAGAACTCTAGCTCTTGTCTGTGATAATGACCCAGGCCACTTTCAATTAACTTCTTCCAGCCGATTTCTCCCTGCTCCAGGACACTCTAGCACTTCACACATCTTCATCACACCTACTTTAGCTGTGGTACACAGGTTTTCTCCTTGAGTGTAACCTAGTATTTGACTCTGGCTTGATACATAGAGTCTGTATTGGAGAAGCCTCTTTTGCTCCTTCTCCCCTTCCACATGGAACTGTACCCATCACTCCAATCTTAAAAAAATTTTAAAAAAAGAAAGAAAAAAACAAGAAAATTAACACAAAGAAATGTGTCAAAAGGGGCTTGGACATGTAATTGTGAATAAGACAGATAAGGCTGCTATAAAGAGAAGATACAAATGAGATACCAGAGGGAGAGGCCTGCTGAGGTATATCAGGAGGCAGACTGCATCATGAAGAGCCTAGAAGTTTAGGGAGGGCAAAACCAGGGTGAGTTAATAAAAGCAGAGGGACAGAAGGGAGGTCTGAACGGATTATGAAAACCACTCTGCTATTGACTCTGGACATTTGGAGTAGTCACGATTTTATACACCCAAAATAGGATGGCTGTAAGCACCAATAAATCACCCACAAGCACTTGTGAGAATATTTTTCAGAAGCACAGATGTATTCTTATAAGAGCTGAGGAAAACGACTTGGGAAATAATTATAGATGCAGGAAACTACAAGAATAAAACCTGAATTCAAGATTCTTTGAGATATAACATATTCTAAAATGCAAACAGAAAACCTAATAAAATGTTTTAGTTTTTCTCATACTTATAGTTTTATTTTTTAGTTTCTTTTCAATCAAGTCATTGCAATTAGAAACATTCAAAAACAGAACTGCTAGCTTGTTTAATAATGGAATTTTGTATTGGTCATAACCAAATTTTTCCAAGGCCCAGTTTTAAAAAACAGATATGGCAAGAAAAAGGGCTATTGATTCACATTCTGATTTTCATCTGCCTTCTATTTTCCTACATGTTCATTTCAAACAGCTTAAAAGCCATGAAAAGGTGTTGATGTTCTCTGTGTCCAAAGAACATTAAAAATATCCACCTGTGTCCTAGCAGTCTAAATTCACCACGTATGACCCTGAATGAGAACATAGTTGATCCACCACAGATACACAAAATTCAATGCAGTCCTCTGTTTTCATCAAGTGCACAGGATGATCTCTGGTTTAATATGGTGATCAATATTATGGTACCATATTGATCTCTGGTTCAATATGGTATGCCTCCATTTGCCTCCATTTCTCATTCAAATAAAAGAAAATAAAAACAGAATTAAACCCATAAATGTAAAGGAAAGAGAATGGGAGAAGGGCTGTCATTAAACATTAGATTTCAAAACATTTCTGGGAGATGGAAATGGATGAGAACCATGTAGTTGAACAAAGAAGACTGAGGAATCTATAGTCCAAAATTAACATAAGAAGGGATGACAGGAAAAGCTAATCTTTCAGGCAGAACCACAAAGGCTTTTGGAATAAAATTCATAAGTATGGAGGATGAGATCATGGAAGTGAGCCAAAACTAGAGAGCCCCACTGAAATTCTGTCTCTAGAATATGGAGCCAATCATGTCCCTACTCCTCTCCTCTCTTTCCCACATTCCTGCATGTAACAAGAGAACAAGAAACTTCACATTGACACAAGGCGAAAGAAAAGAGAGCACAACAATAATCACCATAACAAAAACAATGACCTCTACATTAAAGAAATTTAATGTATTGCTTGGGGAGAATTAGGACCATTAGCTGGGTGTTGGCACCACAGAATAAATTTCTTCCCATTTTGGTAATCCCTTATCAAAAGCCTGGATCCTCTGTGATTTAAGTGCCTACAAGGCCAGATCAGCCCCCATTACTGAAGGAAAAAATCTTACAGAGGAAACAAGCCTACATAATACAGCAGCAGAGAAAACCCAATCCACTACCTGGAAAAGTCAGTTCAATACCTCCTGTTTTAAATATGCACAAATAACTTATAATCACTCAGGCATATAAAGAAAATTAGCAGCATTAAACTGGCAAAATAAATAAAGCAATCCTAGTGGAAACAGAAATAACTCACTGAAAAGAAGAAACTTGAAAAAAATCTAATTATGTTCTCACAGAGACTTGAAGGATGATACTAAAAAAAGAGAAAAAAATGAGATTAAAGTCAAGAAATTCTACATTAAAAATAGAACAAAAAGGACAAAGAGCAGAAAATATGTGACAAAACGTAGAAGATATAGGATAACAATCAAGAATACACAAAATCTGACAAATATGAGCTCTGGAAGGAGAAAACAGATTATAAAAGGGAAAAAATAAACAAAATAAAACACAGGAAAATTGTGCATATCTGAAAAAAGACATTAATATTTCTATTTAATGGGTACTCTGATTACACAAAATGATGGATGACAAAATACCTACTCCTAAATATAATCTCAGGAAACATAAAAAGAAAAAAACAGCCATCTCAAATTTTACCAGTTGTGGTGGCAAAGAACCAAGGTCTCTGTGGCTAAATGCCCAGGTCTGAGAATGGCTCACTTCCTTGCTGCTCAGTTCATTGGTAAATGAAGCTGGTCACTTGGCTTATTAGCCACAAGGGGGTCTGAATCCAATAATCCCAGGTGCATAGAAGGCAAAAAGAGGAAAATAAATTTGTAAACACCACCAATATCTGCAACACTTGCTTGTACATATCTTTATGAAAAAGTTTGTACATGGAGTTACTCTTGTATAATGAGGATAAAAACTGAGAAGATGTGCAGAAACGTTAGTGTTATGTGGAAGAAGTCAAACAATAAGCGAAGTTAAAAAATGAGGATATATATTTCTTTCTTTTTTATTTTTTGTGGTACGTGGGCCTCTCACTGTTGTGGCCTCTCCTGTTGTGGAGCACAGGCTCCGGACGTGCAGGCTCAGTGGCCATGGCTCATTGGCCCAGCCGCTCCATGGCATGTGGGATCTTCCTGGACCGGGGCACAAACCCGTGTCCCCTGCATCAGCAGGCCGACTCTCAACCACTGCCCCACCAGGGAAGCCCTATACTTCTACTTTAGTATAATATATGCTTAACAAAATTCACCAATTTAATAATTTTAAGTGTACATTTCAGTTTCATTGCTGTGTAACCATCACCACCATTCATCTCCAGAACCTTTTCTTGTTCCCAAACTAAAACTCTATATCCATTAAACAACAACTCCTTACTGCTCCCTCTCCCATCCCCTGGTAAGACAACATTCTAGGTGGCTGACTGCTCTAGGTAGCTCATATAAGGAGAATCATACAATATTTTTCCTTGTGCCTGGCTTACTTCACTCAGCACTAGGTTTTCAAAGATATTTCATGTTGTAGCATGTGTTAGGATTTCTTTATTTTTTAAGGCTGAATAATATTCCATAAAAATATGAATGTTTCACAAATTCACATCATCCTTGCCCTATGCCAATCTCTGTAACACCAATTTTAGTGTATGTGCTGCTGAAACGATATTAAAGATTTAGTCAATTGAAAAAGTGAAATATTAGCTACAGATTAAGTGGAAGAGGAGGAGTTGGGATCATATAAATAAGCTAAATCTTCATCTTCAGTAGATAGGAACAATAATGCCTAAATTTCCTATGTTAAAAAAAAAAGTCACTTCAACACCTCACTTAGAGCTATAGATGTCACCTCTACAAGATGCAAAATTTTAGAAAGTAACAAGAACAGGGACTAGATAATTGGAGAGGGGAAAGGAGGAGCAAGGGAGAGCTTGTTAGTTTAATGCATTCTGCACAATTGTTGTTGTTTTTTTTTACATACACATATTAACCTAATCACAAAAAAGTGCCTCCAACCACAGTGCTACTTAATAACCAAAATCATAGCCCAGAACCTCCAACATTAGTGTCTGCTTTTCATTGTAATAGGTGCCTCGCCCCAGACACTTTCTTGAAGACCCTTAGTGCCATGGACATGATTATGTCACATGGAAAAGGATGTGGAAAATCATAGCAATACCCTAACTCCAAAGGCCCCCATTCCCCTTATCTCCATGTTTGACTGATATTATTCCAGTATATATTAAAGCATTTTATTACTATAACTACCACATTTACTGCTATTTTCCTCTTTTAAAGAGGTCTACCTGCTTCCTTTGACACTGGTCTTACTACTTTCTTGGAATGTATATGAGTTCCTTGAAAGCATACTAGCAAGTTCCCCTACCTACCCCTGGAGCTTTCTCAAAGACCTTGTTCAGTCTTTGAAGAATTTCCACAGCAGCATTAGAGCTTTCTTGAAAGTTCCAGGCAGAGGCTTCAGCAGCCAGTGATGTTTGTGGTGGTCCAGAACCCCACTATGGCTGTGGGAATAATGCCTATGCATCTCATGAGTTTTGATATTTTTTGGTCACCCAAAGACAGTCACACCTAGTTTTTATTTCTCTTTCTGACTAATCTGAAAGGCTGAGTTATTCTTAGCACATTGCCGCTGCCAGAAGTTTACAGTGGGGCTCTTGAATCCATAAGAATGGAGCCCCTGCACCTGGGGCAGCTGAGTTGAGTATACATTCACCCCAAATTTCAGTAGATGGAGGGAGCTGTAGCTCCATGCCCTCAGACAGAATAGGAAATCATATAAAGTAAGTGTAGGCTCAGTTTTACAGAGAAAATGGTGATGTTTCAAGTAAATAAAAATAATTTCTGATCTGCAAATAAAATCTTCTCAATTGTAAGTATTTTTTTATCTCCTACAGCTTTGTACTTTGATGTTCTTTTAATTCAATTATCATCTTTGCTATTAATAACTTTTGCAGATGCAGAAACTTGATTTGGAAAAGTGATGAAGGGTGGTGTTGGAATTTCTAGGTGCTGCACTTAAACCACACTTTCAATATTATTTCCAATTCAAAGTTCCGTACATTAGGAAAGAAAGCTGGAAACTTCTAAAATAAAATCAGCTATGATCATGTGGTGACTGAAAGTCATATCAATTAAGGAATGCTTAGAGAAGCTGGGATATGCAACCCAGAAAAACAAAATAGAATTGAACAGACAGTGTATTTTGAATGTGTAAAATGAGGAGCTAGAAGACTTTTGTGTGTGTGTCCAGAGCACAAAAGGGCTTGAGTTCTGCAATCAAACAGAATTGGGCACAAATTCTAAATCTCCATTTATTAATGTGACCCTCAACAATGTCAGTCTAGCATTATAAGTCTCAATTCACCCTTGTGTAGAATAGGGGCAAATAATAATGCCTACAACATAAGATTTTGTCTGATTATAAATAAAAACATAAACACATACAAAATTGTATTACACGCCTAATACATAGAAAAATATTCTGCTATTGATCATTATTATTACTGTATCATCATACATTATTATTATTATTCCAAAAGAGAAAGGAAATACTAATGAATGAATGTCCTAGATCAATAAAAGGGTGACTTTCTTAACAAATGAAACAACTAACCACGGATGGAAAATTCAATGAAATAATGAGCTTCCAATGGCCATCTCACAGGAATTCTGTAATTAAAAGGAGTTCTTGAATTAAGAAGCAGATTATACCTGATGATCATTAAAGTTCCTTTTACTCTTCAGATTCAATGCAATGATTAAGTTCATGCAGCTCATTAGTGCTAGTAAGTTTGGGGGTGTTGATATGGTCCCAAATTGTCCTTCCTTCTAGTTAATAAGGAGAGAGGCTGGCTGAGGAGTTTCCAGTTACTATTTCTGCATAGCACTGCCAAGGGAAGTTGTATCTCGTACACCATGAGCTAGCAGGCCTCACTCTTCTCTTCTTTTTTCATCATGAAAGCCGCAGGAAGCAGAGACCGCCTGCTCTTCCCTTCTACTCGCCCAAGAAAATGACAAAATGACATTCTTTCCCAGTCTCTGAGAAATGATTTCTGTTAACAGCTCTGGAAAAATGCTGCAAAGATGTGAGCGAAATGATGGCAGGATTTGTTGACAAGAAGGCAAAATAAGGGAATTCAGAAAAAATCACCCACATTAGAGATTGGAGGGCCTGTGGGCTCCATCTGCTCCTCTCCCTTGGCCTGGGGTCTTCTCAGAATCATCTTGGGGGATCTCAGTCTTCTTTTAAATGACTCAATCAATGGGGCTGCTAATAATGTCTAATGGATCTCACTATTAGCAGTTTTTTTTTTTTTTTTGATGCTCAGTCTAAAATTTTCCTTTGATTAATTTAACCTATTTCTCTTCATTAGATGATGGCAGTAATTTTGAAACAAAGGAAAACATGCAAATTTGAAAAGAGTCATTGTGGAATATTCTGCTTAAAAATACCTTATTCTTGCAGCAGCACAGGGCAAAACTAATGCTCAAAATCCTTTGGAGGAGTAAGGTTTCCCAAACAGCAAGGAGTACCTAGGAGCCCACTTTGCCCTGATGTGCTTATTTCTATCCTTGAAGCTAAGATTAGAGAGATCCAGAGAAAGGTTACATGCCCACCTGAATCAGGCCAGTGTGCCTGATATTATCTCTGGATACTCACACTAGACCTTTCTAGACTCTTTTTTTTTTCTTTTACTAGAATATCTTTAAAAGTTGTTACGTGAACTGGTGAGGGGATGAATTAAAAAAAAAAAAATGTCTGAGGGAACACAGTCAGTGTAATGTGATATAAACACATTGCACTGTGTTTGTGTTTGGGGACAATGACTTATGGGTCCTGGTTGTGCCACAAACATTGTCTTAGACAATTTGCTCATCTCTCAAAGCCTCCATTTTTTGTCCTGTAAAATTGTCACAATAATACATACTTTACAGATTAGTTCCATGGCGATTTTTGAGAAGTCTCTAACATAGTGTAAGGCAGAAGTCTAGCACTCAATAAAGATTATAAATAATCATTCCCTCCTTGGTGTGAATAAGGTTGTTACAGATATAGGTTTGAGATTTGGAAAAGATTTATTGAAAATGTTTCAAGATGACTAAAAGTAGGCAATAACACACAGAATGGAATTAACTGTGAATCTGCATGAAACTGAGAAAAGGAAGCTTATTTAGGAACACAATGATGCAAAGGAGGGGGGATGGGTCACCAGAAAGTCTCAGTCTTGGTATTCAGTGATGAGAAGGTAAAGGGAGTGGAATTCTGGGCAAAGAAACACATGGAGCTTTACCTGAGCATGGAGTATTCAAGGAGACATTAGCAAATTATTTTATTTAAACAGAGATGGGTATTGGAGAATGAGTAGACAGAAAGATGGGCTAAATGGAGGAAGGCCAAGATAGGAAGAATGTGAGAAACCAGGGAGGTATCCTCACAAGTTGAGTTATCCCTTTTGAAAATGCTCATAGTCTCTGCAAAGAAGACATTGGTATATATCCCAAATATTACAATTGTATTGGCCTGTGTCACTGGCATGAAAGGCAGTATGCATATTATAAAAGGTCCATAATTGGAATCAGGAAATCTGAGTTAAGATCTTTTCAAGCCAGGAAAACCCGACAAATGACTTAACTTTGGGCAAATCACCTAATCTCTCTCTCGTTAACTTTTCATCTGTGAAATGTGCACAGTGTTAGTGCACACTCCACAAGGATATTGTGATGATTAAACGAGGTCATATCATGCATGCAAAGTGTTTTGTACAGTTCTGGGTACAAAGAAAGCACTCAGCAAGTGTTGGTTTAAAAATAATTCAAAGAAACAAAAAACCTTAACTCAGGGGATTGACCAGTTGCTTTAAATGTGATCCTCTCTCACAGAACTTCATAAGTGGCTCAGAAAAATAAGGCTTGTGAAATCATCTAACACAGTGAATAGTAATTGACTTTGTTGATTATAGCAGCTGTGTGGAGACAGAGTGCAATGGTGAGACTAACTTTGCAAGACTGTCCTGCAAAATGTGGGATGTGAGGTCTCATACACAAAGCAGGTGCTTAGCATATTTTAGTAGAATCTGGAATTGAATAAAGTAACAGAGAACAAATACCAGAAACACAACATTCCATAGGTGTTATACAGTACTACAATGGTCACTGAGAGTTTTCATTAAATGCTATTTGAACAAAGAGGGTTGTAATTGCCTTTCCCCGCCACTTCCCTGCTGCTTTTACTTCCTGATAATAATCTAGCCACTTTGCCTCCGACCTACACAGAGCTCACCTTTCCCATTGTGTTTTCCTTCCTTCTGTTCACTAAACATTTCTTAATCCATGAAGATGATGGGCCGGGCTTGTTAATTCAGCCCACAAGTGTTTTGCTGAAGATAGGATTCTAAGACCTGTTGTAAAACAAAGAGTATCCCTATGTTTTATGTAATAAAATCAATGATCACCAATAGAGAGCAAACCATATTTACTTGGGGTCCCGAGCTCTCAAAGGATTTATTCATAGCAATAATACTCACCTATAGGAAAGGAGCAGCTTCTCTGCTTTGCCAACTCTGGCCAGTAATGCCCTGTGCAAAAGAATTTGGAGATTTTCTCAGCTTGCCTTCATATGCTACAAAAGGGAAATAGCCCAAATTGCACGTACTTGGGCCTGAATTATCGACTTCAGCTTTGAAGTGCAAATGAGCCGAATGAAAACATACTTAGACTGCAACACAGAAACTACTCCTACTAGTTGATTGATGGTGCATTAACTGTCTTGTATGGAAAGCCTTGTATTGCTATGGATTTGTCATCCCCTGGTCCGATTATCACACAGATGAAGGTAAACACCACACACCATATGAACTAGTCAGTAGTGGTCATTTCTTTCAATTCTTTACTTTTTTTCTTTTTTCTAACAATTCGAGTTACTGGGTCACCCATAAAACAGTTCTTTTGTGGTTTATCAGCCCTGCTGCTTCTAAAGTTAGACTTATGGACTCGAGCTAGGAAAACAAAATGCTATAAACAACTTCTCAGTAGGCTAAAATCATCAGTATTTATTGTGAATGCAAACTCCTTTGGAAACTTCTAATTACCATAATCCATCTATATAAAAATAATCCCTGACTAAATGAATATGCCTGGAAGGAAAAATGAACAGAGCATTTATACAACCACACAAAATGCTATGTGCAAATTATTAAAGGGTCTTTGATATTTTGCAGCTTCAAAAAAATGAAGTTATATAGATCCTGACCATATATGATTGACTTTGGGGAATAACGTTAGAAATTTAGTAATTTCTTCCTGAAATCAGAGATATTTAAATAAATAAATGTATTCTTTGTTCATCATTTCCCATCTGTGACATTTTAAACCATGTATCAAGCATAATTGGGAGGACTTATATCAAAATCTCTCGAGGGAATCTCCCAGTGATTTTAGCATAGTAAGATTTGCTTCAGAGGAGGGTCCCCTACCTTGTTGAAAAGAGTAAAAGATAGGTAGTGTTTAAAATCTGCTTACTTTAATGTACCATAAACATCTCTTTTGTAAGATTATGATTTTTAACAACTCATTCATTTACCTTTACTATTCTATCCAAGAGGACTTTCTTTTTACATCCTAGAAATAATGCTTAGAGCTCTTAAGAAGGAAAGGAACCAAACTGAACAGGGGACAAATAAGGTTATATTAGTTTTCCCTTTTGCAGGCCCCTGTGTTAGGGACAGAATTTTAAGATTCACTGGAAAATTTTACTACTGATATATCCACACTTTTTATGTAGAGATTTTCTCTAGAAAAGACAATAGCCCCAGGGAGTGCTTGGATATAGATTCTAACATTGTGTTCCCCACTACTAAGATAAAGGAGAAGGTCTAGAAGTAATGACATGTAGAGATAATCTTCCAAATTCATTGTCCTTCCAATAACTTTCACTGATTCCCTCACAGAATATTCAAGCACACGTGTGAGCAAAGAGCAAGATTCATTGAGTTGAAATTCCTTTTGCTCACAAAAAAAAGGACTGAACAAAGGGGTCTTGCTAGCCAACAAATGAGCTAATCAGACTCCAAATAATTAGCAGGTATCAGTTCAGCAGTGCTGAAGTTTGAATCCTTAATACAGGGGTAAAATTATCATGTGATGGGAACCAAATGAGAAAGAAGAAAAGAAGATGAACCCATTTGACTATAAAATTGTACCTGAGCCATTTCCCCAGGTTAGATAGACCTAAAATCCCACATTTGCAGCTTCAAAACAGTTTCAGAAAAGTTTTTATTATTATCATTGTTCAATTTCATGCATCTCTGCACTTGAACTTCCAGCCAGGAGCAGGAGTCGAACTGCCAGAAACACTGTGAACAAACAGTGTTTTTCCTGGCATTTCCAGCCAACATTTTCAGGCCCAGGAGATATGAAGACACATCCAAACTTTTGAGTGCTAATAAAATTTGAACATCTGAATCTTCTGAGACTTTTTTTCTCTGTCAATCAGAACCAAATTATGAGCTAAGGAAGCAGAAGGATGGAATACAATATCAGAGGTTATTTTCTGTACTGGATACAATATCTGCTGGCCTCCAGATTTCTGGTATGTCCCATCTCTACTCTGAACATTAAATGTAATAGCTATAAAACTAATTATGATGCATATTATCAAGAATGCCCAATGTTTCTTGTGAATAACCTCTCTGTGAAATTTCAATTTCTATTTGAATGAGAATTCAGTTAACAAGAAAAGGTATATGCTTCATGATCAACATAGAACAGCTGTGCACTACACAGAACATATTAAATTATCATTTAATTTATCCAAAATTTTAAGGGGACAGGTATTTTCCAGATAACCAAAATCTAGTTTCACTAGTCAAAAACAAACTTATTTCAATAGAGTATGATGGAGATATTCCTAACATGTCTGATCCCAGAGAATGCTAAATATCACTTAACCACTGCTTGATAAATCCATCGCAGTTACCTCTATGATTATTCTCCTGCTAACTGTAAATATACACGTTATCTTTGGTCTGATTTTTTGTGTAAATTTGTTGTTACTAACTATATTTACTTGCAAATATCAGTCTGCTGATTCAAACAAAACCTCTCTCTTCTCTGATTTGAAACTTAAAATATGCTCTGTTATGAATAAGCAGATAATCAAGTGTGGTATGTTAAATCAAAGTTTTTTGGTGTTGAAAGGAGAACCCAAGTACCTGCATTTTACAGTGGGTCTTTTTTTTTTTTTTAACAACTGTATAGGAGTATAACTGCTTTACAATGGTGTGTTTCTGCTTTATAAAAAGTGAATTAGCTATACATATACATATATCCCCATATCTCATCCCTCTTGCATTTCCTTCCCACCCTCCCTATCTAACCCCTCTAGGTAGTCACAAAGCACCGAGCTGATATACCTGTACTATATGGCTGCTTCTTACTAGCTATTTTACATTTGGTATTATATATAAGGCCATGCCACTCTCTCACTTCATCCCAGCTTACCCTTTCCCCTCCCAGTGTCCTCAAGTCCATTCTCTACATCTGTGTATTTTTTTTCTGTCAAATATGATTTTTTAAAATTTTATTTTATATATTTTTTTATACAGCAGGTTCTTATTAGTCATCAATTTTATAGACATCGTTGTATACATGTCAATCCCAATCACCCAATTCATCACACCACCAACACCACTCCCCCACAGCTTTCCCCCCTTGGTGTCTATACATTTGTTCTCTACATCTGTGTCTCAATTTCTTCCTGCAAACCGGTTCATCTTTACCATTTTTCTGGGTTCCACATATATGTGTTAATAAATGATATTTGTTTTTCTCTTTCTAACTTACTTCACTCTGAATGACAGTCTCTAGATCCATTCACGTCTCAACAAATGACCCAATTTTGTTCCTTTCTATGGCTGAGTATTATTCCCTTGTATATATGTACCACATCTTCTCTATCCATTCGTCTGTCAATGGGCATTTAGGTTGCTTCCATGACGTGGCTATTGTAAATAGTGTTGCAATGAACACTGGGGTGCATGTGCCTTTTAGAATTATGGTTTTCTCTGGATATATGCCCAGTAGTGGGATTGCTGGATCATATGGTAATTCTATTTTTAGTTTTTTAAGGAACCTCCATGCTATTCTCCATAGTGACTGTATCAATTTACATTCCGAACAACAGTGCAAGAGGGTTTCCTTTTCTCCACACCTTCTCCAGTATTTGTGCTTGTAGATTTTCTGATGATGCCCATTCTAACTGGTGTGAGGTGATACCTCAATGTAGTTTTGATTTGCAATTCCCTAATAATTAGTGATATTGAGCAGCTTTTCATGTGCTTCTTAGCCATCTGTATGTCTTCTTTGGAGAAATGTCTATTTAGCTCTTCTGTGCATTTTGGGATTGGGTTGTTTGTTTTTTTAAAAATTGAGCTGAATGAGCTGTTTATATATTTTAGGGATTAATCCTTTGTCCATTGACTCGTTTGCAAATATTTTCTCCCATTCTGAGGGTTGTCATTTTTGTCTTGTTTATGCCTTCCTTTGCTGTGCAAAAGCTTGTAAGTTTCATTAAGTTCCATTTGTTTATTTTTGTTTTTATTTCCATTACTCTAGGAAGTGGATCAAAAACAATCCTGCTGTGATTTATGTCAAAGAGTGTTCTTCCTATGTTTTCCTCTAAGAGTTTTATAGTGTCTGGCCTTACACTTAGGCCCCTAATCTATTTTGAGTTTATTTTTGTGCATGGTGTTAGGGAGTGCTCTAATTTCATTCTTTTGCATGTAGCTGTTCAGTTTCCCCGGCATCACTTATTGAAGAGTGTCTTTTCTCCATTGTATATCCTTGCCTCCTTTTTCATAGATTAGTTGACGATAGGTACATGGGTTTATCTCTGTGCTTTCTATCTTGTTCCATTAATCTATGTTTCTGTTTTTGTGCCAGTACCATATTGTCTTGATTACTGTAGCTTTGTAGTATAGTCTGAAGTCAGGGAGCCTGATTCCTCGAGCTCCATTTTTTCCCCTCAAGACTGCTTTGGCTATTCAGGGTCTTTTGTGTCTCCATACAAATTTAAGATTTGTGTACTAGTTCTGTAAAAAATGCCATTGGTAACTTCATAGGGATTGCACTGAATATGTAGATTGCTTTGGGTAGTATAGTCATTTTCCCAATATTGATTCTTCTAATCCAAGAACATGGTATGTCTCTCCACCTGTTGGTATCATCTTTAATTTCTTTCATCAGTGTTTTATAGTTTTCTGCCTACAGGTCTTTTGTCTCCTTAGGTAGGTTTATTCCTCGGTATTTTACTCTTTATATTGCAATGGTAAATGGGAGTGTTTCCTTAATTTGTCTTTCATATTTTTCATCATTAGTGTATAGGAATGCAAGAGATTTCTGTACATTAATATTTTATCCTGCTACTTTACCAAATTCATTGATTAGCTCTAGTAGTTTTCTGGTGGCATCTTTAGGATTCTCTATGTATAGCATCATGTCATCTGCAAACAGTGACAGCTTTAATTCTTCTTTTGCAATTTGTATTCCGTGTATTTATTTTCCTTCTCTGATTGCCGTGGCTAGGACTTCCAAAACTACGTTGAATAATAGTGGTGAGAGTGGACATCCTTGCCTTGTTCCTGATCTTAGAGGAAATGCTTTCAGTTTTTCCCTATTGAGAATGATGTTTGCTGTGGGTTTGTTGTATATGGCCTTTATTATGTTGAGGTAGGTTCCCTCTATGCCTACTTTCTGGAGAGTCTCTATCATAAATGGGTGTTGAGTTATGTCAAAAGCTTTTCCTGCATCCATTGAGATGATCATATGGTTTTTATTCTTCTATTTTTTAATCGGGTGTATCACATGGATTGACTTCCCTATATTGAAGAATCCTTGCATCCCTGGGATAAATCCCACTCGATCATAGTGTATGATCCTTTTAATGTGTTGTTGGACTCTGTTTTCTAGTATTTTGTTGAGGATTTTTACATCTACATTCATTAGTGATATTGTTCTGTAATTTTCTTTCTTTTTTTTTTGGTAGTATATTTGTCTGGATTTGGTATCAGGATGATGGTGGCCTCATAGAATGAGTTTTGGAGTGTTCCTTCCTCTGCAGTTTTTTGGAAGAGTTTGAGAAGGATGGGTGTTAGCTCTTCTCTAAATGTTTGATAGAATTCACCTGTGAAGCCATCTGCTCCTGGACTTTTGTTTATTGGAATATATTTAATCACAGCTTCAATTTCATTACTTGTGATTAGTCTGTTCATATTTTCTATTTCTTCCTGGTTCAGTTTTGGAAGGTTATACATTTCTAAGAATTTGTCCATTTCTTCTAGGTTGTCCATTTTATTGGCATACAGTTGCCTGAAGTAGTCTCTTAGAATGTCTGCTTGTAGTAGTCTCTTTGTATGTCAGTGGTGTCTGCTGTAACTTCTCCTTTTTCATTTCTAATTTTATTGATTTGAGTCCTGTCTCTCTTTTTCTTGATGAGTCTGGCTAATGGTTTATCAATTTTGCTTATCTTCTCAAAGAACCAGCTTTTAGTTTTATTGATCTTTGCTATTGTTTCTTCGTTTCTCTTTCATTTATTTCTGCTCTGATCTTTATGATTTATTTCCTTCTGCTAACATTTTGTTCTGTTTCTTTTTCTTTCTCTAGTTCCTTTAGTTGTAAGGTTAGATTGTTTATTTGAGATTTTTCTTGTTTCTTGAGGTAGGCTTGTATAGCTATAAACTTCCCTCTTAGAACAGGTTTTGCTGCATCCCATAGGTTTTGGATCATCGTGTTTTCATTGTCATTCATCTCTAGGTATTTTTCGATTACCTCTTTGATTTCTTCAGTAACTTCTTGGTTATTTAGTAACGTATTGCTTAGCCTCCATGTGTTTGTGCTCTTCAAGTTTTTTTCCCTGTAATTGATTTCTAATCTCATACTGCCGTGGTCAGAAAAGATGCTGGATATGATTTCAAATTTCTAAAATTTACTGACGCTTGATTTGTGACCCAAGATGTGATCTATCCTGGAGAATGTTGCATGTGCAGTTGAGAAGAAAGTGTAATCTGGTGTTTTTGGATGGAATGTCCTATAAATACCAATTAAATCTATCTGGTCTATTGTGTCATTTAAAGCGTGTGTTTCCTTATTAATTTTCTGTTTGGATGAACTGTCCATTATTGTAAGTGAGGTGTTAAAGTCCCCCACTATTTTTTGTTACTGTCGATTTCCTCTTTTATAGCTGTTAGCAGTTGTCTTATGTATTAATGTACTCCTTGTTAGGTGCATATATATTTATAATTGTTAAATCTTCTTCTTGGATTGATCCCTTAATCATTGTGTAGTGTCCTTCCTTGTCTTCTGTAACATTCTTTACTTTAAAGTCTATTCTATCTGATATGAGAATTGCTATTCCAGCTTTCTTTTGATTTCCATTTGCATGGAATATCTTTATCCATCCCCTCACTTTCAGTCTCTATGTGTCCCTAGGTCTGAAGTGGGTCTCTTGTAGACAACATATATATGGGTCTTGTTTATGTATCCATTCAGCAAGCTTGTGTCTCTTGGTTAGAGCATTTAATCCATTTACATTTAAGGTAATTATCAATATGTATGTTCCTATGAGCATTTTCTGAATTGCTTTGGGTTTGTTTTTGTAGGTCCTTTTCTTCTCATGTGTTGCCCACTTAGAGAATTTCCTTTACCATTTGTTGCAGATCTGGTTTGGTGGTGCTGAATTCTCTTATTTTTTGCATGTCTGTAAAGCTTTTGATTTCTCTGTCAAATCTGAGTGAGATCCTTGACGGGTAGAGTCATGTTGATCATAGGTTCTTCCATTTCATCACTTTAATTATGTCATGCAAGTCTCTTCTGGCTTGTAGAATTTCTGCTGAGAAATCAGCTGTTAACCATATGTGAGTTCCCTTGTATTTTATTTGCCAGTTTTCCCTTGCTGTTTTCAATAATTTTTCTTTCTCTTTAATTTTTGCTTATTTGATTACTATGTGTCTCTCTGTGTTTCTACTTGGGTTTATCCTTGATGGAACTCTGTGCTTCCTGGATTTGGGTGGCTATTTCCTTTTCCATGTTAGGGAAGTTTTTGACTATAATCTCTTCAAATATTTTCTCAGATCCTTTCTCTCTCTCTTCTCCTTCTGGGTCCCCTATAATGTGAATGTTGTTGTCTTTTTGTTTTCTCAGAGCTCTCTTAGGCTGTCTTCATTTCTTTTCTTTTTCTTTCTTTCTTTTTTTTTTTTTTCTTTATTCTGATCCACAGCAGTGAATTCCACCATTCTGTCTTCCAGGTCATTTATCCATTCTTCTGCCTCAGTTATTCTGCTATTGATTCCTTCTAGGGTAGTTTTCCTTTCAGTTATTGTATTGTTCATCTCTGTTAGTTTGTTCTTTAAGACTTCTAGGTCTTTTTAAAACATTTCTTGCATCTTCTCGATCTTTGCCTCCATTCATTTTTTGAGGTCCTGGATCATCCTCACTATCATTATTCTGAATTCTTTTTCTGGAAGGTTGCCTATTTCCACTTCTTTTACTTGTTTTTATTGGGTTTTATCTTGTTCCTTCATCTGGTACATAGCCCTCTGCCTTTCCATCTTGTCTATCGTTCTGTGAATGTCAGTTTTGTTCCACAGGCTGAGGGATTGTAGTTCTTCTTGCTTCTGCTGTCTGCCCTCTGGTGGATGAGGCTATCTAACAGGCCTGTGCAAGTTTCCTCCATCTGTGCCTTTATTCCAGTCCTGCCCCTAAGTTCTTCATGACCATTTTGTTTGTTTGTTTGTTTTTGGATTCCATATATAAGTGTTAGCATATGGTATTTGTTTTTCTCTTTCTGACTTAATGTCACTCTTTATGAGAGAGTCTAGGTCCATTCACCTCTCGAAAAATAACTCAATTTCATTTCTTTTTATAGCTGAGTAATATTCCATTGTGTATATGTGCCACATCTTCTTTATCCATTCATCTGTCAATGGATACTTAGGCTGCTTCCATGTCTTCATGTCCTGGTTATTGTAAATAGAGCTGCAAAGAACATTGTGGTGAATGGCTCTTTTGAATTATGATTTTCTCAGGGTATATGCCCAGTAGTGGGATTGTTGAGTTATATGGTAGTTCTATTTTTAGTCTTTTAAGGAACCTCCATACTTTTCTCCATAGTGCCTGTATCAATTTACATTCCCACGAAAATAGCAAGAGGGTTCCCTTTTCCCCACACCCTCCCCAGCATTGATCGTTTGTAGATTTTTTGATGATGGCCATTCTAAACTGTGTGGTGGTATCTCATTGTATTTTGATTTACATTTCTGTAATGATTAATGATATTGAGCTTTCTTTCATGTGTTTGTTGGCAAACTGTATATCTTCTTTAGAGAAATGTCTATTTATATCTTCTGCCGATTTTTGGATTGGGTTATTTGTTTTCTGGATATTGAGTTGCATGAGCTGCTTGTAAATCTTAGAGGTTAATCCTTTGGCAGTTGCTTCATTTGCAAATATATTCTCCCATTCTGAGTGTTGTCTTTTCATCTTGTTCATGGTTTCCTTTTCTGTGCAAAAACTTTTTAAAGTTTCGTTAGGTCCCATTTGTTTATTTTTGTTTTTATTTCCATTTCTCTAGGACGTGAGTCCAATATGATCTTGCTGTGATTTATGTCATAGAGTGTTCTGCCTAGAGTTTCCTCTAAGAGTTTTTAGTGTGTAGCCTTATATTTCGGTCTTTAATCCATTTTGAGTTTATTTTTGTGTATGGGAGTTTTCTAATTTCATTTCACTTTCTATTTGGACAGCATGTAGCTGTCCAATTTTCCAAGCACCACTTATTGAAGTGGCTGTGTTTTCTCGATTGTATATTATTGCCACCTTTAGCAAAGATAAGTTGACCATAAGTGCATGAGTTTATCTCTGGATTTTCTATCCTGTTCCATTAATGTATATTTCTATTTTTATACAAGTACCATAGTGTCTTGATTACTGTAGCTCTGCAGTATATTCTGAAATCCAGGAGCTTGATTCCTCCAGCTCCGTTTTTCTTTCTCAGGATTGCTTTAGCTATTTGGTGTCTTTTGTGTTTCCATACAAATTGTGAAATTTTTTGTTCAAATTCTATGAAAATGCCATTGGTAGTTTGATGAGGATTGCATTGAATCTGTAGATTGTGTTGTGTATTATAGTCTTTTTCACAGTATTGATTCTTTCAATCCAAAAACGTGCTAATATCTCTCCATCTGTTTGTATTATCTTTAATTTCTTTCATCAGTGTCTTAGAGTTTTCTGCATACAGGTCTTTTGTCTCCTTAGATAGATCTATTCCTAGGTAGTTTATTATTTTTGTTGCAATGGTAAATTGAAGTGTTTCCTTAATTTGTCTTTCAAATTTTTCATCATTAATGTACAGGAATGCCAGAGATTTCTGTGCATTAATATTTTATCCTGCTACTTTACCAAATTCATTGATTATCTCTAGTAGTTTTCTGGTTGCATCTTTAGGATTCTGTATGTATAGCATCATGGCATATGCAAACAGTGACAGCTTTACTTCTTCTTTTATGATTTAGATTCCTTTTATTTCTTTTTCTTCTCTGATTGCTGTGGCTAAAACTTCAAAAACTGTTGAATAATAGTGGTGAGAGTGGACCACCTTGTCTTCTTCTTGATCTTAGTGGAAATGGTTTCAGTTTTTAACCACTGAAAATGATGTTGGCTGTAGTTTGTTATATATGGCCTTTATTATGTTGAGGTAAGTTCCCTCTATGCCTACTTTCTGGAGGGTTTTTATCATAAATGGGTGTTGAATTTTGTCAAATGAATTTTCTGCATCTGTTGAGATGATCATATATTTTTTTCTCCTACATTTTTTTAATATGCTTTAGCACATCAATTGATTTGTGTATATTGAAGAATCTTTGCATTCCTGGGATAAAACTCCACTTGATCATGGTGTATGATTCTTCTAATGTGCTGTTGGATTCTTTTTGCTAGTATTTTGTCGTGGATTTTTGCATCTATGTTTATCAGTGATATCCGCCTGTTATTTTCTTTCTTTGTGACATCTTTGTCTGCTTTTGGTTTCAGGGTGATGGTGACCTCCTAGAATGAGTTTGGGAGTGTTCCTCCCTCTGCTATATTTTGGAAGAGTTTGAGAAGGCTACGTGTTATCTCTTCTCTAAATGTTTGATAGAATTCACCTGTGAATCTATCTGGTCATGGGCTTTTATTTGTTGGAATATTTTTAATCACAATCTCAATTTCAGTGCTTTTGATTAGTCTGTTTTTATTTTCTATTTCTTCCTGGTTGAGTTTCGGAAGGTTGTGCTTTTCTAAGAATTTGTCCATTCCTTCCAGGTTGTCCATTTTATTGTCATATCATTGCTTGTAGTAATCTCTCATGATACTTTGTATTTCTGCAGTGTCAGTTGTTACTTCTCCTTTTTCATTTCTAATTCTATTGATTTGAGTCTCCTCACTTTTTTTCTTGATGAGTCTGGCTAATGGTTTATCAATTTTATTTATCTTCTCAAACAAACAGGTTTTAGTTTTATTGATCTTTCTTGTTGTTTCATTCATTTCTTTTTCATTTATTACTGATCTGGTCTTTATGATGTCTTTCCTTCTGCTAACTTTGCAGGTTTTTTGTTCTTCTTTCTTTAATTGCTTTATGTGTAAGTTTATTTTGTTTAGTTGAGATGTTTCTTGTTTCTTGAAGTAGGATTGTATTGCCTTAAACTTCCCTCTTTGAACTGCTTTTGCAGCATCTCATATGTTTTGGGTCGTCGTGTTTTCATTGTCATGTTTTTCTAGGTATTTTTTGATTTCCTCTTTGATATTTTCAGTGATCTCTGTGCTATTAAGTAGTGTATTTTTTAGCTCCATGTGTGTGTATTTTTTACCGATTTTTTCCCCATAATTGATATCTAGTTTCAGAGTATTGTGGTTAGAAATACTTGATACAATTTCAAATTTCTTAAATTTACCATGTCTTGTGTTGTGACCCCAGATATGATCTATCCTGGGGAATGTTCCATGAGCACGTGAGAGAAATTGTACTCTGTTGTTTTTGGATGGAATGTGCTATAAATATCTATTAAGTCCATCTTGTTTAATGTATCATTTAAACTTATGTTTCCTTATTTATTTTCATTTTGGATGATGTGTCCATTGGTGAAAGTGGGGTGTTAATGTCCCCTACTCTGATTTTCTTACTGTTGATTTCCCCTTTTATGGCTGTTAACATTTGCCTTATGTATTAAGGTGCTCCTATGTTGGGTGCATAAATATTTACAATTGTTATATCTTGTTCTTGGATTGATCCCTTGATCATTATGTAACATCTTCCTTTGCCTCTTGTAATAGTCTTTATTTTATAGTATATTTTGTCTGATATGAGAATTGCTACTCCAGCTTTCTTTTGATTTCCATTTGCATGGAATATCTTTGTCCATGCTGTATGTGTCCCTAGGTCTGAAGTGGGTCTCTTCTAGAAAGCATATGTACAGGTCTTGTTTTTGTATCCATTTAGCCAGTCTATGTCTTTTGGTTGGAGCATATAATCCATTTACATTTAAGGTAATAATCGATATGTATGCTTCTATTACCATTTTCTTAATTGTTTTGGATTTGTTATTGTAGGTCTTTCCCTTCTCTTGTGTTTCCTGACTAGATAAGTTCCTTTAGGCTTTATTGTAAAGCTGCTTTGGTGATGCTGAATTCTCTTAACTTTTTCTTGTCTTTAAAGCTTTTAATTTCTTCACCAAATTTGAATGGTATCCTGCTGGGTAGAGTAAGCTTTTTGTAGGTATTTCCCTTCATCATGTTAAATATGTCCTGACACTCCCTTCTGGCTTGCAGAATTTCTTCTGAAAGATCAGCTGTTAACCTTGTTGGTATTCCCTTTTGTGCTATTTGTTGTTTTTCTCTTACTGCTTTTGATATGTTTCTTTGTATTTAATTTTTGACAGTTTGATTAATATGTGTATTGGCATGTTTCTCCTTGGATTTATCCTGTATGGGACTCTCTGTGCTTCCTCAACTTGATTAACTATTTCCTTTCCCATATCAGGGAAGTTTTCAACTATAATCTCTTCAAATATTTTCTCAGTCCCTTTCTTTTTCTCTTCTTCTTCTGCAACCCCTATAATTCGAATGCTGGTGCGTTTAAAGTTGTCCCAGAGGTCTCTGAGACTGTCCTCAGTTCTTTTCATTCTTTTTTCTTTATTCTGCTCTGCAGTAGTTATTTCCACTATTTTATCTTCCAGGTCACCTATCCGTTCTTCTACCTCAGTTAATCTGCTATTGACCCCTTCTAGAGTATTTTTTTTTTATTTAGCAAATTTAATCAGTTATACATATACATATGTTCCCATATCCCCTCCCTTTTGCATCTCCCTCCCGCCCTCCCTATTCCACCCCTCCAGACGGTCACAAAGCACCGAGCTGATCTCCCTGCATTATGCGGCTGCTTCCCACTAGCTATCTACCTTACATTTGGTAGTGTATATATGTCCATGCTGCTCTTTCGCTTTGTCACAGCTTACCCTTGCCCCTCCCCATATTCTCAAGTCCATTCTCTAGTAGATCTGTGTCTTTATTCCTATCATACCCCTATGTTCGTCATGACTTTTTTTTCTTAAATTCCATATATATGTGTCAGCATACAGTATTTGTCTTTCTCTTTCTGACTTACTTCACTCTTTATGACAGACTCTAGGTCCATCCACCTCATTACAAATAGCTCAATTTCATTTCTTTTTATGGCTGAGTAATATTCCATTGTATATATGTGCCACATCTTCTTTATCCATGCATGCAATGATGGACACTTAGGTTGTTTCCATCTCTGGGCTATTGTAAAGAGGCCTGCTATGAACATTTTGGTACATGACTATTTTGAATTATGGTTTTCTCAGGGTATATGCCCAGTAGTGGGATTGCTGGGTCATATGGTAGTTCTATTTGTAGTTTTTTAAGGAACCTCCATATCGTTCTCCATAGTGGCTGTACCAATTCACATTCCCACCAGCAGTGCAAGAGTGTTCCCTTTTTTCCACACCCTCTCCAGCATTTATTGTTTCTAGATTTTTTGATGATGGCCATTCTGACTGGTGTGAGATGATATCTCATTGTAGTTTTGATTTGCATTTCTCTAATGAGTAAAGATGTTGAGCATCCTTTCATGTGTTTGTGGCAGTCTGTATATCTTCTGTGGAGAAATGTCTATTTAGGTCTTCTGCCCATTTTTGGATTGGGTTGTTTGGTTTTTTTTGTTATTGAGCTGCATGAGCTGCTTATAAATTTTGGAGATTAATCCTTTGTCAGTTGCTTCATTTGCAAATATTTTCTCCCATTCTGAGGGTTGTCTTTTGGTCTTGTTTATGGTTTCCTTTGCTGTGCAAAAGGTTTTATGTTTCATTAGGTCCCATGTGTTTATTTTTGTCTTTATTTCCATTACTCTAGGAGGTGGGTCAAAAAGGATCTTGCTGTGATTTATGTCATAGAGTGTTCTGCCTATGTTTTCCTCTAAGAGTTTGATAGTGTCTGGCCTTACATTTAGGTCTTTAATCCATTTTGAGCTTATTTTTGTGTATGGTGTTAGGGAGTGATCTAATCTCATACTTTTACATGTCCCTGTACAGTTTTCCCAGCACCACTTATTGAAGAGACTGTCCTTTCTCCACTGTACATTCCTGCCTCCTTTATCAAAGATAAGGTGACCATATGTGCGTGGGTTTATCTCTGGGCTTTCTATCCTGTTCCATTGATCTATCTTTCTGTTTTTGTGCCAGTACCACACTGTCTTGATTACTGCAGCTTTGTAATATAGTCTGAAGTCAGGGAGCCTGATTCTTCCAGCTCCAGTTTTCGTTCTCAAGATTGCTTTGGATATTCGGGGTCTTTTGTGTTTCCATACACATGATGAAATTTTTTGTTCTAGTTCTGTGAAAAAGGCCAGTGGTAGTTTGATAGGGATTGCATTGAATTTGTAGATTGCTTTGGGTAGTATAGTCATTTTCACAATGTTGATTCTTCCAATCCAAGAACATGGTTTATCTCTTATCTATTTGTATCATCTTTAATTTATTACATCAGTGTCTTATAATTTTCTGCATACAGGTCTTTTGTCTCCTTAGGTAGGTTTATTCCTAGATATTTTATTCTTTTTGTTGCAATGGTAAATGGGAGTGTTTCCTTGATTTCACTTTCAGATTTTTCATCATTAGTATATAGGAATGCCAGAGATTTCTGTGCATTAATTTTGTATCCTGCAACTTTACCAAATTCATTGATTAGCTCTAGTAGTTTTCTGGTAGCATCTTTAGGATTCTCTATGTATAGTATCATGTCATCTGCAAACAGTGACAGCTTTACTTCTTCTTTTCTGATTTGGATTCATTTGATTTCCTTTTCTTCTCTGATTGCTGTGGCTAAAACTTCGAAAACTAGGTTGAATAAGAGTGGTGAGAGTGGGCAACCTTGTCTTGTTCCTGATCTTAGTGGAAATGGTTTCAGTTTTTCACCATTGAGGATGGTGCTGGCTGTAGGTTTGTCATATATGGCCTTTATTATGTTGAGGAAAGTTCCCTCTATGCCTACTTTCTGCAGGGTTTTTATCATAAATGGGTGTTGAATTTTGTCGAAATCTTTCTCTGCATCTATTGAGATGATCACATGCTTTTTCTCCTTCAATTTGTTGATATGGTGTATCACGTTGATTGATTTGCATATATTGAAGAATCCTTGCATTCCTGGAATAAACCCCACTTCATCATGGTGTATGATCTTTTTAATGTGCTGTTGGATTCTGTTTGCTAGTATTTTGTTGAAGATTTTTGCATCTATGTTCATCAGTGATATTGGCCTGTAGTTTTCTTTCTTTGTGACATCCTTGTCTGGTTTTGGTGGCCTCGTAGAATGAGTTTGGGAGTGCTCCTCCCTCTGCTATATTTTGGAAGAGTTTGAGAAGGATAGGTGTTAGCTCTTCTCTAAATGCTTGACAGAATTCGCCTGTGAAGCCATCTGGTCCTGGGCTTTTGTTTGTTGGAAGATTTTTAATCAGTTTCAATTTCAGTGCTTGTGATTGGTCTATTCATATTTTCTATTTCTTCCTGACTCAGTCTTGGCAGGTTGTGCATTTCTAAGAATTTGTCCATTTCTTCCAGGTTGTCCATTTTATTGGCATAGAGTTGCTTGTAATAATCTCTCATGATCTTTCATATTTCTGCAGTGTCAGTTGTTACTTCTCCTTTTTCATTTTTAATTCTATTGATTTGTGTCTTCTCCCTTTTTTTCTTGATGAGTCTTGCTAATGGTTTATCAATTTTGTTTATCTTCTCAAAGAACCAGCTTTTAGTTTTATTGATCTTTGCTATCGTTACCTTCATTTCTTTTTCATTTATTTCCGATCTGATTTTTATGATATCTTTCCTTCTGCTAACTTTGAGATGTTTTTGTTCTTCTTTCTCTAATTGCTTTAGGTGCAAGGTTAGGTTGTTTATTCGAGATGTTTCCTGTTTCTTAAGGTAGGATTGTATTGCTATAAACTTCCCTCTTAGAACTGCTTTTCCTGAATCCCATAGGTTTTGGGTCGTCGTGTCTCCATTGCCATTTGTTTCTAGGTATTTTTTAATTTCCTTTTTGATTTCTTCAGTGACCACTTCGTTATTAAGTAGTGTATTGTTTAGTCTCCATGTGTTTGTATTTTCTACAGATCTTTTCCTGTAATTGATATCTCGTCTCTTAGCATTGTGGTCAGAAAACATACTTGATACAATTTCAATTTTCTTAAATTTACCAAGGCTTGATTTGTGACCCAAGATATGATCTATCCTGGAGAATGTTCCATGAGCACTTTAGAAAAATGTGTATTCCATTGTTTTTAGATGGAATGTCCTATAAATATGAATTGAGTTCATCTTGTTTAATGTATCATTTAAAGCTTGTGTTTCCTTATTTATTTTCATTTTGGATGATCTGTCCATTGGTGAAAGTGGGGTGTTAAAGTCCCCTACTATGATTGTGTTACTGTCGATTTCTCCTTTTATGGCTGTTAGTATTTGCCTTATGTATTGAGGTGCTCCTATGTTGGGTGCATAAATATTTACAATTGTTATATCTTCTTCTTGGATCAATCCCTTTATCATTATGTAGTGTCCTTCTTTGTCTCTTCTAATAGTCTGTATTTTAAAGTCTATTTTGTCTGATATGAGAATTGTTACTCCAGCTTTCTTTTGATTTCCATTTGCATGGAATATCTTTTTCCATCCCCTTACTTTCAGTCTGTATGTGTCTCTAGGTCTGAAGTGGGTCTCTTGTAGACAGCATATATATGGGTCTTGTTTTAGTATCCATTCAGCCAATCTGTGTCTTTTGGTGGGAGCATTATTCCTTTTACATTTAAGGTAATTATTGATATGTGTGTTCCTATTCCCATTTCCTTAATTGTTTTGGGTTCGTTATTGTAGGTCTTTTCCTTCGTTGTGTTTCTTGCCTAGAGAAGTTCCTTTAGCATTTGTTGTAAAGCTGGTTTGGTGGTGCTGAACTCTCTCAGCTTTTGCTTGTCTGTAAACATTTTAATTTCTCCATCAAATCTGAATGAGATCCTTGCTGGGTAGAGTAATCTTGGTTGCAGGTTTTTCTCCTTCATCACTTTAATTATGTCCTGCCACTCCCTTCTGGCTTGTAGAGTTTCTGCTGAGAGATCAGCTGTTATCCTGATGGGGATTCCCTTGTGTGTTATTTGTTTTTTTCCCCTTGCTGCTTTTAATATGATTTCTTTGTGTTTAATTTTTGACAGTTTGATTAGTATGTGTCTTGGTGTATTTCTCCTTGGATTTATTCTGTATGGGACTCTCTGTGCCTCCTGGACTTGATTAACTATTTCCTTTCCCATATTAGGGAAGTTTTCAGCTATAATCTCTTCAAATATTTTCTCAGTCCCTTTCTTTTTCTCTTCTTCTTCTGGAACCCCTATAATTAGAATGTTGGTTCGTTTAATGTTGTCCCAGAGGTCTCTGAGACTGTCCTCTGTTCTTTTCATTCTTTTTTCTTTACTGTGCTCTGCAGCAGTTATTTCCTCTATTTTATCTTCCACCCCACTTATCCGTTCTTCTGCCTCAGTTATTCTGCTATTGACCCCATCTAGAGTATTTTTCATTTCATTTATTGTGTTTTTAATTGATGCTTGATTCATATTTAGTTCTTCTAGGTCCTTGCTAACTGTTTCTTGCATTTTGTCTATTCTATTTCCAAGATTTTGGATCTTGGAAATAGAATCTTGGATCATCTTTACCATCATTATTCTGAATTCTTTTTCAGGTAGACTGCCTATTACCTCTTCATTTATTAGGTCTGGTGGGTTTTTATCTTGCTTCTTTTCCTGCTGTGTCTTTTTCTGTCTTCTCATTTTGCTTATGTTACTGTGTTTAGGGTCTCCTTTTTGCAGGCTGCATGCTCGTAGTTCCCGTTGTTTTTGGTTTCTGTCCCCAGTGGCTAAGGTTTGTTTAGTGGGTTGTGTAGGCTTCCTGGTGGAGGGGACTAGTGCCTGTGTTCTGGTGGATGAGGCTGGATCTTGTCTTTCTGGTGGGCTGGTCCACATCTGGTGGTGTGTTTTGGGGTGTCTGTGGCCTTATGATGATTTTATGCAGCCTCTCTGCTAATGGGTGGGATTGTGTTCCTGTCTTGCTAGTTGTTTGGCGTAGGGTGTCCAGCACTGTAGCTTGCTTGTCGTTGAGTGAAGCTGGGTGCTGGTGTTGAGATGGAGATCTCTGGAAGATTTTCGCCGTTTGATATTATGTGGAGCTGGGAGGTCTCTTGTGGACCAGTGTCCTGAAGTTGGCTCTCCCACCTCAGAGGCACAGCACTGACTCCTGGCTCCTCAATTTGGGATGATTTGTTGTCTATTCATGTATTCCACAGATGCAGGGTACATCTAGTTGATTGTGGAGCTTTAATCTGCCTCTTCTGAGGCTGCTGGGAGAGATTTCCCTTTCTCTTCTTTGTTCTCACAGCTCCACGGTCTCAGCTTTGGATTTGCACCACCTTTGCATGTAGGTCACCGGAGGGCGTCTGTTCTTCACTCAGACAGGACAGGGTTAAAGGAGCAGCCGCTTCAGGGTCTCTGGTTCACTCAGCCCGGGCGGGACGGAGGGGCACGGAGTGCGGGGCGGGCCTGCAGCGGCAGAGGCCGGCGTGACGTTGCACCAGCCCGAGGCATGGCGTGCGTTCTCCCAGGGAAGCTGTCTCTGGATCCCAGGACCCCGGCAGTGACGGGCTTCACAGGCTCCCGGAAGGGCGGCGTGGACAGTGACCTGTGCTCGCACACAGGCCTCTTGGCGGCGGCAGCAGCAGCACCCCCAGCGTCCCGCGCCCGTCTGTGGAGCTCCCTTAAGCAGCACTCTTAATCCCCTCTCCTCGTGCACCAGGAAACCAAGAGGGAAGAAAGTCTCTTGCCTCTTCGGCAGCTCCAGAGTTTTCCCGGACTCCTTCCCGGCTAGCTGTGGCGCATTAGCCTCCTTCAGGCTGAGTTCTCACCGCCAGCCCCAGTCCTCTCCCTGCACTCTGACTGAAGCCCGAGCCTCAGCTTCCAGAGCCGCCCGCCCCGGCAGGTGAGCAGACAAGCCTCTCGGGCTGGTGAGTGCCGGTCGGCACCGATCCTCTTTGCGGGAATCTCTCCGCTTTGCCCTACCCAGGTATGTGGGGAGTTTCTTGCCTTTTGGGAGGTCTGGGGTCTTCTGCTAGCGTTCAGTAGGTGTTCTGTAGGAGTTGTTCCACGTGTAGCTGTATTTCTGGTGTATCTATGGGGAGGAAGGTGATCACCGTATCTTACTCTTCCGCCATCTTCCCCGGAAGTCTAGAGTATTTTTAATTTCAATTATTGTGTTGTCCATCATTGCTTGTTTCATCTTTAGTTCTTCTAGGTCCTTGTTTAACGTTTCTTACATTTTCTCTATTCCATTTCCAGGATTTTGGATCATCTTTACTATCATTATTCTGCATTCTTTTTCAGGTTGACTGCCTATTTCCTTTCATTTTTTTGGTCTGGTTAGTTTTTACCTTGCTCCTTCATCTGCTGTGTGTTTATCTGTCTTCTTATTTTGATTAACTTACTTTGTTTGGGGTCTCCTTTTCACAGGCTGCTGTTTCATTGTTCCCCTTGTTTTTGGTGTTTGCCCCCAGTGTCTAAGGTTGTTCAGTGGGTTGTGTAGCATTCCTCATAGAGAGGACTCGTGCCTGTGTTCTGGTGGACAAGGCTGGATCTTGTCTTTCTTGTAGGCAGGACCGTGTTTGGTGGTTTAGTTTTTGGTGTCTGTGACCTTATTATGATTTTAGACAGCCTTCTAATGGGTTGGTTTGTGTTCCTCTCTTGCTAGTTGTTTGGCATAGGGTGTCCAACACTGTAGCTTGCTGGTCGTTGAGTGGATCTGGGTCTCAGCATTGAGATAGAGATCTCTGGGAGATCTTTCACTGTTTGATATTACACCAGGAGATCTCTGGTTGAACAGTGTCCTGAACTCGGCTCTCCCACCTCAGAGGCACAGGCCTGACACCTGGCTGGAGCACCAAAACCCTGTGAGTCACACAGCTCTTGGAAAGTCTGAGGTTCTGCCAGCGTTCTCTAGGTGTTCTGTATGCATTGTTCAACATGTAGTTGTATTTCTGATGTATTTTTTGGGAGGAAGGTGTTCTCCACGTCTTACTTCTCTGCCATGTTGAAGGTCTCTATAGTGGGGTTTTTATGATGCTTAATTTGTGTTGTCAGAGGATTTTTTCCTCTTTATTTCCAGAATTGGTTTTATATCTCATGAGACAGGATTACTGCAACAGTAATTTCTGCACATCTGTATTTAAAAGCCATCAGTTATGGGTATCACAGTTAGGAAACTTGTGGTACAAATGTCGTATATCTACACTTCAGCAAAAACATAGGGTACACATTAACAAAGATGGTTCTCTGCAGAATGTGACTGTAGGGATACTGGCATGATTGTACCTGCCCCTAAATACCTTGTATATATTTTGGTCATGAGACAAGTTTCAAAATATCCTCACTTTGTTAAGTATAACTTTAGGCCATCTCCATATAGAGTGAAGCATTGCCTTCAATTGGTAAAAATCAACATAAAAAAAAGCAATTTGTGGAATCAGTCTGAGCGCAAATGCTTTCTCAAACACTTCCTAGCTTTTGATTACATGCAAGAAATTTAGTACCCATCATTAGTATGGTTTGAGGATGCAGTAACTTATTTTGTACATTAATATCAGTAAACATTATACTCTATGTCAGGCATTGTTCTAAGTACTTTTTTATATATTGAGAAAGTGCATTCTATAATGACTCTATATAGTTGGTACTACTGGCACCTGCATTTCACGTCTAGAAAAATCAAGGCACAGAAGTTAAATAACTTGTTTGCTGCCATGTGGTTACTAACTGTATAAATCAAGATATTAACACAAGGAGTGTGATTCTGGAACCTATACTCTTAACCACCCAACAAAAATATAATTAGGAGTAGAGTGAGTAAATATTTTTTAATGTTTAATGTTATGTTACCTCGTGAGGAAAGGAAGTTCTGTTCTATCATATGACTTTCACCATCTCTTGTGACCTGCTGGAAGTTTTTTTTTTCATGCTTGTCAACCATCTCTTTGAAGATCTAAGACTCTAGTCAAAGGGGATTGAACACCAGCCATCTAAAAAGATTCCAAGGCTGCTATTGGATAACTTGTTTTGAGGAGCAGAAGAAGAAAAGTTGAAAGAAGAAGGCATGAAGAAAGAAAGAAAAATAAATAGTAGGTTTACTGAAGACAGTTTATGAAGGGGAGGCAGGGACCCTATGGAACAGCCCTTGGACAGGGAGGTAAATTGAGCAGATTGTTTGTGCACAGGGAGAGGGAGAGATTTGCAGGGAATTTAAAGTTCCCCATTAGTCATTTTTTTCTTACTATGATCTTGATTCATCCTAAGTTGACTTTTAAAATTCTTCTCTTCCCCACCTGTCATGGCACAATGAATAATCACCAAACTTGCTGCTTCACAGACGTCTAATTCTACCTGCCAGTAATAGCTCTTAATATAAACAACGTCTTTTTTGTGTTTTTTAAAAATTTAACTATATATTTACATTAAACTTAAATTTGGTTTTTGAGAAACGAGGCTAGGTATAATGAAGAATTTAAACATATTTTCTTATGCATATGAATAAAATATATACACACATATACACACTAACTCTACTTATATTTATTATAACTCAGAATAAAGTAATTTATAAGAATATGTTTTTAGAAATATGGATAATGCTGCAATGTTGGTAATAGCATACTGAGATTATTTTCTTATATGATCTGGACAATACACTTCTTTAGTGTAGAGGGATTCCACGTGTACTTTTAAGAAAGTATATCACTATGTGAAACTAACATCTAGAAGTTCACTTGACTCCCTGGACATAAATCATGCTGTCATCACTCTGGGGAATAAAAATTGCATTTTGTAAATGCAGTGAAACCTGCTCCTTCCCTCTTTATCCCCATCTTGATCAAATAACTGTGAAGAGGGCTTCCCTGGTGGCATAGTGGTTAAGAGTCCGCCTGCCGATGCAGGGGACACAGGTTGGTGCCCCGGTCCAGGAAGATCCCACATGCCATGGAGCAGCTGGGCCCTTGTGTCATGGCCACTGAGCCTGCACGACCAGAGCCTGTGCTCTGCAACAGGAGAGGCCACAACAGTGAGAGGCCCACGTACTGCAAAAACAAACAAAACAAAACAAAACAAAACAAAAACTGTGAAGAACATGACAGTATAATCATGGTCACATGACTGAGTGAACAGGAAACAAGACTTACTTACATATATTTTTTTCAATTATTTACCTTACCTTTGTCTTAAAATATTATTTATTTCATGATAGGTTTTCCATTTACAGTGGGACTTCAAGTAGTCAAGAATGAGTGAACACAAAAATAAGGCACCCACCTTAGTACAATGTGTATGTCTAATTTCTGGGATAGCTGTGTCTTAAAGAAATGGAACACTTGGTTACTTTCATTTGAAACATAAATTTAAGTATTTTTTTAAATATCAAGGTCACAGGAAAAGGGTCAGGGGAACAGTTGTTAAAAAGATCCTATTGAGGCTTACATTCTGTTTATGGAAATGTTCGCTTCAATTTTTGACATATGCTGTAGGTCTTCCTTTGTCACTGATTAGATAGATATAGATATAGATATAGATAGATATATTTGTTTGCTGCACTGCACAGCTTGCAGGATCTCAGTTCTCTGACCAGGGATTGAACCTGGGCCCTTGGCAGTGAAAGCACCAAGTCCTAACCACTGGACAGCCAGGGAGTTCTCTATTGCTGATATATATTAAATGGCTCATGTATGTAGGGCATCCATTCAATTTGAGGTTCTTAAAACAAATGTCAAAAGTGGAAGTATGGCAGCTTAATTGGAAAGTGCACTGGGCAGAATGTAGAGGATCCTGGGTTCTACACTGGGCAGAATGTAGAGGATCCTGGGTTCTAGGCTTGGATTTGCTACAAATGTACTTGGCCCCTGACTACAGTTTACTTATGTATCAAATGTTGATGATAAGCATGATCTCTGATGATGATAACCATTGTGAGCATGACAATGACATCCATGGATTCATTTTTTAATACACTAGCCATGATAAAAATAACAATCTCTAATTGTTATTGTCCTTATCTCCTAGAAACCAGCAGATCTACTGGCATACAGAAATTGCCAATAAATGTGTATTTAAATGAGTGGAATGAAACTGTAAATAACAAAAATGTAAACAATATGGCAACTCATTTACTTAAACTACTTGGGTAAAATGACGGTTTAAATTGTTAAGTATGATTATCAGAATGCTTTTAAAGAAATGGAGTATTTCTGACACATATAGTAATGGATTTAACATTGTATCACCATGTATAGATTTCAAGGAAACCATCTTAAGAATAAATAATATCTCACAATTAATAAATCAAATCAACATGATGAAATGAAATCATTGGTGTGTCTCAAACATTTGGAAATGATTCTCTGAAATTTTTCAGACATTATTCTGAGAACTTAGATACTGAATATACTGATCAAGTACATTTTTAATGATGTGGTTTAGCTTTCCCACCCCTCATTCAGAATATTACTACATTAATTCCAAAATAAGCGAGGAATTGGTGAGGGAGATATTTATCAGATTTCATAGAATTCTCCTCACTTGGTATTTTCATTAGAATTGTTGTGCCTTATAGTAATGAGAAAATGCTAAAGAAAATCAGTAGATCAAGTCCCTTTTGTGGATAATGTGGGAAAGAGTAAAAGTCAGCACTCTCTCTGATCTCCTCTTCTTTTCTTATGCTCTCTGGAGACTCACATCTATAAACCAGATCAGTTGAAGGCTGTAAAATGGCTGTTTACCTCATTGGCCCCATGAAGAATGGCTTTAGCTGAGATAAACAGTAAGGCTGATAGATTCTTCCTTGTTGGTTGAGTCCATGCCCACAATGGCTATAGAAGCATAATTTTGTCAGTGTAAACTGAGGTTTAACATAAATTTAGCTCCCTATGAAATGCATTACTGCACTTAGTAGAACACCTTTATGTCTTTATTCTTTACCATATTTTACAGTATTTAAGCATTGTTTGTATTTTACTTAGTGTGACTTTGCAGCCCAGCAACCTCACAGCTGGTGTAGATTGGTTCCAATTGAACATGAGCTCTAGACTAGGCATGAGAACCCAGTCTGTGAGGCAAATGGAAGTGAGCTCCAAAGCTGCATTTTTGGTGTCAAAGTGTATAAAACAGCCTCAAAGGTGAAATAGTGGGGGGAATGTAGGTAACAAGGTTGCCTTTTCTTATTCTAGGGCTTCTCAAGCCAAGAGAAGTATGTTATAATAAGCCTGATGTCTTCTGTCAAAACAAAATTACTCATTCCAGAAAGGACTGTTTTTTTAAGAATGTGTGATCATGAACAGTCTATTAGGAATACTATTTACTCAGTCAAAAGTACACAAAATAATTGAATGTCTTTTGACCTTGAAATTTGATAACACTTATATCCCTCAGAAATTAAGAAGCTTGGTGGAAAAGAATTGTAAACCAGTGTTTGGAAACAGAAAAGCTAAAAATATTGAAACTATTCTCTTCTTAAATAAGCTTGCCTAATGTTATATTTATGGCTGAATTCATAACTGAACCTTATACAACACAATTGCCTAACTTCAAAGTTCAGACATTACTTTGTAATGGCAGAATTAATTTCCTTGATTGCTAATCCATCATGCCTAAGTGTGATGCATGTGGTATCAAACATGGGTATTTCTGCTATCATTAATTGTGGCATATTGTCACAACCGATAAGGAAATGCAGTAAGAGAAAAAGAAGAGAGGCCCTGATATTGGAAGTTTAGCCTTGTTTTCCCATTAGCCATGGCAGGTACAGCCAGAGCCCTCAAAATAAAGGGAGGGGGCCCTTGTGATTCTCACAAAGAGAAAATACAGGCATACAGAAGCATCAATCACTGGGTGAAGCCTGCTCACCATTTGCCAACCTGTTGTTCATTGTGAGATAATGATTGATAGGGTCTAAACAAATGCTGGGAGGAATCACCAAAGATGCAGGCACATAGGTGTGACATTTGGCCACAGGAAATCTTCAGGGAAGAGGCCGGCTGGCAATGAGGACATTCTGAGGGAATTAACATGGATGCATTTAAAAGAGCAAATAATGAACTGTGGGTTAAATGACAGCAAGGAAAAATGGCAGTTTATGAACACCAAGTAGAATATGTGTCAGAGAGGAAAGAAGTAGGGCATTAAGATTATTTGAGTGGGTTTCGTTAAGAAAAAGGCATCTTTTAAAGGAGCCGCTCTTAATAAAAAGAGAACATTCAGTTTGGAAGAGGGAAGATTTGAGCGAGGAAGTTCAGATAAAAGGAGTAGTTTTGGAAAATTTGTTATGAATATAAGCACAATTGGAAACAGAAAAAAATGTGAATTATTGATATACATATTTTTTCCATTAAAATTCAATGAGAGGAGGATGAAGAAATGCCAAAAGTCTTGTTCGTCAGCATCAGAACCATGGTCTCTTCTTAATGCAACCCTGGCATCCATGTACTGAGAAATATCTGTATGCTGAAGCTGAGACAAGCATCCATACAGTTGACTTTATTTCCTTCTTTACCAGGAGATATGAGCACTGTGAAGACCAAGCCTCAGGTCAAGACTTTAACAGAAGGTCTTACCTGAACGTTGATTAAAGAAGATATTTCTCCATTGCAAACACTGTTTGTTTCAGGCACCTCTTCAGTGTAGTCACCCATGGTTTTTACCAAGAGCTACAATTAGCTCAGCTCTTCCTCACTAATCACATTTCATTTTTCCCTTAAACACATATCTCTCTTAAGGATCTATTTCCCCTGCTGTCTTTTGCACAGGGCTTTTCTTTTCTCCGTCACTTATTCCTGATCTCCCTCTTCACTGGGCCTTGTTCCATGCCTCTCCCAAAAGGTGATGCCAGGTTTCTTTAACTTTTTCCATCCTTGTTTTTAAATTTCTTAAATAAGAATATATAAAACCCACACAGAGAGTTTTGAATGTTGAATGAGTTAAGCTCAATGCATAGTTCCTGGCTCAACAAATGTACTTATCTTCTGTTATCTTATATACTTCTTTAAATGCTGTAGTTAATGGTGTGATGAGATTATTAGACAGTCTATTATGCAGACATACAATTAATGTGTTTATATAATGAGAGAGATAGAAGTAGATTATATTTTCAAATCATTTTTCTAGCATATTTGTTACCAGGCTTTATTAGTTGTTGGCTCTGATTTATTTACAGTAACACATGGGACTTCTATCTGTACTTGCTTATATGTTCCCTTAGCAGGGAAGGTCGCAGTTTCTGCTATGTTGATAGGTGTTTGATGGGCCATCTTGAGAGCTTTCTTTTTTTATTTTATTTTACTTTTTCCAACTTTATTGAGGATGAGAGCTTTCTTTAGCAAGAGTTGTAAGACAGAAGCCAGTTTCTCCTCTGAATCTGATGTGTAAACTCACCTACCAGGTGGTGGTGAGAGCAATCAAATAGGATTTAGGGGGTATGGTGCCTAGTCAAAATATTTCCTGAAAATAAAAGGGGCATTTATGCTCAAATAATTGCATTTTTGACATCAGTCTCTCTTGATTTTTCCCTGGGTTTCATTTAGAAAAAAAAATTGCGTAGTGAGCCATGCTCTGTTGGAAAACAGCAGGACAGAGGTGAAAATCAGGTAGGCAAGCTTCAAAGTTTTTTTTTTTTTTTTTTTTTTTTGCATGAACTTCAACTTCCTTTCTGTGTGAACTGGGGAAAAATTACTCACCCTTTTTGAATCACAGTACAGTACATGGTTAATAAGCACAGTAATATAATCAACATCTTTCTACTAACAGAACACGTTATTGAGAGGATAAAATAAAACTTTTCCTGGAAGTTATTTGAAAGTTAAAAGGAAAAGAAGAAATGAAGGATAGGAGGAAGGAAGGAAGGAAAGAGGGAGGGAGAAAGGAAGGAAGGATGGAAGGAAAGAAGGAAATACAATATGAAACTTCCAGTTGAATATAGTTAATTAAGCATCTCAGTGTATCTCTTCTCTCTTCCAAACCCAGCTAAGCAACTAAAACAAGGAACAAAGAGAAATGGAAAAAGGATATGACAAAGTTTTCATCAAATCCCTTTTTCTCTATTTCCTATAGAACTCTCTTAGCTTCTAATTTCCAGCCTTGCAGTTAGATATGTCTATGTTCTTGAATTCTGGCTCATGGAATAAGGGCAAAAGAGATGTGCATCAATTCCAGACTAAATGCTGATATATCTTTCCCATTATGGATGAAGTTACCAGTGAACTGATAACTACCTCTAGAAATTACAAAATATCAAAGAAGAAAGAAAATGTGTTCACAACGTATTCATGGCTCAGTCATGATCAGTTCTTATAGAACAAAGTAAATAGTGAGGATAAATTTGATCTTTGATTGTGTCATGATCATATTGGGAGGTAGAGGAAAGGATGAGTACAAACAGGAGGCATGTAATAGTGCTCAATCCCCACCTCCTCCATCTATAGAGAACCAGTCATCACAGCAAAAATTGTCATCAAAATATAGCAATAAAAGCAGATTATTTGAAAGTATGTAAGTTAAGAAAAATGAGACTAAAAGGGTAGGAATCTGTTGAACAGGGAGTAGAAATTAGAAACAAAATGGTCTTACCATTTCCCATTATGAATACTATGAATACTATGATACTATGATTTGACATTTAAAAATTATACAAATGCATTCAATGTTGAAAAATATTATTTTAAAGAAAGGCAACATAAGATGCAAAAAAATATTATAGCATAAAAAAACTAAATGAATGAAGTTACCAGTGAACTCAGGGTAGGTGCACCAAACACTACTTATGGGGTGTAAGACACATTCCAGCCTTGCCAAAAGTAGGAAGCTAGAACATTTAAATATTCATACAATGGTCTTAATGCCAAATCACATCTCCATATACTGAGTTTTATTAACCCTGGCTCTGCCATAGGCTTAAATCTGACCCAAGTCTCATTTCTTTCTTGGCTCCTCATAAAAAAATAAAAATAATAACATTTGGGGGAGTGATATTGCACTATGAATTTTGAAAAATAAAAATAGCTTTGCCCATCCAAACTCAATAAAAGTTGTTCTGCTGATTGCCCATATCCAATGTCAAAATACTCCCAAGATTTACTCTCAATAAGGTTTGTTAGGGAGTTTTATTTTACAGTGACTAAGGACCCTCATGAATTCTATAAAACTCTTAACCACAACCAATCTTCTCAAGCCCCCTTTCATTTAGTTCATGGATGTTGGCATCAATTGAACAATATTCTGACCTTTTTTAAAGGGCAAATATAATACTACATCAGCTTAGTTTGCTGAACTTTAGACTCCTCTGAATTGGAGAGCATTTGGGAGCTCCTGGGTAGATTTCACACATAATGTCATCACAGGATTAATGATTCATTTCTTATAGAAACTACAAAGCTTTCCTTTAAAACAAGTTAAAATATATATCATTTAAACTTGAGTATTCAGACCTATTGTTGAATCAGCAGCCCTCAGGCTAAGTGGAACTAGACTGAAAAGAAAACAATGATTGGATCAAGAAAAATATGCAAGATCAAAGGCATATTGTTCACAGTTTTAGAGAAAGAACAGGAGTGGCTCTAGGCAGAAATAGAAAGTGGTTAGCACTTACCAGCAATATCAAATATATTTTTGTGATCCTTCACTTGTTCTATTCTTCCCTGTCTGGCCAAAATCTGTGCCTTATTCCTGGCACCCCAGATTTTTTCCTATGGTAGATTTTCCCTCATTGAAACTTACTCTTTAAGTATTTTATCCCATAGGTCTTTCAACATTCCAAAGTGAAGTCCAACCATTATGATAAATTGCCTCAACATCATCACAGTCTATATCTCAAGTTTTATTGTTCACAGAATATTCTCTCATTCAACCCTCACAATCAACATGTGAAGGCTGGTGATAATAATCTGTTCATTTTGAAGTTGATGTTAGTAATGCATATACAATTCTAATTATAGTATCTGACATATTATAAGTGCTTAATAAGTACTAGATATTAATTTAATTTAATTTATTTGTTTCATCTTTCATGACACAGTAGGCAGAAATGAACAGTGTATTTAGGAGAGAAACAATTCTTCCCTCTTCTTGTGCAAAGAAAATATCATGTAGCCCAAGATATATTAAAGGAGGCATCACCTGTTCCAATTAGATGCAAAACAGTTTCACTGATTGTTAGTTAATGGGTGTGTATTGACACTGTTGTACAAGATACCATATGAGGTAAGATGAAGAAAACCAAAATAAATAATATCTTTTCTATCACCAGTAAGCTCTTAGTCTAGGCAGGGAGTCAGGGCATATTAAGGATTAAATAAAAAAGTAAGAACAGAAGATAAATGAACAACATCTTTTTGATTGATAGGTGAGTTGATGATAAAATAATGGTGAGTTCAGGCGGAGAACGACTGCAGTTTTATGTGACATGGGAGGCATGCATGAAGACAAGGGAAACTTAGTAGGGACCTGAAGCAGCTCTATGTGCTGGTGGTTCACAGGGTTGTGTGAACTGGAATTGGGCTTACCTATGTGGTTTGAGCTATGCTGCCTGAGAGGCCCTTCTCTGCATTGTGGCACCAAAGCCTACTTTCTTTAGATTGAATCTCCAGTGTTTGAAGGACACAGCCAGCAACAGGTTTCTTCCCAAAGCTGGGACATACCAAGCCATGTTGATAACCTCAGAAAGTCCAGGCAAAACATTGTGCAGGCCTCTCTGGCCAATATATGGCAACTGCTGACTTGTATTTGTGAAAATATAAGATTGTCCTAGTCTGATAGTGGTGGATAGAAAGGTATCCTTGAATGATCTTCTGTAACACCACAGAACCAGTTTAATACTAATGTTCTTCTCAAAAAGGAGAAGAGATGGCCACTGATCACAGGGAGTTTCCAAGTTAGGCTAATAAGACTAAGACCCAAGGAAAAATAAAAATATTGCTACAAAGTAAAATCAGATCTTGCTTTGTTCCCAACTTGTGTTTGAAGTTCAATACGTTCCTTCTGGTCTGTATACTCATTTATAAAGTGAAGGGTTGAATGAGGTATTCCTTGGCATCCTTGATTACCTTAGTCTTCTAAAAAAGTAAAGTGAGAGTTAGAGCAGTACTAGGAGTATTTGGCTACAAGAGGTAAGGAATATAGAAATGGCAGACTGACTAAGAATATTTAGATTGTTGGGGCTTTCTGTCATAAAACCTGTTCAGTCCCATTTCCCATGAAGGTAGCTAGGGGATGGATGTACAGGGAGCTGGAAAAACACCATTATAACAACTACCTGTGGAGAGCTTAAAGATGGAGGAAGAGTAAGACTCAAAGAACACCTTCCTCCACACAAATACATCAGAAATACATCTACATGTGGAACTGCTCCTATAGAACACCTACTGAATGATGGCAGAAGACCTCAGACCTCCCAAAAGGCAAGAAACTCCCCACGTACCTGGTTAGGGCAAAAGAAAAAAGAAAAAAACGAGACCAAAGAATAGGGACAGAACCTGCATCTCTGGGAGGGAGCTGTGAAGGAGGAAAGGTTTCCACATACTAGGAAGCCCCTTTGCAGGCAGGGACTGCGGGTGGCGGGGGTGGGGGGAGCTTCAGAGACATGGAGAACAGCACAGCCACAGGGGTACAGAGGGCAAAGTGGAGAGATTCCCGCACAGAGGAATGGTGCTGACCAACACTCACCAGACTGAGAGGCTTGTCTGCTCGCCCTCTGGTGCCGGGAGGCCAGGGAGCTGAGGCTTGGGCTTCAGAGGTCAGACCCCAGGGAGGGAATTGGGGTTGGCTGCGTGATCACAGCCTGAAGGGGGCTAGTGCATCACGGCTACCCTGGAGGGATTCCGGGAAAATGTCTGGAGCTGCCGAAGAGGCAAGAGACTATTTCTTCCCTCTTTGTTTCCTGGTGCAGGAGGAGAGGGGATTCAGAGCACCACTTAAAGGAGCTCCAGAGACAGGTGTGAGCCACAACAATCAGCTCATACCCCAGAGATGGGCAGGAGACACTAAGGTTACTGCTGCAGCCACCAAGAAGCCTGTGTGCAAGCACAGGTCACTCTCCACACCTCCCCTTCTGGTAGCCTGTGCAGCCCACCACTGCCAGTGTCGCATGATCCAGGGACGATTTCTCTGGGAGAACACAGGGTGCCCCTCAGACTGTTACAACATCACACAGGCCTCTGCCACCGCAGGCCCACTCCACATCCATACCCTTCCCTCCCCCCGGCCTGAGTGAACCAGAGCCCCCAAATCAGCTGCTCCTTTAACCCCGTCCTCTCTGAGAGAAGAACAGAGGCCCTCAGGCAACCTATATGCAGAGGCGTGTCCAAATCCAAAGCTGAATCACGAGAGCTGTGAGAACAAAGAAGAGAAAGGGAAATTTCTCCCAATAGCCTCAGGAGCAGCGGATTAAAGCTCCACAATCAACTTGATGTACTCTGCATCTGTGGAATACCTGAATAGACAATAAATTATCCCAAATTAAGGAGGTGGACTTTGGGAGCTAAGATATATTATTTTTTTTTTACACTTTTTGTCCTTTTGTGAGTGTGTATGTGTACACTTCTGTGTGTGATTTTGCCGGTATAGCTCTGCTTTTACCATTTGTCCTAGGGTTCTGTCCGTCCTTTTCTTGTTTGTTTGTTTTACTTATTAAAGTTTTTTTTCTTAATAATTGTTTTTATTTTAATAACTTTATCTTATCATAGTTTATTTTATATTATCCCCTTTCTTACTTACTTTCTTTCTTTCTTTCTTTCTTTCTACTTTTTCCCCTTTTATTCAGAGCAGTGTGGATGAAAGGCTCTTGGCACTCCAGGCAAGAGTCACTGCTGTGCCTCTAAGGTGGGAGAGCCAACTTCAGGACACTGGTCCACAAGAGACCTCCCAGCTCCACATAATACCAAATGGCGAAAATCTCCCAGAGAACTCCATCTCAACACTAAGACCCAGCTTCGCTCAATGATCAGCAAGCTACAGTGCTGGACACACTATGCCAAACAACTATCAAGAGAGGAACACAACCTGATCCATTAGCAGAGAGGCTGCCTAAAATCAAAATAAGGCCACAGACAACCCTAAACACACCACCAGACGTGGATCTGCCACCAGAAAGAAAAGATCCAGACTCATCCACCAGAAAAAAGGCACTAGTCCCCTCCACCAGAAAGCCTACACAACCCACTGAACCAATATTTGCTACTGGGGACAGACAACAAAAACAACGAGAACTACGAACCTGCAGCCTATGAAAAGGAGACGCCAAACACAGTAAGTTAAGCAAAATGAGAAGACCGAAAAACACACAGCAGATGAAGGAGCAAGGTAAAAACTGACCACACCTAAAAAATGAGACAAAATAGGCAGTCTACTTGAAAAAGAATTCAGAATAATGAGAGTAAAGATGAACCAAAATCTTGGAAATAGAAAAAAGAAAATAGAAGAAATGTTTAACAATGACATAGAAGAACTAAACAGCAAACAAACAATGATGAACAACACAATAAATGGAGGACGGAGGAAGATGGCAGGAGAGTAAGACACGGAGATCACCTTCCTCCCCACAGATACATCAGAAATTCATCTACACGTGGAACAACTCCTACAGAACACCTACTGAACGCTGACAGAAGATCTCAGACCCCCCAAAAGGCAAGAAACTCCCCACATACCTGGGTAGGGCAAAAGAAAAAAGAATAAACAGAGACAAAAGGACAGGGACGGGACCTGCACCAGTGGGAGGGAGCCGTGAAGGAGGAAAGGTTTCCACACACTAGAAGCCCCTTTGCGGGCGGAGACTGCAGGTGGTGGAGGGGGAAAGCTTCGGAGCAGCGGAGAAGAGCACAGCAACAGGAGTGTGGAGGGCAAAGCGGAGAGATTCCGGCACAGAGGATCGGTGCCCTCAGGCACACACCAGCCCGAGAGGCTTGTCTGCTCGGCCGCCGGGGCAGGCGGGGCTGGGTGCTGAGGCTCGGGTATCGGGTTTCAGTTGGAGCGTAGGGAGAGGACTGGGGCTGGCGGCAGGAAGAGAGCCTGAAGTGGTTAGTGCACCACGGCTAGCCCGGAGGGAGTCCGGGGAAAAAGTCTGGAGCTGCCAAAGAGGCAAGAGACTTTTTCTTCCCTTTTGTTTCCTGGTGCGCGAGGAGAGGGCATTAAGAGCTCTGCTTAAAGAAGCTCCAGAGACGGGCACGAGCCGCGGCTAAAGGCACGGACCCCGGAGACGGGAGTGGGATGCTGAGGCTGCTGCCGCCACTGCCACAAGGCCTGTGTGCGAGCGCAGGTCACTGTCTACCCCCGCTTCTGGGGAGCCTGTGCAGCCCACTGCCGGGGTACCAGGACCAAGGGATGGCTTCCCTGGGAAAGCGCACGGAGCGCCTCGGGCTGGTGCAATGTCACGCCGGCCTCTGCCGCCGCAGGCCCACCCCTCACTGCGTGCCCCTCCCTCCCATCAGCCTGAGTGAGCCAGAGCCCCCGAATAAGCGGCTCCTTTAAACCCGTCCTGTCTAAGCGAAGAACGGACGCCCTCCGGCGACCTACGTGCAGAGGTGGGGCCAGGTCCAAGGCTGAGACCCGGGAGCTGTGAGATCAGGGAAGAGACAGGGAAATCACTCTGTGCAGCCTCGGAGGCAGCGGATTAAAGCTCCATGGTCCGCTTGATGTGCCCTGTGTCTGTGGAGTGCATGAATGGACAGCGAAACAACCCAAATTGAGGAGGTGGACTTTGAGGACAAGATTTAAGATTTTTTCCCCTTTTCCGCTTTTTACAACGAATTATCCCAAATTGAGGAGGTGGACTTTGAGAGCAAGATTTTCGATTTTTTTCCCCCGTTCTCTTTTTGTGAATGTGTATGTGTATGCTTCTCTGTGAGATTTTCTATGTATAGCTTTGCTTCCACCATATGTCCCAGGGTTCTATCTGTCCGTTTTTTTTTTCAATAATTACATTTATATTTTAATAATGCTACTATATTTTATACTTTATTCTATTTTACTTTATCTTGTCTCTTCTTTTTTTTCTACCTTCCCTTCCTCCCTCCCTCACTCCAACCCTCCTTTCTTTCTTTCTCTCCTTCTTTCCTTCCTCCCTCCCTCCCTCCCTCCTGTCTTTCTTTCCTTCTTACTTTCTTTCTATTTTTCTTTCTTCCTTTCTTTCTTTCTTTCCTCCCTCCCTCCCTCCTTCCTTTCACTCTTTCTTTTTCTTTACTCCCTCCCTCCCTCCCTTCTTCCTTTCACTCTTTCATTTTCTTTCCTTCTTCCCTCCCTCCATCCTTTCTTTTTTTTCTTTCCATCCTTCCTCCCTCCTTCCCTCCTTTCTTTCTTTCTTTCTTTCTTCCTTCCTTCCTTCCTTCCTTCCTTCCTTCCTTCCTTCCTTTCTTTCATTATTCCTTTCTTTCTCTCTCTCTTTCTTTCTTCTACTAATTCTTTCTTTCTACATTTTCTCCCATTTATCCTGAGCTGGGTAGATTAAATGCTCTTGGTGCTGCAGCCAGGAGTCAGTGCTGTGCCTCTGAAATGGGAGAGCCAACTTCAGGACATGGGTCCACAAGAGACCTCCCAGATCCACAAAATATCAAGAGGCGAAAATCTCCCAGAGATCTCCATCTCAACACCAGCACCCTGCTTCAGTCAACGACCAGCAAGCTACAGTGCTGATCACCCTATGCCAAGCAACTAGCAAGACAGGAACACAACCACATCCATTAGCAGAGAGGCCGCCTAAAAACATAATAAGGCCACAGGCACCCCAAAACACAGCACAAGACGTGGACCTACCCACCAGAAAGACAAGATCCAGCCTCAACCAGTAGAACACAAGCACTAGTACCCCACACCAGGAAGCCTACACAACTTACTGAAACAACCTTAGCCACTGGGGACAGACAACAAAAACAACGGGTACTACGAATCTGCAGCCTGCAAAAAGGAGACCCCAAACGCAGTAAGAGTGAAGGAGCAAGAAAAAAACCTAACAGACCTAACAAATGAAGAGGTAATAGGCAGTCTACCTGGAAAAGAATTCAGAATAATGATGGTAAAGATGATCCAAGATTCTATTTCCAAGATCCAAAATCTTGGAAATAGAATAGACAAAATGCAAGAAACAGTTAACAAGGACCTAGAAGAACTAAAGATGAATCAAGCATCGATTAAAAACACAATAAATGAAATAAAAAATACTCTACATGGGATCAATAGCAGAATAACAAAGGCAGAGTAATGGATAAGTGAGGTGGAAGACAAAATAGAGGAAATAACTGCTGCAGAGCAAAATAAAGAAAAAAAGAATGAAAAGAAGAGAGGACAGTCTCAGAGATCTCTGGGACAACATTAAACGCATCAACATTCGAATTATAGGGGTTCCAGAAGAAGAAGAGAAAAAGAAAGGGACTGAGAAAATATTTGAAGAGATTATAGTTGAAAACTTCCCTAATATGGGAAAGGAAATAGTTAATCAAGTCCAGGAGGCACAGAGAGTCCCATACAGAATAAATCCAAGGAGAAATATGCCAAGACACATATTAATCAAACTGTCAAAAATTAAACACAAAGAAATCATATTAAAAGCAGCAAGGCAAAAACAACAAATAACACACAAGGGAATGCCCATCAGGTTAACAGCTGATCTCTCAGCAGAAACTCTACAAGCCAGAAGGGACTGGCAGGACAAAATTAAAGTGATGAAGGAGAAAAACCTGCAACCAAGATTACTCTACCCAGCAAGGATCTCATTCAGATTTGATGGAGAAATTAAAACATTTACAGACAAGCAAAAGCTGAGAGAGTTCATCACCACCAAACCAGTTTAACAACAAATGCTAAAGGAACTTCTCTAGGCAAGAAACACAACAGAAGGAAAAGACCTACAATAACGAACCCAAAACAATTAAGGAAATGGGAATAGGAACATACATATCAATAATTACCTTAAATGTAAATGGACTAAATGCTCCCACCAAAAGACACAGATTGGCTGAATGGATACAAAAACAAGACACAAATATATGCTGTCTACAAGAGAACCACTTCAGACCTAGAGACACATACAGACTGAAAGTAAGGGGATGGAAAAAGATATTCCATGCAAATGGAAATCAAAAGAAAGCTGGAGTAGCAATTCTCATATCAGACCAAATAGACTTTAAAATAAAGATGATTAGAAGAGACAAAGAAGGACACTACATAATGATAAAGGGATCGATCCAAGAAGAAGATATGACAATTGTAAATATTTATGCACCCAATATAGGAGCACCTCAATACATAAGGCAAATACTAACAGCCATAAAAGAGGAAATTGACAGTAACACACTCATAGTAGTGAAATTTAACACCCCACTTTCACAAATGGACAGATCATCCAAAATGAAAAGAAATAAGGAAACACAAGCTTTAAATGATACATTAAACATGATGGACTTAATTGATATTTATAGGACAATCCATCCAAAAAGAACAGAATACACATTTTTCTCAAGTGCTCATGGAACATTCTCCAGGATAGATCATATCTTGGGTCACAAATCAAGACTTGGTAAATTTAAGAAAATTGAAATTGTATCAAGTATCTTTTCCAACCACAATTCTATGAGACTAGACATCAATTACAGGAAAAGACCTGTAAAAAATACAAACACATGGAGGCTAAACAATACACTACTCAATAAGGAAGGGATCACTGAAGAAATCAAAAAGGAAATTAAAAAATACCTAGAAACAATTGGCAATGGAGACACGACTACACAAAACCTATGGGACGCAGCAAAAGCAGTTCTAAGGGGGAAGTTTATAGCAATACAATCCCACTTTAAGAAACTGGAAACATCTCGAGTAAACAACCTGACCCCGCACCTAAAGCAATTAGAGAAAGAAAAACAAAAAACCCCACAGTGATCAGAAGGAAAGAAATCATAAAGATCAGATCAGAAATAAATGAAAAAGAAATGAAGGAAACGATAGCAAAGATCAATAAAACTAAAAGCTGGTTCTTTGAGAAGATAAACAAAATTGATAAACCATTAGCAAGACTCATCAAGAAAAAAAGGGAGAAGACACAAATCAATAGAATAAGAAATGAAAAAGGAGAAGTAACAACTGATACTGCAGAAATACAAGAGATCATGAGAGATTACTACAAGCAACTCTATGCCAATAAAATGGACAACCTGGAAGAAATGGACAAATTCTTAGAAATGCACAACCTGCCAAGGCTGAATCAGGAAGAAATAGAAAATATGAATAGACCAATCACAAGCACTGAAATTGAAACTGATTAAAAATCTTCCAACAAACAAAAGCCCAGGACCAGATGGTTTCACAGGCGAATTCTATCAAACATTTAGAGAAGAGCTAACACCTATCCTTCACAAACTCTTTGAAAATATAGCAGAAGGAGGAGCACTCCCAAAGTCATTCTATGAGGCCACCATTACCTTGATACCAAAACCAGGCAAGGATGTCACAAAGAAAGAAAACTACAGGCCAATATCACTGATGAACATAGATGCAAAAATCCTCAACAAAATACTAGCAAACAGAATCCAACAGCACATTAAAAGGATCATACACCATGATCAAGTGGGATTTATCCCAGAGATGCAAGGATTCTTCAATATACGCAAATCAATCAATGTGATACACCATATCAACAAATTGAAGAAGAAAAACCGTATGATCATCTCAATAGATGCAGAGAAAACTTTCGACAAAATTCAACACCCATTTATGATAAAAACCTTGCAGCAAGTAGGCATAGAGTGAACTTTCCTCAACATAATTAAGGCCATATATGACAAACCCACAGCCAACATCATCCTCAATGGTGAAAAACTGAAACCATTTCCACTAAGATCAGGAACAAGACAAGGCTGCCCACTCTCACCACTCTTATTCAATTTAGTTTTGGAAGTTTTAGCCACAGCAATCAGAGAAGAAAAGGAAATCAAAGGAATCCAAATCGGAAAAGAAGAAGTAAAGCTGTCACTGTTTGCAGATGACATGATACTATACATAGAGAATCCTAAAGATGCTACCAGAAAACTACTAGAGCTAATCAATGAATTTGGTAAACTAGCAGGATACAAAATTAATGCACAGAAATCTCTGGCATTCTTATATACTAATGATGAAAAATCTGAAAGTGAAAACAAGAAAACACTCCCATTTACCATTGCAACAAAAAGAATAAATTATCTAGGAATAAATCTACCTAAGGAGACAAAAGACCTGTATGCAGAAAATTATAAGACACTGATGAAATAAATTAAAAATGATACAAATAGATGGAGAGATATACCATGTTCCTGGATTGGTAGAATCAACATTGTGAAAATGACTCTACTACCCAAAGCAATCTACAGATTCAATGCAGTCCCTATCAAACTACGACTGGCATTTTTCACAGAACTAGAACAAAAAATTTCACAATTTGTATGGAAATACAAAAGACACTGAATATCCAAAGCAATCTTGAGAACAAAAACTGGAGCTGGGGAAATCAGGTTCCCTGACTTCAGACTATACTACAGAGCTACAGTAATCATGAGAGTATGGTACTGGCACAAAAACAGACAGAGATATCAATGGAACAGGATAGAAAACCCAGAGATAAACCCACGCACATATGGTCAACTTATCTTTGATAAAGGAGGCCAGAATGTACAGTGGAGAAAGGACAGCCTCTTCAATAAGTGGTGCTTGGAAAACTGGATAGGGACATGTAAAAGAATGAAGTTAGAACACTCCATAACACCATATACAAAAATAAACTCAAATTGGATTAAAGACTTAAATGTAAGGCCAGGCACTATCAAACTCTTAGAGGAAAACTTAGGCAAAACACTCTATGACATAAATCACAGCAAGATCCTTTTGGACCCACCTCCTAGAGTAATGGAAATAAAATCAAAGATAAACAAATGGGACCAAATGAAACTTAAAAGCTTTTGCAAAGAAAAGGAAATCATAAACAAGACCAAAAGACAACCCTCAGAATAGGAGAAAATATTTGCAAATGAAGCAACTGAGAACGGATAAATCTCCAAAATTTATAAGCAGCTCATGCAGCTCAATAACAAAAAAACAAACAACCCAATCCAAAAATGGGCAGAAGACTTACATAGGCATTTCTCCAAAGAAGATATACAGACTGCCAACAAACACATGAAAGAATGCTCAACATCATTAATCATTAGAGAAATGCAAATCAAAACTACAATTAGGCCTTCCCTCTCAGCACAGTGGTTGAGAATCCGCCTGCCAATGCAGGGGACATGGGTTCATGCCCCGGTCTGGGAAGATCCCACATGCCGTGGAGCAGCTAAGCCCGTGAGACATGGCTGCTGAGCCTGCGTGTCCGGAGCCTGTTCTCCACAACGGGAGAGGCCACAACAGTGAGAGGCCCGTATACCACGAAAAAAATAAATAAATAAAAGTAAAAAAACTACAATGAGAGGGCTTCCCTGGTGGCGCAGTGTTTGAGAGTCTGCCTGCCAATGCAGGGGACACGGACTCATGCCCCAGTCCAGCAAGATCCCACATGCTGCGGAGTGGCTAGGCCCGTGAGCCATGCCGGTTGAGCCTGTGCGTCTGGAGCCCATGCTCCACAACGGGAGAGGCCACAGCAGTGAGAAGCACGTGTACCGCAAAAAAAAATAAAAATAAAAATAAAAACTACAATGAGATATCATCTCACACCAGTCAGAATGGCCATCATCAAGAAATCTAGAAACAATAAATGCTGGAGAGGGTGTGGAGAAAAGGGAACACTCTTGCACTGCTGGTGGGAATGTGAATTGGTACAGCCACTATGGAGAATAATATGGAGGTTCCTTAAAAAACTATAAATAGAACTACCATATGACCCAGCAATCCCACTACTAGGCATATACCCTGAGAAAACCATAATTCAAAAAGAGACATGTACCAAAATGTTCATTGCAGCTCTATTCACAATAGCCCGGAGATGGAAACAACCCAAGTGTCCATCATCGGATGAATGGATAAAGAAGATGTGGCACATATATACAATGGAATATTACTCAGCCATAAAAAGAAACGAAACTGAGCTATTTGTAATGAGGTGGATAGACCTAGAGTCCGTCATACAGAGTGAAGTAAGTCAGAAAGAGAAAGACAAATACCGTATGCTAACACATATATATGGAATTAAAAAAAAATGTCATGAAGAACCTAGGGGTAAAACGGGAATAAAGACACAGACCTACTTGAGAATGGACTTGAGGATATTGGGAGGGCGAAGGGTAAGCTGTGACAAAGCGAAAGAGAGGCATAGACATATATACAGTACCAAACGTAAAGTAGATAGCTAGTGGGAAGCAGCCGCATAGCACAGGGAGATCAGCTCGGTGCTTTGTGACCGCCTGGAGTGGTGGGATTGGGAGGGTGGGAGGGAGGGAGACGCAAGAGGGAAGGGATGTGGGAACAGATGTATATGTGTGACTGATTCACTTTGTTTTAAAGCAGAAACTAATAATAAAAAAAAAGAATTAAAAAAAACACAATAAATGAAATTAAAAATTCTCTAGAAGGGATCAGTAGCAGAATAACTAGGCAGAAGAATGGATAAGTGACCTGGAAGATAAAATAGTGGAAATAACTACTTCAGAACAGAGTAAATAAAAAAGAATGAAAAGACTGAGTACATTCTCAGAGACCTCTGGGACAACACTAAATGCACCAACATTCGAATTCTAGGGGTACCAAGGGAAGAAGAGAAAAAGAAATGGAGTGAGAAAATATTTGAAGAGTTTATAGTTGAAATCTTCCCTAATATGGAAAAGGAAATTGTTAATCAAGTCCAGGAAACACAGAGAGTCCCATACAGGATAAATCCAAGGAGAAACATGCCAAGAAACATATTATCCAAACTATCAAAAATTAAATACAAAGAAAACATATTAAAAGCAGCAAGGGAAAAACAACAAATAACACACAAGGGGATCCCCATAAGGTTAACAGCTGATTTGTAAGCAGAAACTCTGCAAGCCAGAAGGGAGTGGCAGGACATATTTAAAGTGATGAAGGAGAAAAAGCTATAGGCAAGATTACTCTACCCAGCCAGGATCTCTTTCAGATTTGATGGAGAAATTAAAACCTTTACAGACAAGCAAAAGCTGAGAGAGTTCAGCACCACCAAACCAGCTTTACAACAAATGCTAAAGGAACTTCTCTAGGTAAGAAACACAACAGAAGGAAAAGACTTACAATAACGAACCCAAAACAATTAAGAAAATGGGAATAGGAATGTACATATCGATAATTATCTTAAATGTAAATGGACTAAATGCTCCCACCAAAAGACACAGATTGGTTGAATGGATACCAAAACAAGACCCATATATATGCTATCTACAAGAGACCCACTTCAGACCTAGAGACACATACAGACTGAAAGTAAGGGGATGGAAAAAGATATTCCATGCAAATGGAAACCAAAAGAAAGCTGGAGTAGCAATTCTCATATCAGACAAAATAGACTTTAAAATAAAGACTATTATAAGAGACAAAGAAGGACACTACATAATGATCAAGGGATCGATCCAAGAAGAAGATATAACAATTGTAAATATTTATGCACCCAATATAGGAGCACCTCAATGCATAAGGCAAATACTAACAGCCATAAAAGGGGAAATCGACAGTAACACAATCATAGTAGGGGACTTTAACACCTCACTTTCACCAATGGATAGATCATCCAAAATGAAAATAAATAAATAAATAAATAAGGAAACAAACTTTAAATTATACATTAAATAAATGGACTTAATGGATATTTATAGGACATTCTATCCAAAAACATCAGAATGCACTCTCTACTCAAGTGCTCATGGAACATTCTCCAGGATAGATCATATATTGGGTCACAGCAGACCTAAATAGACATTTTTCCAAAGAAGATATACAGATTGCCAACAAACACATGGAAGAATGCTCAACGCCATTAATCATTAGGGAAATGCAAATCAAAAGTACAATGAGATATCATCTCACACCTGCCAGAATGACCACTATGAAAAAATCTAGAAACAATAAATGCTGGAGAGGGTGTGGAGAAAAGGGAACCCTCTTGCACTGTTGGTGGAATGTAAACTGATACAGCCACTATGGAGAACAGTATGGAGGTTACTTAAAAAAACTAAAAATAGAGCTACCATATAACCCAGCAATCCAACTACTGGTCATATACCCTGAGAAAGCCATAATTCAAGAAGAGTCATGTACTAAAATGTTCATTGTTGCTCTATTTACAATAGCTAGGATATGGAAGCAACCTAAGTGTTCATCAACAGATGAATGGATAAAGAAGATGTGGCACACATATACAATGGAATATTACTCAACCATAAAAAGAAATGAAATTGAGTTATTTGTAGTGAGGTGGATTGACCTAGAGTCTGTCATACAGAGTGAAGTAAATCAGAAAGAGAAAACCAAATACCGTATGCTAACACATATATATGGAATCTAAGAAAAAAAAAAGGTTCATGAAGAACCTAGGGGCAAGATGAGAATAAAGACACAGAACTACTAGAAAACGGACTTGAGGATATGGGGAGAGGGAATGGTAAGCTGTGACAAATTGAGAGAGTGGCATGGACATATATACACTACCATACGTAAAATAGATAGCTAGTGGGAAGCAGCTGCTTAGCACAGGGAGATCAGCTCAGTGCTTTGCGTCCACCTAGCGGGTGGGATAAGGAGGGTGGGAGGGAGGGAGATGCAGGAGGGAAGAAATATGGAACATATGTATATGTATAACTGATTCACTTTTTTATAAAGCAGAAACTAACACATCATTGTAAAGCAATTATACTCCAATAAAAATGTTAAAAAAAAAAAAAAAAAAAAAAACTACCTGCCTCGGGAATTAATTTCTGTAATTCCGGCCATTGTCTAAACTGATCCTAATTGACTAGTATATGTTGCAACCACACCAGTACTGCAGGAGACGTTTTCATCTTTCACTTTGTTCACATGTATGTGCAAGGAAATAGGAGTGCTGTCTTAGAGGGACATATAAGGGAGGCTGTGTCCTTGGGACTCAGAGAGCAGTGACTGTTAGGAAGTCACTGAGACACATTTCCAAGTCTTACCTGTTGGTCCAGGGTTTACTCAGCTTGACAGACTCAAACCTTAAACTACATTAAGGTCTAATATTCCTGACTGAGGAAGAAATTAAATGACAACCCAGGGAAGTTATATAAAATGGAGGGGGGGATAGCTGTCATTTGCAGGACCTAGCAATCAACCACCGCTTTCTCCTAGTTATAAAGATGAGGGAAAGACAAAGCGATGAGAGAAAGGCAAAATAATGACATTTTAACCTATAGTTTGCAATTAAAACAAGAATTAAGCTACATTTTAAAGAGCTTTTATTTTTATTTTTATTTTGCGGTACACTGACCTCTCACTCTTGTGGCCTCTCCAGTTGTGGAGCACAGGCTTCGGACACGCAGGCTCATCAGCCATGGCTCACAGGCCCAGCCTCTCTGTGGCATTGTGGGATCTTCCCGGACCGGGGCACGAACCCGTGTCCCCTGCATCGGCAGGTGGTCTCTCAACCACTGTGCCACCAGGGAAGCCCGAAGCTACATTTTATAAATTGATTATGACTTACACAAATCCACCAGCTACCCCAGGATTTTATTTTGCCCCTCCATTTCTGATCCCTCTGCAGTACATAGTCATTGTTCCTTGAATGCTTCTCATTCTCATTCCCAACCCAACCCAGCATCTGCTTGAAGCCCCCAGCTGTCTTGGTGGCTGGCTCAAATATAACATAAAGCAGTAAGATCAAGCCAGCATGCCAGGTAGTACTGAGTTATTTATATTGACATATTCCTTCCTGATGATGATTGTGCTTTAAGACTGATGGTATGGGGGATGCAGAAGAGAAAGGACTAAGTACTTCAGAGCTTCTACTGAGTGTCAAGTACTATACAGGCACTTTATAAATGTTATTTGATTATATTTTCAAAATCATCATAATTTAAAAATTACAGTTGCAGTTTCCTCCTCCTGAAAGAGAAGCCCAGAAAAGGTCAATAATAGTGAGAGAGCTCAAATATTTCTATCTAGTTATATTATGTTATTTCCATGTTATCGCTTTATGCCTTTATGGTCACCAGATGCTTGTGCAAAGGAGATATATTGTACTGCTACCCCAGCTTGTTCAAACCCAGTCATTATTTTAGGGATTTCCCTTTTTTCTTCTACCCAGATTTCTGCAGGTGTTTGGGGTTATGTTTCCTTTGTCCTGTGCTAATAGGAGTCTGCCAGAAAATTTGCATGTCTGGACTTGTCCTTATGGAAAAAGAAAATTGATTGGCACCAACTAGGGTCTTGGGGCACAGAGGGCACTTTCAAAGAGAGACCAAAGAGCACAGTCCTGGATGCCCTTGAAGAGGATTCCATAACAAACCATGAGAATGTGATCCCTGGTAATCACTGAAGTAAAGCAGGTGATCTGTAGATAAAGTTACATGCACCCCTACCCACCCCCCTTAACCCCAGAGCACTTGAGTAATGTTCCTCATCCATATGGCTTGGTGCATAGCCCTGTCTCTCTGGATTTTACAAACTCTCCCTCCGTCTCTCTACATTTCTTACCACAGAAATACTTTTAATGGCTATTCAATCCATAAAAAATATATGTACTCTATGCCCAAACCCATTCTAGGTCAGCCAAGAAAATCCAAAGAAATAATTTCATTTTCAAGATATTACAGTCATTATATTAAGAAAGGCATAAACCCATGAAGTAAGAAAAGTCTAAAAAAGATAGTGTGGACTCAATGGCAGGTCATGAATGATCGATATGCTCAAGATTCTCAGTAACCTAACTCATGGATTCTACCCCTTCTGTACTGATTCATGCCTTTTGGAAAGCAGGAACCCTGAATTCAAGGTGTGTTAGTTATATTTGTATATATACTTGCATATTTTTCTGAAAGCTGACCAACATCTAGTGGATATAAACTTCTATCTACAGCATTTCTGGCTATTAGCAGAGCTGTGATAGAAATCTGAATTATTAATGCTTTTATTTCCCCATGGAATTGCACAAACAGATGTTCGTTTATGCATTTATAAAAAGAATATCTAAAACAGACAGCCAAGAAGATCAGAGAAAGAAAAGGCTTGGGATCAGGCTATCCTGCCAAGGTATAAAAGATTCTTTCCCATGTGTTTCTAGTCTTGATTGGCCTGACAGTAGTTTTTGACAAAGAACTTTTCCAAATGTTGATATGAGTATATGTAGTACAGAGTACAGCAATTGGCATCTAGTGCACAACAAATAAAAGTTTATGGAGTGGATGAATAAATGACTACCGATCATGAAACCTGAAGAAATTATATATTTTTTATAAGCCATTACATCAATGGTTAAGTATATTATCTTTTATTTTTATTATTTTTTTATTGAAGCATAGTTCATTTACAGTATATCATGTTAGTTTTAGATGTACAGCACAGTGATTCTGTTATACACGTATATATGTTCTTTTTCAGATTATTTTACTTTATAAGGTACTACAAAATATTGAATATAGTTCCCTGTGCTATGCAGTAAGTCCTTGTTTGTTATCTATTTTATACACAGTAGTGTGTATATGTTAATACCAGCCTCTTAATTTACCCCTGCCCCCACTTTCCCCTTTGGTAATTATAAGTTACCAAATATCAAATTATTCCATTACATCAACTATAAATATATTCTTAAGTATTTTTATATCAAGTGCCACCAGATACTTCTAGATATTGGTTCGGTCCCCTTCACCTCTCTCAAATGGACACATTCTTGGTGATATTGTGTTTATATGTTTATGTATTGATTGTTTGATTACTTTAGTTTTTTTTTGTGTGTGTGTGTGTGTTTTGTTTGTTTTTTTCTTTGTTTTTATATTGGAGTATAGTTGATTAACAATATTGCATTAGTTTAAGGTGTACATCAAAGTGATTCAGTTACATATATACATGAATCTATTCTTTTTCAAATTCTTTTCCCATTTAGGTCATTATGGAATATTAGGCAGAGTTCCCTGTGTTATACAGTACATTTGGTTATCTATTTTAAATATAGCAGTGTGTACATGTCAATCCTAAACTCACAGTCTATCCCTCCCCCCAACTCTTCCCACCCTGATAATCATAACTTTGCTCTCTAAGTCTGTGAGTCTGTTCTGTTTTGTAAATAAGTTTATTTGTATTTTTTCTTAGATTCTGCATATAAGCAATATAATACATTTGTTTTTCTCTGTCTGACTTCATTTAGTATGATAATCTCCAGGTCCATCCATGTTGCTGCACATGGCAGTATTTCATCCTTTCTTAATGGCTGAGTACTATTCCATTGTATATTTGTACCACATTGTCTTTATTCATTCCTCTGCTGATGGACATTTAGGTTGTTTACATGTCTTGGTTATTGTAAACAGTGCTGCAATGAAGACTGGGGTGCATGTATCCTTTTGAACCATGTTTTTCTCTGGATACATGCCCAGGAGTGGGATTGCTGGTAGCTCTATTTTTAGTTTTTTAAGAAACCTCCATACTGTTCTCCATAGTGACTGTATAAATTTATATTCCCACCAACAGTGCAGAAGAGTTCCCTTTCCTCCACACCCTCTCCAGCATTTATTATTTGTAGATTTTTGATGGTGGCCATTCTGATAGGTGTGAGGTTATATCTCATTGTACTTTTGATTTAAATTTCTCTAATAATTAGCAATTTTGAACATCTTTTCATGTACCTCCTGGCTATCTGTTTGTCTTCTTTGGAGAAATGTCTATTTGGGTCTTCTGCCCATATCTTTATTTAGTTGTTTGTTTTTATGATATTGAGCCACATAAGCTGTTTATTAATTTTGGAGACTAATCTTTTGTCGGTCACACAGTTTACAAATAGTTTCTCCCATTCTGTGGCTTCTCTTTTCATTTTGTTTATGGTTTTCTTTGTTGTGTAAAGGCTTTTGAGTTGATTAGGTTTCATTTGTTTATTTTTGTTTTTATTTCTTTTACTCTAGGAGATGGATCGAAAAATATATTGTTGCAATTTATGTCAGAGATTGTTCTGCCTATGTTTTCCTCTAAGAGTTTTATAGTATCCTGTCTTACATTTAGGTCTTGGAGACACAAAAGACCCTGAATAGCCAAAACAATCTTGAGAAAGAAAAACAGAGCTGGATAACTTAGGCTCCCAGACTTCAGGCTATACTACAAAGCTACAGTGATCAAAACAGTATGATACTGGCACAAAAACAGAAATATAGATCAATGAAACAGGATAGAAAGCCCAGAAATAAACCCACACCTATGGTCAATTAGTCTGCAACAAAGGAGGCAAGACTATACAATGGAGGAAAGACAGTCTCTTCAATAAATGGTGATGGAAAACTGGACAACTACATGTAAAAAAATAAAATAAATTTAGAATACACTTTAACATCATACACAAAAATAAACTCAAACCAGATTAAAAATCTAAATGCAAGATCCTTTTAGTGTTATATTGCTATTTTTCATATATTAACCTGTGATGTGCAAGGTCTGTATTTCCAATACATATTTAAGCTGAGAGTGGGGTCCGACCTTCTGGACCAAAATCAATCACGCACTTATTCTCTTGGTTCTTCAGTTTAATTCCTCCTCAGATGTCATTCCTTCTGTATTTCAACATATTCCTTTCCTTCATTAACCTCCATCATACTAAGATAAATAGAAATGTGCTTCATGCTTGTTCAACTTGGTTTAGAAGATATGTTTGAGCATCTAATATGTGCTGAGCTCTGTGGTAGAGGGGGATATAAAAATAATTATAAGACTGAACATAGGCACTTGCAGGTTATTAGATGAAGGTAGACACGTAAACAGCTTATTTTGATATAGTTTGGTACATGAAATTATCCAGCAATATGATTAAGATGAGCATAAGTGTTTAAGAGAGCTGTACAAATTAGGTAGAGGCTCCTAGAGGAGGTGCACTCAAACTGTGTCATGAAGAATGAGGAAGAGTTAATGAGGTAAAGAGGTAAAAAGAGAAGAAACAGCTGTTCTAGAAAAAAAGAACAATAAAGAAAAGAACATGCCACATGTGGAGAGAAAAGCATGTTGGGAGAGAAGTCCAAAGAAATTTGGTTCTATCTAGTCACCTACATGACAAAAGGCTTCACTGTGTTTTCTCCTACAGCTCCAAGCAACTGGATAGAAATAATGACAGCTAACACTTGATAGCACTAATTATAGACCAGGTACTGTTTTACATGCTTTATATAGATGTTCATGTCTACATTAATTCATTTAAACTTCACAATAACCCTACTAAATTAGGTGCTATTATGACTTCAATTTTACAGATGAGAAAACTCAGGAAGAGCACATTATACAACTTGCTGGAGCTGTGATTTGAATCAGGCAATCTAGTGTGGAATCCAGGCTTTAAAATTCTACACTGTCTACATGCATAAACTGATCAATTAAGATGACTAATTTTACCTCTTCCCTTTTATAGTGAATAATATAGATATCCTTTTAGGGGTTTCAAAAGAGCTTAGATTTTCCTGAATATCCAGGTTTGAGAGTTGGAGAGAGACAAGGTGTATGTGTTGGAAGAGTGTAATTCTACATTCATGGTGATATACCTACAAAATTCTCCCTTAAAACAATCATGTGCTATGTGAATTCAGCAGAAGTATGTGGAAACCTAGTCTAGTCAGTTCCTTCAATAACTTTGTGACTGAGGTAAAAATCACTATTGTATCAGTTTCCTTACTTGTAAAATAAAGGATTTCACATAGGGGTTGCCAAGGTCCTTCCAAACAGTCCATTCCATATTGTAATACTACAATGCACCTTTCATACTCAGGTTCCTGGATACAATTTCCATACTTTGATAGTTGATGATATCATCAGTTAAGAAAGCTAATAAAGAAAAAAAAAAAAAGAAGTTAGGATCAGTAAGAAGAGTAATGAGGTTAGATCATAAAATTAAACATATTGCATTCTTTGGATAAAATTCAATTAAGGTATATCCAAAACACTTATTCAAAGAGGTATATGTAAATTATTTTATGTAAAAATATTTATTTTTTCAAAACTTAGGCATCATACATAAAAGGTAATTGGTAGCAATACATAGTCTTAAGTTGAGGACACTTTAAGCTCTCTCAGTATCTTAGTTACCCTGCTTTATCTGCCCACAGCTGTTCCAGAAGAATAACCACAATATTGGAGATGGGACATCTTGTATCCAAAGAGGTATAAACTAAAGATTGAGACCTAGGCCAATAACTCAGCCAACCCAAAGAGTCCAAGAGTGCCATGCTACTTGCAAGTCCTTTTCTCCTTTGCATGCCAAGCAGGCTACACAGGCACAAACTATATACTTGAAGAGCCCTTTCCCACATGGCACAGCTAAAGCTGTGTGAGCTTTCCTATGGTTGCTCCCCAACTCAGTCCTAAATAAATACTCTCATGAGGCAGAAACCTTCTCTCTATGAACTTACCTAAAATCTATCCTAGAAATATGAAAACATGTATCATGAAATATGGCCCCTGTCCACAAAGACAACAATGTTTTCAAGGAGACACTAGATATAATGCAATTTTCATTTAAATATTTTGAGTAAAATATACTGCAGAAATAATACAGTATGGTACTCACTGATTTTTTTTTCCCAAAACATGCCCTTCAAGGGGCCATATTTGAAATACCCCAAATTTATCTTCTTAAACATGCCTGCCAGCCTGGCATCTAACAGTGATTCATTGAAATGTGTTGGAAATATGATTTGTGTGGGAGCCAAATATAAATCAGATTGGTCCCATCCCTTATATCTATATCTCTCTATATACATTTGGCTTTGACATTCATCAAATTACTCTGTCCTAACAAAGCTTTCTTGCACAAAGTAATCTCAAGCAACAGTGCGTAGTGATATGTATAATATGAAAGGAGTTGAATGGCTAAGTAGTCAGCTTGACAGTATCGCTGAAATCTTTTATTGCATATATTAGAGAGTTAAACATTGCAATCTGCTTTTCCTATGAGACCCAATAAATAAGAAAAAGGCAGGTTTACTCAGGATTAGGCTGGTTTTCCTTTGTTTTCTTGCCAAAAAAGAAGTCTTGATTAGCTTATGGAAGGCAAAATTTGCATCTCTATGCTTAGAAGGGTGAAAATTTTCTGCTAGAAATCCATTTTCAGAAGGATCCTCTTGAGCACAATGTTTCATCCCATTCTTCTGTCTGCTAAATTATAAACAACTTTATTTTTATTTCTGACTTTGTAAATGGGAATTATATCCACTTCATGAGAATGACTCATATATGAATCATACACTTTGGGGAAATGCTGAATTGAAAGTCTTTTTGTTTGTTGTTTGTTTACCTCACTTCAGAAGCAGCTCTTGTGCTCAACCCAGTTCTCCTGGACATGCCAGTCTCCACACTCTGATAATCAGATGAATATAAATTATAACAATGTCAATAACAATGACAATGGAGAATGAAGCGGAGGAAAGAGCTGCCAGTTTTTAAATGGCCACTGACAGTCTGTGACCAGATCATCAGTGCATCAAAAAATAAAAAAACGTGTATACACATATGCATACACACAAACAAACAAACATAATCTTCCCTGAAGTATGCCACTTCTTCATCTTGGGATGGAGTTTGTTCTTTGGGGAATCCATTATAAATTTTATACCTTTACTATAATTTTCTAGAAACACGACTAATTTCCTAAAAGTATCATAACTTACTGTGTCTTGTTTTATTTGGGGTATAGTTACTTTACAATGTTGTGTTAGTTTCTGCTGTATAGTGAAGTGAATCAGTTATACATATATCCCCACTGTTTTAGATTTCTTTCCCATTTAGGTCACTAGAGAGCATTGAGTAGAGTTCCCTGTGCTATAGAGCATATTCTCATTAGTTATCTATTTTATACATAAATGCAAATCAAAACTACAATGAGGTATCACCTCATACCAGTTAGAATGTCCATCATCAAAAAATCTACAAACAATAAATGCTGGAGAAAGTGTGGAGAAAAGGGAACCCTCTTGCACTGTTGGTGGGAATGTAAATTGATACAGCCACTATGGAGAACAGTATGGAGATTCTGTAAAAACTAAAAATAGAATTACTATATGATCCAGTGATACCACTACTGGACATATACCCTGAGAAAAACATAATTTAAAAAGGCTCATGCACCCCAATGCTCATTGTAACAGTATTTAAAATAGCCAGTACATGGAAGCAAGCTAAATGTCTACTGACAGCTGAATGGATAAAAAATATGTGGTACATATATACAATGGAATATTACTCAGCCATAAAAAGGAAAATGAATTTGGGTCATTTGTAGAGATGTGGATGGACCTAGAGACTGTCATACAGAGTGAAGTAAGTCAGAAAGAGAAAAACGAATATTGTACATTAAGATATATATGTGTAATCTAGAAGAAAGGTACAGATGAACCCATTTGCAAAGCCGACATAGAGACACAGACATAGAGAACAAATATAAAACTTACTCTTAATTAAATCCTATTCAAGACACTCTGATTTCTCTTTTTTTTTTTTCTGAGAGCAAAAATAACATGACATCCTTACATTAGTATATGAACCACTGTAACTACACCAAATCCAGAATGAATTAATGCATTTTAGTAAAGAAGCCCTGTATAATACTTATGAGATACCAGGAACCCTGTGTTCTAAGTCTTTACCACTATGACTCATTTGATCCTCCTAAATCCACTATGGGGAAAGTATAATTGTTATCCTCATGTGAGGAAACTGAGGTACAGAGGGCTTAGGTAATTTGCTCAAGTTCACATAGGTAGGACGTCTCAGAGTCTCACTTGAAAACAGACATTCTGACTCTGGAGTCCATTATCTTAACAAGTCTGCTATGCTTGGAAACTAGGAAAATATACTGAGAAATTTAAATGTAAAAAATAAGCATAGGATTAACCAGAAACATGATCTCAGAGACTGGCAAATGATCCTCCAGAAGAGTACGTCCTCCACCCATCTTTCCCATTATTTTAAATTATATTTTTAAGCATTCATGGTTTAATTATAACACTTTAGAGGTAAAAGACAAGTGAGAATTTACCTATTATCTTGGCAGGTAAATTGAGAACTATAGCACTTGAACAACTTATTCAAAATAAAACAGCAAATAAATTGCAAAACTAGAGCCTATTCTTGTGCTTTCTATTTTAGGATATATGTCCAAAAGGAATCAGGTGGGACTAAATTAAATCTTAATAATTATATATTTAAGTAGAACAGTTCTAGGTATTTTAAACATGTCAAGGTAGTCTTTCTACATTTATCATTCACAAATAGTTCGTACTAGTAAAGCAAGCTAATCATATTTTTTTAGTTAATAATAAAACACCATGGAGACATATTTTATATGTTTTAGAATGAATGGTTCATAAGCAGAATAAAGAAATACTTCAAAGACAATTTTCCTCTAGATAGAAGCTCTGGGAAGTTGTAGAAGACTTTCTCATTTTAATTCCTATATTTTGTTTCAGTTTTTTATAGGCATTTAACTTTTCTAATTAAATCAAAGCACTATAAATGACAATGTAGAGGAAAAATGTTCCGAGTGAGGAGGTAAAATGAAAAATGGCAAGTTAATAAATAAAAAAATGTGACCCATATGTGAAAATAATAGGTTTTTTTCATTTTAAACTAATTTTAGACTTATAGAAAAGTTGTAAAAATAGTTAAAACAGTGCTTATTATGCCTCACACAGCTACTTCTTATATTAACACCCTACATAAATATGAAAGTATCCAAACAAGGAAATAACATTGGTACAACACTATTAACATACTGTTTTCTCCTGTTCAAATTTCACCATTTGCTCACTAATGTTCTTTTTCTCTTTGAGGATATAACATCACATTTAGAAGTTATTTCTTATTTGTCACCTCTAACATATAACATTCCCTCAGTAATTCCTTTTCTTTCATGTTGCTGACACTTGAAGAATATTGGTCAATTATTGTTGTAGAAAGTCCCTCAATTAGTGTTTGTGTGACATATTCTTAAAATTAGATTGAAGTTATGCATATTTAGCAAAGTTACCACAGAAATGATATTGTGGTCTCAGTGCATCTACCAAATGATTCATGAAATCATTGTCTTACTTTTGGTGATGTTAACTTTTATCATTTGATTTTTTCTGCCTGTCTGAGTTTCTGCACTATAAAATACACATTTTCCCTTTCTAGTTAAAAATATTGGGGGGCAGATAACTTGAGAATATACAAGACTTGTTTCTCCTCAAACTTTTACCCACTAATTTTAGCATCCATTAAGGGACATTAGCTATAACTATAACTCTGTTATTTACTTAATGTTTTCTTTTGTTTTTCTGAATTTTTGAATTTTATTTTATTTATTTTTTATACAGCAGGTTCTTATTAGTTATACATATTAGTGTATATATGTCAATCTCAATCTCCCAATTCATCCCACCACCCCCACCCCCATAACCTTCCCCCGTTGGTGCCCATACGTTTGTGCTCTACATCTGTGACTCAAATTCTGCCCTGCAAATCGGTTCATCTGTACATTTTTCTAGGTTACACATATATGTGTTAATACACGATATTTGTTTATCTCTCTCTGAGATACTTCACTCTGTACGACAGTCTCTAGATCCATCCATGTCTCTACAAATGACCCAATTTCGTTCTTTATTATGGCTGAGTAATATTCCATTGTATATATGTGCCTCATCTTTATACATTCATCTGTCGATGGGCATTTAGGCTGCTTCCATGATGTGGCTACTGTAAATAGTGCTGCAATGAATATTGGGGTGCATTTGTCTTTTTGAATTATGGCTTTCTCTGGGTATATGCCCAGTAGTGGGATTTCTGGGTCACATGGTAATTCTATTTTTAGTTTTTTAAGGAACTTACATACTGTTCTCCATAGTGGCTGGATCAAATTACATTCCCACCAACAGTGCAGGAGTATTCTCTTTTGTCCACTCCACTCCAGCATCTGTTGTTTGTAGATTTTCTGATGGTGCCCATTCTAACTGGTGTGAGGTGATACCTCATTGTAGTTTTTATTTGCATTGCTCTAATAAGTTGTGATATTGAGCAGCTTTCCATGTACTTCTTGGCCATCTGTATGTCTTCTTTGAAGAAATGTCTATCTAGGTCTTCTGCCCATTTTTGGATTAGGTTGTTTGTTTTTTTATATTGAGCTGCATGAGCTGTTTATATATTTTAGAGATTAATCCTTTGTCCATTGATTCATTTGCAAATATTTTCTCCCATTCTGAGGGTTGTCCTTTTGTCTTGTTTGTAGTTTCCTTTACTTTGAAAAAGGTTTTAGGTTTCATTAGGTCCCATTTGTTTATTTTTGGTTTTATTTCCATTACTCTAGGAGGTAGATCAAAGAAGATCTTGCAGTGACTTATGTCAAAGAGTGTTCTTCCTATGTTTTCCCCTAAGAGTTTTAGAGTGTCTGGTCTTACATTAAAGTCTCTAATCGATTTTGAGTTTATTTTTGTGTATGGTGTTAGGGAGTGTTCTAATTTCATTCTTTTACATGTAGCTGTCCAGTTTTCCCAGTACCACTTATTGAAGAGACTGTCTTTACTCCATTGTATATCCTTGCCTCCTTTGTCATAGATTAGTTGACCACAGGTGCGTGGGTTTATCTATAGGCTTTCTATCCTGTTCCATTGATCTGTATTCCTGTTTTTGTGCCAGCACCATACTGTCTTGATTACTGTAGCTTTGTAGTATAGTCTAAAGGCAGGAGTCTGATTCCTCCAGCTCTGTTTTTTCCCTCAAGATGCTTTGGCTATTTGGGGTCTTTTGTGTCTCCATAGAAATTTCAAGATTTTTTGTTCTAGTTCTGTAAAAAATAACATTGGTAATTTGATAGGGATTGCAATGAATCTTTATATTTCTTTGGGCAGTATAGTCATTTACACAGTATTGATTCTTCCAATCCAAGTACATGGTACATCTCTCCATCTGACTGTATCATCTTTAATTTCTTTCCTCAGTTTCTTATAGTTTTCTGCATACAGGCCTTTGTCTCCCTAAGTAGGTTTATTCCTAGGTATTTTATTATTTTTGTTGCAATGGGAAATGGGAGTGTTTCCTTAATTTCTCTCTCAGATTTTTCATCATTAGTTTATAGAGATGCAGTAAATTTCTGTGCATTAATTTTGTATCCTACAACTTTAACAAATTCCTTGATTAGCTCTGGTAGTTTTCTGGTAGCATCTTTAGGATTCTCTATGTATAGTATCATGTCATCTGCAAACAGTGACAGTTTTACTACTTCTTTCTAATTTGTATTCTTTTTCTTCTCTGATTGCCATGGATAGAACTTCAAGAACTATGTTGAATAATAGTGGTGAGAGAGGACATCCTTGTCTTGTTCCTGATTTTAGAGGAAATACTTTCAGTTTTTCACAGTTGAGAATGATGTTTGCTGTGTGTTTGTCGTATATGACCTTTATTATGGTGATGTAGGTTCCCTCTATACCCATTTTCTTGAGAGTTTTTATCATAAGTGAGTGTTGAATTTTGTCAAAAGTTTTTCTAAATATATTGAGATGATCATATGTTTTTTATTCTTTGGTTTGTTAATATGGTGTACAACATTGCTTGATTTACATATATTGAAGAATCCTTGCATCCCTGGGATAAATCCCACTTGATCATGAAACCCCACTTAATCATGGTGTATGATTCCTTTAATGTGTTGTTGGACTCTACTAGTATTTTGCTGAAGATTTTTGCATCTATATTGATGAATAATATTGAGCTGTAATTTTATTTTTTTGTAGTATCTTTGTCATGTTTTGGTGTCAGGGTGATGGCAGCCTCATAGAATGAGTTTAGGAGTGTTCCATCCTGTGCAATTTTTTGGAACTGTTTGAGGATGGGTGTTTGCTCTTCTCTATATGTTTAATATAATTCACCTGTGTAGCCATCTGGTCCTGCACTTTTGTTTGTTGTAAGAGTTTTAATCACAGTTTCAATTTCATTACTTGTGATTTGTCTGTTAATATTTTCTATTTCTTCCTTGTTCAGTGTTGGATGGTTATACCTTTGTAAGAATTGGTCCATTTCTTCCAAGTTGTCCATTTTATTGGCAGAGAGTTGCTTGTAGTAGTGTTGTAGGATCCTTTGTATTTCTTTGGTGTCTGTTGTGACTTCTCCTTTCTCGTTTCTAATTTTATTGATTTGAGTCCTCTCCCTCTTTTTCTTGATGAGTCTGGCTAATGGTTTATCAATTTTGTTTATCTTTTCAAAGAACCAGCTTTTAGTTTTTTTCATCTTTGCTATTGTTTCCTTCATTTGTTTTTCATTTATTTCTGATCTGATCTTTATGATTTCTTTCCTCTGCTAACTTTGGGTTTTGTTTGTTCTTCTTTCTGAAGTTCCTTTAGGTTTAAGGTTAGATTGTTTATTTGAGATATTTCTTTTTTCTTGAGGTAGGATTGTATTCCTATAAACTTCCCTCTTAGAACTTCTTTTGCTGCATCCCATAGGTTTTGGATCATCCTTTTTTCCTTGTCATTTGTCTGTAGGTATTTTTTTTTTATTTCCTCTTTGATTTCTTCAGTGATCTCTTGGTTATTTAATAATGTATTGTTTAGATTCTATGTGTTTGTGCTTTTTGCATTTTTCCCCTGTAATTGATTTCTAATCTCATAGTGTTGTCTTCCAAAAAGATGCTTGATATGATTTCAATTTTCTTAAATATACTGAGGCTTGAGTTTTGACCCAAGACATGATCTATCTTTGAGACTATTCCATGTTCACTAAAGAAGAAAATGTAATCTGCTGTTTTTGGATGGAATATCCTGTAAATATCAATTAAGTCTCTCTGGTCTATTGTGTCATTTAAAGCTTCTCTTTCCTTATTTATTTGCATTTTAGATGATCTGTCCATTGGTGTAAGTGAGGTGTTAAAATCCCCCACTATTATTGTGTTACTGTTGATTTCCTCTTTTATAGCTATTAGCAGTTGCCTTATGTATTGAGGTGCTCCTATGTTGGGTACATTATATATTTGTAATTGTTATATCTTCTTCTTTGATCGATGCCTTGATCATTATGTAGTGTCCTTCCTTGTCTCTTGTAACATTCTTTATTTTAAAGTCTATTTTATCTGATATGAGTATTGCTACTCCAGCTTTCTTTTGATTTCAATTTGCATAGATTACCTTTTTCCCTCTCCTCACTTTCAGTCTGTATGTGTCCCTAGGTCTGAAGTAGGTCTCTTGTAGACAGTATATATATGAGTCTTGTTTTTGTTTACATTTTTTGAGCCTGTGTCTTTTGGTTGGAGCATTTAATCCATTCACCTTTAAGGTAATTATTGATATGTATATCCTTATTACCATTTTCTTATTTGGAATGGGTTCGTTTTTGTTGGTCCTTTTCTTCTCTGTTTTTCCCACTTAGAGAAGTTCCTTTAGCATTTGTTGTAGAACTGGTTTGTTAGTGCTGAATTCCCTTAGCTTTTCCTTGTCCATAAAGCCTTTGATTTCTCCATTGAATCTGGATGAGATCCTTGCCAGGTAGAGTAAACTTGGTTGCAGGTTCTTCCCTTTCATCAATTTAAATGTTATGCCACTTCCTTCTGGCTTGTAGAGTTTCTTCTGAGAAATCAGCTCTTTACCTTGTGGGAGTTCCCTTGTATATTATTTGTCATTTTTCCCTTTCTGCTTTCAATAATTTTTCTTTGTCTTTAATTTTTGCCTATTTGATTACTATGTGTCTCGTCATGTTTCTCCTTGGGTTTATCTTGTATGGGACTCACTGTCCTTCCTGGACTTCGGTGCCTATTTCCTTTCTCATGTTAGGTAAGTTTTCAACTATAATCTCTTCAAATATTTTCTTGAGTCATTTCTCTTTCTCTTCTCCTGGGACCCCTATAATGCAAATGTTTTTGCTTTTAATGTCAACCCAGATGTTTCTTAGGCTGTCTTCATTTCTTTCCATTGTTTTTTCTCTATTCTCTTCTGCAGCAGTGAATTCCACCATTCTCTCTTTCAGGTTACTTATCCATTCTTCTGCCTCAGTTATTCTGCTATTGATTCCTTCTAATGTATTTTTCATTTCAGTTATTATATTGTTCAACTCTGTTTGTTTGTTCTTTACTTCATCTAGGTCTTTGCTAAACATTTCTTGCATCTTCTCAATCTTTTCCTCCATTCATTTTGCAAGGTTGTGGATCATCTTCACTATCATTATTCTGAATTCTTTTTCTTGAAGGGTGCTTATCTCAACTTCATTTAGTTGTTTTTCTTAGGTTTTATCTTGTTCCTTCATCTGGTATATAGCCCTCTGCCTTTTCATCTTGTCTGTCTTTCTTTTAATGTCCCCCCCCCCCACCGCAGGCTACAGGATTGTAGTTCTTCTTGCTTCTGATCTCTGCCCTCTCTCCTTGATGTTTTCTTTCTACATAAGTTGAAACGAAATCTGCTGTAAGAAGGAATTGCATTTTCTCTCCTATTTACTTATTCATTTAATTATTAATTTACATTAGAATGGACTCATAATATTTATCTTTTCTATGGATTAAAATTCCATTTTTACTCTTCAATTTCATTGCTCAAAGTGTTCCAGCTTTGGTCATTAGCAGCTTCTTCAGGGTGGTTTGTATATTGTTTAAACAAGTGTCGCTTCTTTTTGAGACCTTTCCTACTTTCTGGTACTACAGGATGTTCCAGGGTGATCTTGTAATTTTCCCTGCCCTGGAAGTGGACTCAAGCACTTCTCCAAAGAGACCTTGTTCCTTTTTATTAAAGATAGGTATTTAGCAAACAAAATATCTTTGCTAGGTATGCTTATTGCTACTGGGTTGTCATTGCCTCTAAGCATTGTCAGAAGACAAATGAAAAAATATATGCTTATATACTAAACCTATGCATAATCACACATTTCTCTCTTTCTCTCTATACACACACACATACACATACATACATGTACAAAAACACATAAATATATCTATCTGTTTAGCTGTATATACATAGATATATCGATATCTATATGTGTATTTATCTATATAAACATACATATGTTGATAGAAATGAATACATATACATCTATGTATATGTTTATATTTATTTCTGTATCTGTTATTATGTGTTCATACTGATACCTTGCATTCTAATCCAACATCACAGGGTTATTTTTAGCCCTTTCTTTCCTTCTTTGTAACTTCTTTTTCCAACAGAGAGAAACCTGACCTTATTATGGTTGATATATTTACTTTTTGAATTTTAATCTACAAATTAATTAGTTTCATGATTGCTAACCTATATTCCCATGAGAAATACATGACTACATAGCTGCATTTATGTACTGTTCAATTTGTCTTTATCCTCACTGTAACCAGTCTGAAGTTTATATTGCCTTTTGCCTGCTCCTTTCCACCCCACCCTACTACTACTACTACCTTCTGGTTAGATTTCCTTGTTTATTTGGAGACATATGAAATATGTATGAAACATTAACTTTCCTTCTAGGAATAATAGCTATACAAAAAGATGTAATCAGATAAGTCTCAAGTGTTCTTCATCTGCTGTGCTAATCCTTCACCCTTTTTTCCACCTCTTTTGCTCCCATCCCCCTGAAGGCAACAAGTCTCTTTAGTTTTGGAATATCCTTCCTGAATTGCTGTTTTATGAATAATCGGACTCCTGTGTATTTTTTGTATATTTTGCAAATGAAAAATGCTATTTTACTTTATGTTTTCTTTTTCCCCACTTACACAAATTCTTGGAACTCACTCAATATCTGGTTCATAGAGATGTTCTTTATGCTTTTTGCTATAGCATCATTGTATTCCAGTGTGTGACTGTATTATATTCAACCACTCTTTAATGATGGACATTTAAGGTTTGTTACAAAACTTCAATTGCAAATAATGCTGTAAGAAGTTATATATATATATATATATATATATATATATATTCATATTTGTAGAGTTATGTATACAAAGGAGATACCTGAAGTAGGATTTTTGTGACAAAAGGTAAATAGAGTAAGTTGTTTGCTATTGCCAATTTGCCTAACAAAAGGTTGTATCAATTTGTCTATCCAACAGCCATATATTAAGCATGACTGTTTCTTTCCCACGTTTGACAACAGAATGTGCTCTCTTCCTTTTAATTTTTTAGACTAAAATGTAATATCATATCACAGTGTTATTTTAAATGTGTTTCTCTAACTATAAATAAGAGTGAACATTTATTTCATAAATACAAGGGACAATTTCATGTTTATTTTTATATTTATTTTGGTCATTTTTTTTCTTGATGAGTCTGGCTAAAAGTTATCAATTTTGTATTTCTTGTCAAAGAACCAGCTCTTAGTTTCATTGATATTTTCTATTTATGTTTAAGTCTCTATTTCATTTATTTGTGCTCTGATCTTTATTATTTTTTTCTGTTACTAACTTAGAGATTTGCTTTTTCTTCTTTTCCTAGTTCCTTTAGTTGTAAATTTAGTTTGATTAAGATTTTTCTTTTTTCCTTAGGTAGGCTTATATTGCTAGAAACTTCCTTCTGAGAACTGATTTTGCTGCATTCTACAGATTTTGGATTACAGTATTTCCATTTTCATTTGTGTCCAGGTATTTTTGATTTTCTCTTTGGTTTATTCAGTGACCTATTATTTTCTTAGTAGCATATTGTTTGGCCTCCATGTGTTTGTGGATTTTTTTTTAATAGTTTATTTCCAGTCTCACAGTGTTATGGTTGGAAAAGATCCTTGATATGATTCAATATTCTTAAATTCATTGAGACTTGTTTTGTGTCCTAGCATGTGATATGGCTTGAAGTATGGTCCATGTGCACCTGAATGTATATACTGTTGCTTTGAATGGAATGTTCTACATATATCTACTAAGTCCATTTGTTCAAAGGTGTCATTTGGATCTAGTGTTTTCTTACTGATTTTCTCTCTGGATGACATGTCCATTGATGTAAGAGGGGGTTAAAGTTCCCTACTATTATTGTGTTACTGTCAGTTTTCCCCTTTGCATTTGTTAGTATTTGCTCTATTTATTTAGGTACACCTATGTTAGATGCATATATATTTACAATTGCCACACTTTCCTGTTGGATCAGTCCCTTTATCACTTGTAAAATGTAATGTTCATCGCTTCTTTGTCTCTTGTCTCTTGCTACAGTCTCTTTTAAAGTCTATTTTGCCTAATATAAGTATTGCTACACCAGCTTTCATTTTGCTTCCATTTGCATGGAATATTGTCCCCCCAAACCCCAGTCTGGGTGTCGTTAGATGTGAAGTGAGTCTCTTTTAGGTAACAAATATGTGAGTCTTGTTTTTGTATCCATTCAGTTGTTCTATGTCTTTTGATTGGAGCATTTAGTCATCTTACACTTAAAATAATTACTGAAAGATATGTACTTGTTGCCATTTTGTTAATTGTTTTCTGATTATTTCTGTAGTCCTTTTTGTTCTTTTCTTTCTCTTTTGCTCTCTTCCCTTGTGATTTGATGACTATCTTTACTGTTCTGTTGGTTTTCCTTTCTCTTGTGTGTGTGTGTGTGTGTGTGTGTGTGTGTGTGTGTGTCTATTATAGATTGTTAGTTTTTGGTACCTTGAGGCTCACATTTCTTAATATATAAAACTTTAAATTATTTTATTTTTGAATTTTAAATTGATGATATCTTAAGTTTGAACACATTCTAACAACCCTGCATTTTTACAAACACCCGCACATGTGTATTGGTTTTGGCATCATATATATATTTTAAAGATAGATTTTATTTATTTATTTACTATTTATTTTTGACTGTGTTGGGTCTCGTGTGTGGGCTTTCTCTAGTTGTGGTGAGGGGCGGGGGAGCTACTCTTCATTGCAGTGGCTTCTCTTGTTGCAGAGCATGGGCTCTAGACCCCTGGGCTTAAGTGGTTGTGGCACATGGGCTCAGTAGTTGTGATGCAGGGGCTTATTTGCTCCACGGCATGTGGGATCTTCCCAGACCAGGGTTCAAACTCATGCTCCCTGAATTGGCAGATGGATTCTTAGCCACCATGCCACCAGGGAAGCCCTGGCATCATATTTTATATATTTTGTTTTGTGTAACCCTTAACTACTTATTGTGAATATAGGTGATTTTATCCTTTTTGCATTTTTAACCTTCCTACTAGCTTTATACGTGATTGATCTACTACCTTTACTATAAATTTTGCTTTGTCAATGAGATTTTCCTTTTGTAGTTTTCATATTTTTATTTGTGGTCTTTTTTTTTTTTCACTTAGAGAAGTCCTTTAACATTTCTGGTAAAGCTAGTTTAGTGGTGCTGAATGAACACTTAGATTTTGCTTGTCTGTAAAATTCTTTATCTCGCCATCAAATCTGAATGTTAGTGTGGCTGGTACAGTATTCTTGGTTGTAGACTTTCTCCTTTCATCACTTTAAATGTATCATGCCACTTCCTTCTGGGCTGCAATGTTTTACTAGTGGTTTTCCCTTGTTGCTTTTAAATACTCTTTTTATCTTTAACTTTTGCCATTTTAAATAAAATGTGTTTTGATGTGAACCTCTTTAGGTTGATATTCTGTGGGACTCACTGCTTCCTAGACCTCAATATATGTTTCTTTTCACAGGTTAGGGAAATTTTCACCTATTATATTTTCAAATATATCTTCTGTCCCTTTTACTAACTCTTCTCCCTCTCAGACCCCTATAATGCAAATATTTGTGTGTTTGATGTTGTCTCAAAAATTTCTTAACCTGTTCTCATTTGGTTTTCAAATGTTCTTCCCTTCAGTTTGATTTCTACTACTCTGTCTTTCACTTCACTGAACTGTTGTTCTTCCACATCATTTATTCTACTGTTGTTTACTTCTAGTGTATTTTTTCTTTATATTTTCTAACTCTTTGTTAAGTCTTTCACTGTGTCCATCCTTTCTTCTCCTGGGTTCATTAAGCATCTTCATAATCACTACCTTGAACTCTTTGTCAGGTAGATTGCTTATCTTCATTTCACTTATTTCTTCTTCTAGATTTTTATCTTTTTATTTTGAACATATTCTGTTGTTGCCTCAATTTGCCAATTTGTTTTGTGTTTATCTGTATGTGTTAGCTACGTTGGTTGCATTTCTCAATATTAGCCTTATGTGGGATATGTCCTATGGGGCCCAGAAGTACATTCTCCTTTGGTTATCAAATCCATATGATCTAAAGTTGTCTCTTGTGTGAGATGTGTGGTCCCTTCTCTTGGGGTGGTTCTGATACAATTGGTGTGCCCGTAGGTGGGCCTATTACCCTGACAAGTTGGCTGCCAGTCTCTGCTTTGTGTGGATGCTGCTGGCTGCTGTTGGGCGAGGCTGGGTCCTGGTGCAGCTGGCGGGGTGACCCAGGTAGTCTCAGGGATGGTATCCGAGGGTTGACCATGGCCAGTTTCTTGCATTCCTGAGATTGAGGCCCTGGGATCCCATGGATGGTTCCAGTCTACTGGCAGACTCTGCCAGATCCCAGCTCAGTTGTCTGTCAAACTAATTGTGCCTGGGGCATTTCATGACATAATGCCTTTGAATATTAATATTTCCTCATTCATTTTCTGTAACCAGTATAACATGTTTTACACATTTATCCACCATATCATTCAGTTTTTCTTTCATATTCCACTTTCTTGTCTCTTTGCTATATTCTGAAAACTTTTCACAGACCTGTACTGCTTTTCATAATTTTACACTAATTCTCTCTTCAGCTGTGTTTAATATGCTGTTAAATTAGATATATAATGAGTTATTATATCTAATATCTTTAGAAATTATATATATATATATATATATTTAAGTTTGCTTTGTCATTCCTTAGAGTTTTTTTCTCTTTGATGCAAATATTTTCAAGCTTATCTTTTAAGAAAGGTAATCTTAAAAACAGCAAACAAATAAATCAACTACCTACGAGACATGCTGATTTTGCCATGGTAATCATGAAAAACTTAAGAAGGAGGAATGAGTATTCCAAAGTACTTAGAGAAAATAAACTAAACCTAGAATGCTATGCCCAGGGAAAAACATGAAAACAAGAAAGTTAATAGTTTTGTTTTGTTTTATTTTTGTCAATTGCACAATGTGGACAGAGTTTTCCAATTATGCATCCTCAAAGAAATACATAAAGAAATTGATTTTAAATGTAAATTAAGTAAAACTAGAAAGAATGAAGAACAAAGGAAATGCTGAATATTCTGTTAAAACTAAACATCACTGACTATGTAAAATAACAATAATAATAATGTTGTGTGATTAAAAATGACAGAATGCAATTACACAAAACCAAAGTATTTAAATACAAATTCAATGAAGAAAGTGTAATAAAATCTCGTATTACTTGAAAAAGTTGATTGTTTTGGCTTTAATAAATTAAGTGTTTAAAACAAACTCTAAAAAAATAGAGACAGAATTTGTAAGATCCAGTTAGTAAAGGTAACATGAAATAATACAAAAATAATTAATCTAAAATAAAAAAATATGATAAGAATAATGGAAAAAACAAAATGGTAACAGAATGGGGTGATAAAGTGATAGACAAAAATCTAGTTTCATTAACAGCCATAGATTATTAAAGAGACAAAAGATCCAAGTAAAAATATCAAATTACATTTTTAAAATCCAACTTTGTTATTTACATATACTCTTCCAAATCATATATATATATATATATATATATATATATATATATATATATATATATATATATATATATATATACACATAGAGAGAGAGAGAGAGAGAGAGAGAGAGAGAGAGAGCTGGAAAATAAAGAATGAAAAATAACCAAAACCAGACAAAGATACTACAAAAAAAGAAAATTACATATCAATATCACTGATGAATATAGATGCAAAAATCCTCAACAAAATACTACCAAACAGAATCCAACAACACATTAAAAGAATCATACACAATGACCAAGTGGGATTTATCCAAGGGATGCAAGGATTCTTCAATATATGCAAATCAATCAATGTGATACACTATATTAACAAATTGAAGAATAAAAAACATACGATCATCTCAATAGATGCAGATAAAGCTTTTGTAAAAATTCAACACCATTTATGATAAAAACTCTCCAGAAAGTGGGCATAGAGGGAAACTCTTTCAACATATTAAAGGCAGTATATGACAAACACACAGGAAAAACATAAAGGTTCTGGGTACTGTTATCTCCCCTGGTTTTTCTATTCACCCAGCTGAACTTCCTTATTAGTTACGTGATAGAGACAGAAAGAGGGACTATGCCTTGGATGGTTTCTTTCTGTTTTGTTAGTTTTCTTCAAATTAAGGGCTCTAACTGGAACCAAGGGTCTAAGATTCTAGCTATTCTATTAACTACAAGCTCGATCAGGAAAAACTGAATAACTGGTCTCTGGCTCTTCATCTTTTAACTAAAGGCATTTGGATTAAGTTTTCTCTGTTTTCTTGTAATTCTAACATTGAATTGAAAGTAGCTCTTTGTAAAAATTAATTGTATTTAATTGAAATAAACTTTGAATGGTCAGGGGAAAAAAAGAATGAAAAATACATACTGAAGAAATTAGTAAATAAAATAAAGACAGCTGCATGACGCCCCCCCCCACACACACACACCAGGCTTGTTCCCTCACTCACTTGTTCACTTGCTTGCTTGCTCGCTCATGAGCACAGTATATGTAGAGCCAGGGGAAGAAGACACTGGGGTGCCAGGAGGCAGAACCTGATTTTTCTTCATTGTGGCCTCCTATTGCAGTGAAAAACAATCAAGTTTTTGCTTGATGACTAGGGGAAAACAACAAGGTTTGAACACTTCCTCAAAGGAAGAAAATGTCCTTTTTTGACACACCACCTACTGCTAAATTTGCAGATCTTAACTCTGCATTTCAAGATCTTGCAACTCTGGCTTAACAAACACTTTATCATATGCAAGATGCAGCAAATTTGACTTTGATGTGGAGAATAGAGCTTTTGACATCTTGGTTCCAGGCTGGAGGTCAGGGCTGAGCTCCTGTAGTGGAAGTTCTGAGTCCAAACAGCTGGACTAACAAAGAACCTAAGACCACAGGGGATATTAATCAGAGTGAGGCCCCCACAGAGGTCTTCATCTAAGCACCAAGAACCGGCTCTTTCAATGTGCCAGCAAATTCCAGTGCTGGACATCTTGGGCCAAATAACCAGTAAGACAGGAATAGAGCACTACCCATCAAAAATGAGAAAAAAAAATAAATGACAAATAAATATATTACAGATGAAGGAGCAAGGTAAAAACCTACAGCACCAAATAAATGAAGATGAAATTGTGAACCTACCTGAAAAATAATTCAGATTAATAGGAAAGATGATACAAAATCTCAGAAACAGAATGGAAAAAATACAAGAAACATTTAACAAGGACCTAGAAGAACAAAAGAACAAACAAACAGTGATTACCAACACAATTACTGAAAGTAAAAATACTCCAGAAGGAAACAATAGCAGAAAAACTGAAGCAGAAGAATGGATAAGAGAGCTGGAAGATAAAAGGGTGGAAATAACTACCAGTACAAGAATGAAGGAAACAGAATGAAAAAAAAAATTGAGGACAGTCTCAGAGACTTCTGGGACAACATTAAATGCACCAATATTCAAATTATAGAGGGTCCCAGAGGAAAAAAGAAAAAGAAAGGGACTGAGAAAATATTTGAAGAGATTATACTTGAACACTTCCCTGACATGGGAAAGGAAATACTCCATCAAATCCAGGAAGCACAGGGAATACCATACGGTATAAACCTAAAGAGAAACATACAAAAACATAAATTAATGGAACTATCAAAACTTAAATACAAAGGAAAAATATTAAAAGCAGCAAGGGTAAAGCAACACATAACATACAAGGGAATCCCCATAAGGCTAAGACCTGATTTTTCAGCAGAAATTCTGCAAGCCAGAGGGGAGTGACAGGACATATTTAAAGTGATGAAAGGGAAAAAAGCCTACAATAAACATTACTGTACCCAGGAAAGATCTCATTCAGACTCGATGGAGAAATTAAAAACCTTTACAGACAAGCAAAAGCAAAGAGAATTGAGCACCAACAAACCAGCTTTACAAATGTTAAAGGAACTTCTCTAGGCAGGAAACACAAGAAAGGAAAAGACCTACAATTGCAAGCTCAAAACAATTAAGGAAACAGTAATAAGAACATACATATTGATAGTTACCTTAAATGTAAATGGATTAAAAGCTCCCCAAAAAAGATATAGACTGGCTGAATGGATACAAAAATAAGACCTGTATATATGCTGACTAAAAGAGATACACTTTAGACTTAGTGACACATAGAGACTGAAAGTGAGGGGATGGAAAAAGATATTCCATGCAAAATGGAAATCAAAAGAAAGCTGGAGTAGCAATTCTCATATCAGACAAAACAGACTTTAAAACAAAGGCTATTACAAGAGACAAAGAAGGACACTACATAATGATCAAGGGATCAATCCAAAAACAAGATATAACAGTTGTAAATATTTATGCACCCAACATAGGAGCACCTCAATACATAAGGCAAATGTGAACAGTCATAAAAGGGAAAATCGACAGTAATACAATCATACTAGGGGACATTAACAAAACAATTTCACCAACAGACAGATCATCCAAAATGAAAATAAATAAGGAAACACAAAGTTTAACTGACACATTAAACAAAATGGACTTAATTGATATTAATAGGGCATTCCATCCAAAAACAGCAGAATACACTTTCTTCTCAAGTGCTCATAGAACATTCTCCAGGATAGATCATATCTTGGGTCACAAATCAAGCCTTGGTAAATTTAAGAAAGTTGAAATCATATCAAGTATCTTATCTGACCACCATGCTATGAAAATAGATATCAGTTACAGGAAAAAATATGTAAAAAATACAAATACATGGATGCTAAACAATACACTACTTAATAACACAGAGATTACTGAAGAAATCAAAGAGGAAAGCAAAAAATACCCAGAAAAAATGACGATAAAAACACAATGACCCAAAACGTATGGGATGCAGCAAAAGCAGTTCTAAGAGGGAAGTTTATATCAATACAATCCTAACTCGAAAAACAAAAAAAAATCTCAAATACACAATGCAACTTACACCTAAAACAATTAGAGAAAGAAGAACAAAAAAAGAAAACACAAAGTTAGCAGAAGGAAGGAAATCATAAAAATCAGATCAAAAAAAAAAAAAGAACAACAAATAAGAACACAATAGCAAAGATCAATAAAAATAAAAGCTGGTTCATTGAGAAGATAAACAAAATTGATAAACCATTAGCCAGACTCATTAAGAAAAGAAGGGAGAAGACTCAAATCAACAGAATTAGAAAATGAAAAAGAAGTAACAAGTGACACTGCTGAAATACAATGGAACATGAGAGATTACTGTGAGTAACTAAACCCCAATAAAATGGACAACCTGGAAGACATGGACAAATTCTTAGAAAAGCACAACCTTCAGAGATTGAACCAGGAAGAAATAGAAAATATAAACAGACCAATCACAAGCACTTAAGTTGAAACTGTGATTAAAAATCTTACAAAAAACAAAAGTCCAGGACCAAATGGCTTTACAGGAGAATTCTATCAAACATTTAGAGAAGAAATAACACCTATCCCTCTCAAACTCTTCCAAAATATAGCAGAGGGAGGAATACTCACAAACTCATTCTACAAGTCCACCATCACCCTGATACCATAACCAGAAAAAGATGTCACAAATAAAGAAAACAACAGGCCAATATCTCTGAGGAACATAAATGAAAAAATCCCCCCCCAAAAAAAAAACTACCAAAGAGAATCCAAAAGAACATTAAAAGGATCATACACCATAATCAAGTGGGGGTTAGGCCAGGAATGCAAGGATTCTTCAACATACACAAATCAATCAATGTGGTATATCATGTTAACTGCTTGAAGGATAAAAATGGTAAAATAATCTCAATAGATGCAGAAAAATATTTTGACAATATTCAACAAACATTTATGACAATAACCCTCCAGAAAGTAGGCATAGAGGGCACTTACCTCAACATAATAAAGGCCATATATGACAAACCCACAGCCAATACCATCCTCAATGGTGTAAAACCAAACCATTTCCTGTAAGACTAAAAAAGACAAGGTGGCCCACTCTAACCACTATTTTTCAACATAGTTTTAGCAACAGCAATCAGAGAAGAAAAAGAAATAAAAGGAATCCAAATTGGAAAAGAAGAAGTAAAACTGTAACTGTTTGCAGGTGACATTATACTAAACATTGAGAATCCCAAAGATGTTACCAGAAAACTACTATAGCTAATCAATGAATTTGATAAAGTGGCAGGATATAAAATCAGTGCACAGAAATATCATTTATTCCTATACACTAATGATGAAAATTCTGAAACAGAAATTAAGGAAACTCTCCCATTTATCATTGCAACAAAAGGAATAAAAAATACCTAGGAATAAACCTACCTAGAGAAAAATTACACCTGTATGCAGAAAACTATGACACTGATGAAAGAAATTAAAGATGATACTAACAGATTGAGAGATATACCGTATTCTTGGATTGGAAGAATCAATATTGTGAAAATGACTATAAAACCCAAAGCTATCTACAGTTTCAAAGCAATCCCTATCAAATTACCAATGTCATTTTTACAGAACTAGAACAAAATATCTTAAAATTTGGATGGAGACACAAAAGACCCCGAATAGCCAAAGCAGTCTTGAGAGAAAAAAACGGAGCTGGAGGAATCAGACTCCCTGACTTCAGACTATACTACAAAGCTACAGTAATCAAGACAATATGGTACTGGCACAAAAACAGAAACATAGATCAATGGAACAAGATAGAAAGCCCAGAGATAAACCCACATACCTATGGTCAACTAATGTATGACAAAAAAAGCAAGGATATACAATGGAGAAAAGACAGTCTCTTCAATAAGTGGTGCTGGGAAAACTGGACAGCTACATGCAGAAGAATGAAATTAGAACACTCCCTAACACTGTACACAAAAATAAGCTCAAAATGGATTAGAGACCTAAATGTAAGACCAGGCACTATAAAACTCTTAGAGGAAAACAAAGGAAGAACACTCTTTGACATAAATCACAGCAAGATCACTTTTGATCCACTTCCTAGAGTAATGATTATAAAAACAAAAATAAACAATTGGGACCTAATGAAACTTCAAAGCTTTTGCATAGCAAAGGAAACCACAAACAAGAGGAAAAGACAACCCTCAGAATGGGAGAAAATATTTGCAAATGAATCAATGAACAAAGGATTAATCTCCAAAATATATAAATAGCTCATGCAGCTCAATAATAAAAAAAAAAAAAAACCAATCCAAAAATGGGCAGAAGACCTAAATAGACATTTCTTCAAAGAAGACATACAGATGGCGAAGAAGCACATGAAAAGCTGCTCAACAACAATAATTATTAGAGTAATGCAAATCAAAACTACAATGAGGTATCACCTCACACCAGTCAGAATGGCCATCATCAAAATGTCTACAAAAACAAATGCTGGAGAAGGTGTGGAGAAAAGGGAACCATCTTTCACTGTTGGTGGAAATATAAATAAATACAGCCACTATGGAGAATAGTATGGAGGTTCCTTAAAATCCTAAAAATAGAACTACCATATGACCCAGCAATCCCAGTAGTGCACATATACCCTGAGAAAACCAGAATTCAAGAAGAGCCATGTACCACAATATTCATTGCAGCACTGTTTACAATAGCCAGGACATGGAAGCAACCTATGTGTCCATCGACAGATGAATGGTTAAAGAAGATGTGACACACATATACAATGGAATATTACTCAGCCATAAAAAGAAATGAATTATTTGTAGTGAGGTAGATGGACCTAGAATAGGCCATACAGAGTGAAGTAAGTCAGAAAGAGAAAAACAAATATGGTATGCTAACACATATATATGGAATCTAAAAAAAAAAAAAAAGATAATCGTTTTGATAAACCTAGGGGTGGGACAGGAATAAAGATGTGGACGTAGATAATGAACCTGAGGACATGGGGAAGGGAAAGGGTAGGCTGGGACAAATTGAGAGAGTAACATTGACAATTGTACACTACCAAATGTAAAATAGATAGCTAGTGGGAAGCAGCTGCATAGCACAGGGAGATCAGCTGGGTGCTTTTCGACCACCTAGAGGGGGTGGGATAAGGAGGCTGGGAGGGAGATGCAAGAGGGAGGGTATATGGGGGTATATGAATGCATATAGCTGCTTCACTTTGTTATACAGCAGAAACTAACACAACATTGTAAAGCAATTATACTCCAGTAAAGATGTTAAAGAAAAAAAGGAAAAAAAAAATAATGAAGCCAGTATAGATATATTACTATCAGACAAAATATGTTATACTAGAAAGCATTACAAAATTTAGAGGATTTATGCCTAATAACATAATATCAAAATATAAAAGGAAATATTGACCTGTTTTCAGGAAGAACAAATATAATATTACTGTGAAAAATTTGAGGATATGATTTTCAATAATTGATTGATTAATAAATAAAATCTTTAAGTATACAGAAGATTTTAACAGGCTTGACCTAAAGGAGATTTTATATATGTATATGTACACACATATGCACATATACATGTATGTATAAATATATATATTTGGATGTACAGTTTTCCAGTTTTTAGTTGAAGTGTTATATATGTAACATTTATGTACACCCACCACACATATCGATGTGTGTTTGTGTGTATAATTGTATCTAATGACTGGGAAGTAAATAATATTACCTGCATATATGGAAATTTTACAGGAAATCATCATATACTCTAACAATGGCAAATCCTAAAATGCTGTAAGCACAATGAAGCTAAGTTAAAATTGCATACTCTAAAAAGAAAAATTGTGTGTGTTTTAATATTGAGAAATACACATACATACTTTCAGCTTCTGATTCAACATTTAAATTTGAATCAGAAACAGAAATTATGTACTTGTATTCTTGGGATTCATCATTCCCATACTTATGACAAGAAAAAGCTGGACAACTCAATATGAACAGCTCTTCTAGGTCCCCTTAGAAAACTGAGGACACAGGGCAAGGTGCCTTCAAAGAAACACAGGACGTGAGGTTTGCTTACCTAGAGGAAACATGACTAAGATGCCATAAACTGGGCAAACAGTTAACAAGCAACTTTGATGAATTGCTGGAGACTGAGTGTGAACTTCCATGAGAGAAACTTCTGGGAGCTGCAGTATTACTGGAACCCACACTTTTACAAGTTTTTCTCCTGACAAACCACCGAGCTTTCATAGGGAGGATCCAAAAAAGTGTGATCTTGACAGAGGAAGAGGAAGAGAAAATATTGTGAAACAATCTCCATGACAGACTCTTCTCCCTAACAAAGACTTCACTTCCAGGTTGAAGGACTTTGCCAGAGGGCAACATTAAAATCTCCTCAAGGGAATGTACCTCCACTGCAGTTATGCTTTAGCCTTTGTAATCTCACCTAAGAGGTGAACAAGTAAATTCAAATCTTACAAAAACTGTATAGAATTTAAAAAAAGGATAAAAAAAATTAGAAAGAAAAAATAATAAAAAAACCATATAGAATAAAAAGAATACCCTTAACTCATTTTATAATGCTAATAAGACCTTGATATGAAAAGTTGATAAAGACAAAATGAGGAAAGGTAATATAGGACAATTTTAATCTTAAATCTTGGTGCAAAATTATTAATAAAATGTTAACACCTACAATCCACAACATATGAAAGGAAAACTTCCTGATATCCAAGTTGGATGTTCTCTAGAAATGTCATAGAAGTTTATCTTTAGGAAATAAGTTTAGATTGGGTCTGCAAACAAAGAAATAACACCCTCTGAAATATAGAGCCCTGTAGAGTCTGACAGTAACTTCCTTTAAGATGGTAACTTAAAAACACAAGTGGGTTAAAAAGAAAATTACCTACAAAACTATTTAAAATGCTGATTTCAGGGCTCCACTCAAAGAAATTCTTCTTTAGTGAATCTGGCTAGAGAAGAGAAAGCTAAAATTTTAACTAGTACTTTAAGTAACATTTACATTTATAAATGTTTTAGGCTGCTCTGTAGAAATATAGTTGATTCTTGTGTATTGAGCTCACAATCTGCCACCTTATCAAACTCCAAGTTTTTAATTTTGCTATAGAAACTTTTGTACTTTTTGTTTAGACAGTTGTATGATATAAAATAATAGGGTAATATTTCAATTTTTCCAATGTTTATTTGGTTGTTTCTTGTCTTATGTGCTGGCTAGTGTCCCCAGTATAATGTTGAATTAAAGTAGTGACAGATGGTATGTTTACCTTGTTCCTTATTTTAAAGTAAATGCTTATAAGTTTCTCGCATTTATGATAATGTTTGATTTGGATCATAGATACCCTTTAAAGAACTTAAGAAAATTTCTATTAATCATACTCTTCTAAAGGTTTTAATCATAAATATATGCTGAATTTACTAAATATTTTTTCAGTACCTATTTTGACAATTTTATAGTTTTATACTAGTAGTCTTAAAAAAAAGTTTTTTTAGACTTCATTAAAAAACAAACCAAAAAAAAAAAATTCCTTAAGAAGAAATATTTCCTAGGAGACTCCTTAGGCTTTAGGAAGCACCCAAAATGTTTTCTTGAATCTATTATGTCAGTTTATCAGACATGCCTAGAAAATTCTAATCCCTGCAGAGGACAAATATAGCTTAACTCAAATTGGGACTGAGGTGGCATTTAATGCATTTTTTTTTTTAGAAGGGGTATTCCAATTTCAAATGATAACTACATTAGGTGCCTTTGACTTCATGTAAATTTTATGTATATAAAATATTTTGTGTATATTAAAAAAAAAGCATTATTTATGACTTAGAAAACCTGGGTCTTAGTTTTGGTACCACTGTTGGTTTGATCCCACTTAACCTCATAGTATCTTAGTTTACTCTAACTCCATAAAACAGAAGTAATCATATTCATCCTATTCATAGTATCACTCAACTGATTAACCTCAATAATGATTATGACAGCTCTAAATGTATAACATGCAACAGTAATTTAAATAATTTGTTTGGACAGTGGGGAGGAAAAACACTGCTGAACCTGAGAAAATAGGTGGAGTGATGTGGGTGATAACAAGAGATTAGAGAAAGTGCAAGTTAAAGGACAGAAAATAACTACAAATCCAGGGACAGAGGTAAATTAATGCATCATTTTATTTCTTTTTTTTCAACTGTTGTTGGTGGAATTACTGTTTCTGGAGAATTTTAGTCACACTCCTTACTTTTTTCACACCCAATATCTTTCCCTCTCATTCCACGGATGTTCAGTTAAGCAATAGATATAAGGAACACCAACCAGATCACTTCCTAGACACAAAATACATAAGGCAACCTCAGTACTCAGCTTCTCAAAAATCAAATCACTGAAAACTCCTGAAATTCAGGAGTTTCAATAAACTCACAGATGTCTCAGGCAATTTCAGTGATTGAGATATTGTTATGGAGATTGACATGTAGTTTATAAGTATTAGGTTAAAGGAACAAAAAATCTTTATTAAAAAGAAAAGGAATTAATGAAAAACTAATTAAAGTTTTATAGAATACTTTCCCCTCAGCTGGCACTGCCAGTAGTCAGACCTGGAGACAAAATAGTATGAAGGGACGAGACTGTCAAAAAGAAATTGCAGGTGTGACCAGGGGAAAGATCAGTAGGGGAAATGATTGGGCCTCTAGGACCAGTTCCAAGACATAGTAATTGTGAGAAGCAAACCAGTCTCTGGATTGTGGTAGCAGAGGGAGGACCTGGGCTTGGCGAGTTTACATGGTTGGTTCAGTCTGTCTCTCTTCCTCCTTCCACAATAGTCTGTACCACCTCATCCACTAGAAAGAAAAAAAAAAAGTTCCCTCTTCTTCATATTTTTAGCTGCCAGTTTTTCATTTGCCCACCATCTACTCCTCTTTGTTTGAGAATCACACCTATAGGTACCAAGTGGAAAAATTGTGTTGGTTCAGTTTTTCATTCATGAATTCATTTATTCAATACATTTATGGAGAGGCATTATGCTATTGCTAAATGATGCTAAATGAAGGCAGACCTGATCTCTGCACCAAGGAAATTTTCTTTGAAAATGCGATCAGTGAACAATGAAGAATTTTAAATAATGAAACATTGTTGGAATAACTCCATGCTCATGGTGACACTTTTCTTTGGTCAGCACTCTTATTGAACCAAACTTGGGTCTGCTCATCTGTGTGTGGTATTGCTAATCTACTGACGCCATGTTGTGGTGATGGAAGGTGAGGTATTTATTGCAGGTGCCAAACAGGGAGTGCTGGTAACTAATGTTCAAAAGTCCTGAATGCCCCCAGTGGCTTTCAGGGGAAGGGTTTTAAAGACAGGGTGAGGGAGAGGGTTGCAGGGTGCATGCTCAGTGGTCAGTTGTAGATGTTCTTCTGATTTGTTGGTGGTAAAGTAATTGGGAATCAATATCATCAACCTTCTGGTTTAAATAGGTCTGGGGTCTATGTGCTTGTGGTAAGCATACCGTTAACTTCTTCCCCTGGTGGGGTATTCAGTATCTGCAAAACAGCTCAAGGGATAGATGTGGCTCAGAATATTATCTATAGTCCTTGAGGAAAAATTAAAGACCCTTGACTTTAATTACTAAACTATTATTATTTTGTCTCTCTTGACTGTTTTTCTTTGTTTCTGCATTTCCATATTTCTCTTATTAAATGTGTTCATTGAAACCTGGGGAAGGATTAGGAGGCTAAATTTTTCTACAAACAAGAGGCAGATGGAGGACATGGTGGGTCGGGTCTGTCCTGGGAAGCCACCATAGTGTCCTGCTTGCTTATAGCACCACTTCCAATCTCAGTCCCTCCTCCCTTGTTCAGCTCCCACAATAAGGGATATAAAGTCATATGTCTGGTCTTCTATCCACAGCTGAGAGAGGCATGAAACCCAGTTCCTGATAAGAAGATAAAAATCTTAAGGTCTTTTAACTTCCCAGTAAGAAGAAAAGAAACAAAGGAACCATGCTGGCCCCACTTCTTTTTCCCTTTCTCTCCCTTGAGTATAAAGTTATACCTTCAGGTGAGTCAGCTATCATGTGACCATGGGGCAACAAATAGTAGTCAAAAGCCAATGTGATCTGGATAGTGAAGCAAAACAATAACACATAACTATGTTTTTATTACCACAGAACGGGTGACCCAATGCCAGCAGATTTTCTGTTGCAAAGGAAAAATAAACCTATTTATTGATAATATTGGTAGTTGGGTTTTCTTTGGTTGTTTAAAGCTGATAATTAAGAATATACTCCTAATGATACAATAGCTTTTCATGTTGGCTACTTTGAAGAAAACTTGTCTTCTTTGAATGGATATAGTCTACTATGTTTGCTTAAAAATTCAATCTCATTACATTATAATCTTACCTCAAGTACCAATAATTCTTTCACCAATACAACACCATATTTGAAATTACCAACTCTTTACCAGTGAATGAAGACTTTCTGCCCCCAAAATACATATTATTTAAAGTTATATTAAAATCATAGCAAATTAAACAAGTCTTTATTTTTATATCTCCTTTTGGATGGTCTGTGGAAATTTGGAATTGGGATTTTTTCCATTTCTTATGAATGCCCCAGAGGTGCATTTTTCTATGACATGGTCCCTAATGACTCAACAGGCTAAATTCTAAATTCAAATTTCAGCACGACAGCTGAATAATGAATACAAAAGTACCCCCTTTCTTTGTGTGTATAAGAGAGAGAGAAAAAAATAAAACTTCACACACTACTCAGCTTTGTACTTATTAGTATGAGTTCCAGACCCAGTGCTAAGTCAAGTATCTTGAGATGCTAGGCCATGAATAATAATGTCATCCAAGCACAATAATTAATAGAACAGGAGAATGATCCCTGAAGAGGAGACACTGTACTGAAAGGAGAGAGAAGACCTCGCCTTTCAAATGTGTCTGATACAGACGCTTGAACTTTGATTTCTAAAGGTGAGGGTGAGGTAAAATGAATTATACTTCATTAGCAATGTGAAAGGAGACACAGCCTACAGTCTCTAGAGAAATAGCTTTTAATTGTTAAATTCCCAGTATTCTCTGGTGGATGGCAAGTCAGATTCTCTGCCTTGATTTTGCAGAATACAGGTGTCATTTTTTTCTTTCTGTGATTGGTTATAATTTTCTTCTCCTGTCTGTCATGATTATTGCTGTTATTTATTAAATTATGCAACACTGTTCATACATAGAACACAGGGCTTTCTGGCCAAATTAGCAGCTGATATGCAAGTGCCCATCTATTACCCTTTAGCATTCAACTTCCTGTCTTGTTAGGCTGCATTCCCAGTCATGTTATCTCACTCAACCTCAATGGCTCATCTATAAAATGGAAAGGCACAGTACCATATTTTCTTATGCCTAGTGTTATGTGAAGAATAGCATTCTTTGTGTTTGTTTGTTTTTATTCCATTTAAGTATAACATAGATTTTAAACTGCCTGTAGAATATATGATGAAATAAGTATTAAGCTGAGGGACAACAAAGCAAATAATAAACATTGAAATAAATCGAGGTGAAAAATAACAAATGGAAAAGAATAAAAAGAAAAAGCACAATGTGTGGGTAGCTACAAGATGGCAGAAGAGTAAGACATGGACATCACCTTCCTCCCCACAAATACAACAGAGACACATCTACATGTGCAACAACTCCTACAGAACACCTACTGAACACTGGCAGAAGACCTCCAACTTCCCAAAAGGCAAGAAACTCCCCATGTACCTGGGTAGGGCAAAAGAAAAAAGAAAAAAACAGAGACAAAAGAATAGGGACAGGACCTACACCAGTGGGAGGGAGCTGTGAAGGAGGAAAGGTTTCCATACACTAGGAAGCCCCTTCATGGGCGGAGACTGTGGGTGGCAGAGGGGGGAAGATTTGGAGCCACAGAGGAGAGCACAACAACAGGGGTGCAGAGGGGAAAATGGAGAGATTCCCACAAGATGATCGGTGCCAACCAGCAATCACCAGCCCGAGAGGCTTGTTGCCTCACCTGCCGGGGCGAGTGGGTGCTGGGAGCTGAGGGTCCAGCTTCGGTCAGATTCCAGGGAAAGGACTGGTGTTGGCTGCATGAACACAGCCTGAAGGGGGGTAGTGCTCCATGGCTAGCCAGGAGGGAGTCCAGGAAAAGGTCTGGAACTGCAGAAGAGGCAAGATAATTTTTCTTGCCTCTTTGGTTCCTAGTGCACAAGGAGAGTGGATTAAGAGCACCATGTAAAAGATCTCCAGAGAAGGGTGTGAGCCACGGCTAACAGAGTGTAACCCAGAGATGGGCATGAGATGCTAAGGCTGAAGCTGCAGCCACCAAGAAGCCTGTGTGCAATCACAGGTCACTATCCACTCCTCCTCTCCCAGAAGCCTGTGGAGCCTTCCACTGCCAGCATCCTGTGATCCAGGGACAACTTCCCCAGGAGAACACACTGTGTGTCTCAGGCTGGTGCAATGTCATAACAGCCCTGCCACCGCAGGCTCACCCCACATTCCCTACCACTCCCTCCAACTGGCCTGAGTGAGAGAGAGTCCTGAATCAGCTGCTCCTTTAACCCTGTCCTGTCTGAGGGAAGAACAGACACCCTCAGGTGACCTACACGCACAGGTAGGGCCAAATCCAAAGTTGAATCCCAGGAGCTGTGCAAAAAAAAAAAGGAAAAAGTGAAATCTCACCCAGCAGCCTCAGGAGCAGTGGATTAAATCTCCACAGTCAACTTGATGTACCCTGCCACTGTGGAATACCTGAATAGACAACGAACTATCCCAAATTGAGGAGGTGGACTTTGGGAGCGATGAGATATATATATATATATATATATATATATATATATATATATATATATATATATATATATATATATTTCCCTTTTTCTCATTTTGTGCATGTGTATGCGTATGCTTCTTTGTGTGATATTTTTCTGCATAGCTTTGTTTTACCATCTGTCTGGTTATTTTTTGTTTTTCTTTTTGTTATTTTAGTTTAGTTTTCAGCACTTGTTATAATTGGTGGATTTTTTTTTTTTTTGGTTTGGTTGTTCCCTTCTTTCTTTTTAATCATTTTTAAAAACTTAATAATTATTTTTTGTTGTTTCATTTTAATAAATTTTTATATAATTTAATTTAATTGTATTTTATTTTAACTTTTTCTTTCTTTTTCCTCCCTTTCATTCTGAGCCATGTGGAGGACAAGCTATTGTGCTCCAGCCAGGCATCAGGGCTGAGGTGGGAGAGCCAAGTTCTGAACACTGGTCTACATTAGTCTACAAGAGACCTGCTAGCTTCAGGTAACATCAAACTCCCAGAGATCTCCATCTCAACTCCAATACCCAGCTCCACTCAACGACAAAAAGCTACAGTGCAGGACACCCTATGCCAAAGAACTAGCAAGACAGGAACACAAGACCACCCATTAGCAGAGAGGATTCCTAAAATCATAATAAGGTCACAGACAGCCCAAAACACACCACCAGATGTGGACCTGTCCACCAGAAAGACAAGATACAGCCTCATCCACCAGAACACAGACACTAGTGCCCTCCACCAGGAAGCCTACACAACCCACAGAACCAACCTTAGCCACTGGGGACACACACCAAAAACTACAGGAAATACGAACCTGCGGCCTGTAAAAAGGAAACCCCAAAAGCAGTAAGTTAAGCAAAATGAGAAGAAAAGAAACACTCAGCCGAAAAGGAGCAAGGTAAAGACCCAACAGACCTAAAAAATGAAGAGGAAATAGCAGTCTACTTGAAAAAGAATTCAGAATAATGATAGTAGAGATGATCCAAAATCTTGGAATTAGAAGGTAGAAAATAAAAGAAACGTTTAACAAGGACCTAGAAGAACTAAAGACCAAACAAGCAGTCATGAAGAACACAATAAATGAAATTAAAAATACTGTAGAAGGGATCAATAGCAGAATAACTGAGGCAGAAGAACAGATAAGTGACTTGGAAGATAAAATAGTGGAAATAACTACTGCAGAGCAGAATAAAAAAAAAATAGAATGAAAAGAATTGAGGACTGTCTCAGAGACCTCTGGGACGATATCAAACACACCAACATTTGAATTATAGGGGTCCCAGAGGAAGAAGAGAAAAAGAAAGTGACTGAGAAAATATTTGAAGAGATTATAGTTGAAAACTTCCCTAATATGGGAAAAGAAATCATTAATCAAGTCCAGAAAACACAGAGAGTCCAATACAGGAGAAAACTAAGGAGAAACACGGCAAGGCACATATTAATCAAACTATCAAAAGTTAATACAAAGAAAAATTATTAAAAGCAGCAAGGGAGAAACAACAAATAGCATATAAGAGAATGCCCATAAGATTAACAGCTGATCTTTCAGCAGAAATTCTGCAAGCCAGAAGGGAGTGGCAGTATATATTAAAAGTGATGAGAGGCAAAAACCTACAACCAAGATTACTCTACCCAGCAAGGATCTCATTCAGATTTCATGGAGAAATTAACACCTTTACAAACAAGTAAAAGCTAAGATAATTCAGCACCACCAAACCAGCTTTACAACAAATGGTAAAGGAACTTCTCTAGGCAGGAAACACAAGACAAAGAGAACACCTACAATAACAAACCCAAAACAATTAAGAAAATGGGAATAGGAACATACATATTGATAATTACTTTAATGTAAATGGATTAAATGCTCCAACCAAAAGTTATAGACTGGCTGAATGGATACAAAAATGAGACCCATATATATGCTGTCTACAACAGACCCATTTCAGAACTACAGACACATAGAAAGTGAGAGGATGGAAAAAGCTATTCCATGCAAATGGAAAACAAAAGAAAGCTGGAGTAGCAATTCTCATATCAGACAAAATAGACCTTAAAACAAAGATTATTACAAGAGACAAAGAAGGACAGTACATAATGATCAAGGGATCAATCCAAGAAGAAGATTTAACGATTGTCAATATTTACACATCCAACATAGGAGCATCCCAATACATAAGGCAAATACTAAAAGTCATAAAGGCGGAAATCAGTAGTAACACAATCAGAGTAGGGGACACTAACACCCTACTTTCACCAATGGACAGATAATCCAAAATGAAAATAAATAAGGAAATACAAGTTTTAAATGATACATTAAACAAGATGGACATAACTGATATTTATAGGGCATTCCAACCAAAAACAACAGAATACAATTGTTTCTCAAGTGTTCATGGAACATTCTCTAGGGTAGATCATATCTTGGGTCAAAACCAAGCCTTGGGAAATTTAAGAAAATTGAAACTGTATCAAGTATCTTTTCTGACAAAAATGCTATGAGACTAGATATCAATTACAGGAAAATATCTGTAAAAAATACAAACACATGGAGGCTAAACAATACACTACTTAATAATCAAGAGATCAGTGAATAAATCAAAGAGGAAATCAAAAAATACCTAGACGCAAAGGACAATTGAAACATTACAAAGCAAAAGCTATGGCATGCTGAAAAAGCAGTGTTAGAGGGAAGTTTATAATACAGTCCTACCTTAAGAAACAAGAAACATCTCAAATAAACAACTAAACTTACACCTAAAGATTTAGAGAAAGAAGAACCAAAAAAAAACCCAAAGTTAGCAGAAGGAGAGAAATCATAAAGATCAGATCAGAAATAAATGAAAAAGAAATGAAAGAAAAGATAGCAAAGACCAATAAAACTAAAAGCTGGTTCTTTGAGAAGATAAACAAAATTGATGAACCATTATCCAGACTCATCAAGAAACAAAGGGAGAAGACTCAAATCAATAGAATTAGAAATGATAAAGGAGAAGTAACAACTTACACTGCAGAAATACACAGGATCATGAGAGATTACTACAAGCATCTATATGCCAATAAAATGGAAAACCTGTAAAAAATGGACAAATTATTAGAAAAGCAGAACCTTCTGAGACTGAACCAGGAAGAAATAGGAAATCTAAACAGACCAATCACAAGCACTGAAATTGAAACTGTGATTAAAAATATTCCAACAGGGGTTTCCCTGGTGGCGCAGTGGTTGGGAGTCTGCCTGCCGATGCAGGGGACACGGGTTCCTACCCTGGTCCGGGAGGATCCCACATGCCGTGGAGCAGCTGGGCCCGTGAGCCATGGCTGCTGAGCCTGCACATCCGGAGCCTGTGCTCTGCAATGGGAGAGGCCACAGCAGTGAGAGGCCTGCGTACCGCAAAAAAAAAAAAAAAAAAAAAAAAAAATTCCAACAAAAAAGGTCAGGACCAGATGGCTTCACAGGTGAATTCTAGCAAACATTTAGAGAAGAGCTAAGTCCTATCCTTCTCAAACTCTTCCAAAATATTTCAGAGGGAAGAACACTCCCATACTCATTCTATGTGGCCACCATCACCCTGATAACATAACCAGACAAATATGTCACACAAAAGAAGAAAACTACAGACTAATATCACTGATGAACACAGATGCAAAAATCCTCAACAAAATACTAGGAAAAAGAATCCAACAGCGCATTAAAAGGATCATGAAACATGATCAAGTGGGGTTTATCTCAGGAATGCAAGTATTCATCAATATATGAAAATCAATCAACGTGATACACTATATTAACAATTTGAAGGAGAAAAACCATATGATAATCTCAATAGATGCAGAGAAAGCTTTTGACAAAATTCAACACCCATTCATGATAAAAACCCTCCAGAAAGTAGATGTAGAGGGAACTTACCTCAACATAATAAAGGCCATATATGACAAACCCACAGCCAACATCATCCTCAATGGTGAAAAACTGAAACCATTTCCACTAAGATCAGGAAAAAGACAAGGTTGCCCACTCTCACTACTATTATTCAACATAGTTTTGGAAGTTTTTGCCACAGCAATCAAAGAAGAAAAAGAAATAAATGGAATCCAAATCACAAAAAGAAGAAGTAAAGCTGTCACTCTCTGCAGATGACATGATACTATACATAGAGTATCCTAAAGATGCTACCAGAAAACTACTAGAGCTAATCAGTGAATATGGTAAAGTAGCAGTATACAAAATTATGTACAGAAATCTCTTGCATTCCTATACACTAATGAAGAAAAATCTGAAGGTGAAACTAAGAAAACAGTAGCATTTACCATCGCAACATGAAGAATAAAATACCTAGCAATAAACCTACCTAAGGAGACAAGGGACCTGTGTGCAGAAAATTATAAGACACTGATGAAGTAATTAAAGGTAATACAAATAGTGGAGAGATACACCATTTTCTTGAATTGGAAGGATCAACATTGTGAAAATGACTATACTCCTCAAATCAATCTATAGATTCAATGCAATCCCTATCAAACTGCTACTGGTATTTTTCACAGAACTAGAACAAAAATTTCACAATTTTTATGGAAACACAAAGACCCTGGATAGCCAAAGCAATCTTTTTTTTTTTTTTTTTCCAGTATGTGGGCCTCTCACTGTTGTGGCCTCTCCCATTGCAGAGCATAGGCTCTGGACATGCAAGCTCAGTGGCCATGGCCCACAGTCCCAGCCACTCCACGACATGTGGGATCTTCCTGGACCAGGGAATAAAACCATGTCTCCTGCATCAGCAGGCGGACCCTCAACCACTGTACCACCAAGGAAGCCCCAACCAATCTTGAGAAAGAAAAATGGAGTTGAAGGAATCAGGCTCTCACACTTCAGACTATACTACAAAGCTACAACAATCAAAAGGGTATGGTACTGGCACAAAAACAGAAATAAAGATCAATGGAACAGGATAGAAAGCCCAGAGATAACCCCATGCACAATTGGTCATATTATCTTTGATAAAGGAGGCAACAATATACAATGGAGGAAAGACAGCCTCTTCAATAAGTGGTGCTGGGAAAACTGGACACTTACATTGTAAAAGAATGAAATTAGAACACTCCCTAACACCATACACAAAAATAAACTCAAAATGGATTAAAGACCTAAATGTAAATCCAGGCACTATGAAACTCTTAGAGGAAAACTTAGGCAGAACACTGTAATAAATAAGTCACAGTAAGATCCTTTTTGACCCAGCTCCTAGAGAAGTGGAAATAAAAACAAAAATAAACAAATCGGACCTAACGAAACTTAAAAGCTTTTACACAGCATAGGAAACCATAAACAAGATGAAAAGACAGCCCTCAGAATGGGAGAAAATATTTGCAAATGAAGCAACTGACAAAGGATTAATCTCCAAAATTTACAAGTAGCTCATGCAGCTCAATATCAAAGAAACAAAAAACCCAATCCAAAAATTGGCAGAAGACCTAAATAAACATTTCTCCAAAGAAGATATACAGATTGCCAACAAACAAATGAAAATATTCTCAACATCATTAATCATTAGACAAATGCAAATCAAAACCAAAATGCAATATCATCTCACACTGGTCAGAATGGCCATCATCAAAAAATCTGCAAGCAATGAATGCTGTAGAGGGTGTGGAGAAAAGAGAACTCTCATACGCTCTTGGTAGGAATGTAAATTGATACAGCCACTATGGAGAACAGTATGGAGGTTCCTTAAAATCTAAGTATAGAACTCCAATATGACCCAGCAATCCCACTATTAGACATATACCCTGAGAAAAACATAATTCAAAAAGAGTCATATACCACAATGTTCATTGCAGCTCTGTTTGCAATAGCCAGGACATGGAAGCAACCTAAGTGTCCATCAACAGATGAATGGATAAAGAAGAGTTGGCACTTATATATGATGGAATATTACTCAGCCATAAAAGAAACAAAATTGAGTTATTTGCAGTGAGGTGGATGGACCTAGTGTCTGTCATACAGAGTGAAGTAAGTTAGAAAGAGAAAAAGAAATACCATATGGTAATACATAGTTATGGAATCTGAAAAAAAAATAGAAGCATGAAGAACCTAGGGGCACAATGGGAATAAAGACGCAGACCTACTAGAGAATGGATTTGAGGACACAGAGAGTGGGAACAGTAAGCTGGGACAAAGTGAGAGAGTGGTAGTTTATATATAGACATATATACACTACTAAATATAAAGTAGATAGCTATTGGGAAGCAGTCGCATATCACAGGGAGATCAGCTGGGTGCTTTGTGATCAGCTAGAAGGGTGGAATAAGGAGGGTGGGAAGAAGGCAGACGCAAGAGGGAAAAGATATGGGGATATATATTTATATATATGTATGACTGATTCACTTTGTTGTAAAGCAGAAACTAACACACCATTGTAAAACAATTATCCTCCAATAAAAAGTTAAAAAAAAACCCACAATGTGTAAAAATATTATTCTGAGATATGTGTACAATAAGAATTTGCAAAACTTCTGAGAATTAGTGATAAATGTATCTCTGAGCTACTAGTAGAAAAGCAGAAAAGACAAAGAGGAATGAATATTCCACTGGAGATGCAATTCACAAATGAAATAAGATGGTTAGTACACCTCTTGAGAACTTAGTAATAACCTAGTGGAAAGACTGTAATCTTCTCACAATATATTACTGTGCTGGCTCCAAAACATTTTTTTTTAAACTGTGATATAGACCTTAAAATTGAAAGCAATAGTAACTGATCAGAATTATAGAATGGAAAATTTGCAAAGTAAGCCACTTTGACCTTAGAAAAATCTCAAACCCATAAAATCTGTATTTTTTAATAAACAACTTCTTGGTGAATTCTTGGTGGTAAATTTCATACAAATTTTACCTTCAGTCATTAAATCAATTAATTATTCTATGCTATGTGGCTTTTAGATATAAAATAGATTTTGAAGGGAATTTGGCAGAAAATTGATTTTCTTTTCTTTCAGTTTTTATTCTCAGCTGTTCTTTCAGGAGGGGAATTCAATAGTATAAGTATTCATTCTTCCAGCTGATACTGAATTGATGACAGTTACACCATATTATCAGTTTTGATGGGAACGATTAACTCAATGTTTTTTATAGCTTGACAAAGATGTGGGGGAGAGATGCTAGGATGCATGCAGTAGTTACTACATTACTCATCAAGATAGTCCATTTAATGATACTATTTTGGTGCAAGGAACTTTGATATTTATAACAATACCATTGCTCCAAAATACTTCAAGCATTATTCCTATCATTTCCTAACAGTAGTCACAATATAAACCTGTACCTGACTCTGGCTCACTCTCCATCCGTAAGTCTCAACCCATCTTTGATCCCATCCAGCACTGACCTACCATATAGCCTTTACTGTTTTATTTCACAAAGCTGCTAAATCTACTTAAACCTATTCACTCTTATTTAAACATGCCAGGATTTCTCACACATCCTTTCCACATGCTATTCTTATGACTCTCTTCAGTCAAGTCGGCCACCTTTGCTAACCTGTGTACCTGTGACTTCCTCAGTGAAACCTCTGAAATTTCCTTGTACTCCAGAAACATTTTGTTCATATAGCTATTAGAGATCTTAAAAATCATGTTTTGTAATTGTTTGTATATTGTGTCTCCACTATACATCATTCGCTTTAGTGTTAATAACAGTGAATAATTCATCATTGAATTTGAAGAACCGAATAGAAACCAAAAGATATGATTGCTGTTCCAAGGTTTTTATAAAACTAATAGAATGAATGAATAAATGAGTGAACAAATGAAATGAAAGTCAGTGAGGTCTTTCGAAGGAATGCCAGGAATCAACTTTCATGCCGGAAGAAGTTGCAGTTGGAATTGGAGAGACTGGCGTGGGAGGAACACAGCAGAGGCTGTTGGAGCTCCTAAAATCCTATAGCTTCCTCCTCTTTGCTTCCATATGTGTTAGGCCCTGACCAGGGGCTCTGTCTCTTTCAATGAAGGATGGTACATATCATCTATTTAAATCACTGGACACCTAATGAGTAATAAGGATTTTCATTTTAAAACCAATACTTCTCTTAGTGCAGTGTTAAGAAACCCAAAGCATTGCTGGCACTGGGCAGGTAGAACTACAAGGGAAATGATAAAGTTCTAATGAGAATGAGTGTATATGATTAAACATAATAAAATGTTTTTAGGCACAGTCAGTAAAAAGACATTGTAGAAAATACAGTTCAATGTTATGGTACAATAAAACACCCTAGTTCCAACCATTAACCAACTTCCTTTGAAGTGAAGACATCTCCACTGGATGACTGGCCTTGAATTAGGCCATCTGTATAATGCACAGTGACATAAATTGTCATTACAAGCAAATGGACATTTACAAAGTGGTATATGGGGGAATAGTAACAAAGCTGGAAGGCTAGGCCTGGGAACTTTGTATCTTATGGAGATGCTTTTCATAAAAAGGCAGTGGGATTACAAGGGATCATTGACACTTCTAAAGATGGATATTAAGAGCAATATTTCATTTATGTGTGCTACTGTTGATTTTAACACATTCATATTTTCAGAAGAAACCATGTTGTTAAAAATAATTAGATCATGATACTTGACTATTTTGGGGAATTTATATTTATCAAAATAATACATACATATTATACTTTTCATTATTAGTAATTTATATTTTAATTTTAATGCCTGAAAATCATTTCATGTTTATAACAAACTATACTTAGCCATTTGGGGGGATGATGTGGATGAGTTATATTTTTGTTGGAAATATACTGTAAAATAAATCCAGCTTACTCTCTAAAATGGGAGTCCATCACCACCACATAAATCAAAGTGAAAGTGAAAGGGAGAGAAATTTTTTAAAACCGTCAAATTTATGAAGTATCTATCATGTGATTTTTATTACATTTTGTCAATTTATATCTAAGCTTATGTAATTATCAAGGTAACCTGATTATATATCTTTTCAGATGAGGAGACCTGAGCTCAGAGGTTAAAAATCTAACTCAAGAACTGAGAGTTGCTATATAGCTTATCCAGCATTTGCACATTGGTTTTTCTGGCTTCAAACCCAATATTCTTCCCATCACTACACTTTTCACCTACATCTTCTAGTGAGATAAAAACAGTTTTCCTGTGTGAGAACAAAGGAACATGTATGTCATTCTTCTTATCTATTCTTCTCTCCACTCCAAGAGAAGTCTCAGGACACAAAACACAGGGCAAAAGAAGAGAACAAATATCAAGCCAGATGTCTCTAATTCCTATTACAATGTCTGGAAACAACACAGATTTATTCCCACATTGAAATCTGTGATAATCCTCTCTCTAGCATCTCTGTAGGAAATTTTGCTTGGAAGTTTTCCTGCAAATCTCAGGTGCAATCTTTACTTGGGTGCAATCTCACATTCTTTTACTACCATGACTTCAGGGATGTAATAACAGTTAATGTAGTTGCCTAGGTATATCCTGCCTACCTCAGGGTGTAGCCCAAGCATTCACTGTTTACTTTTTATTCTCCACTGTTTCTTTTCTATCATCAGAATGTCAAGTGGGGAGACTTGGCCGCTGGTCGTACACTCAATGTCTTTTATTACTATTTATATGCTTGTGACAAATAAATATTTTTATCTGAAAGAATCAGTTTCACAATTGTTATCAAATAAATTTTATACTTTTCCATCATCTTATTTTTTGTAAGGATTTTGTGTCCACCTATCCAAATTCTATCTGCTTTAACTCTAAGGTAACATTCCAATTATCTTTGAGACTCCAGATACTCAAGCCACATTCTGTTCTACTTTGTTGATTATGTCTTCTTGGTATTTGGAAAGTATTACAACTTTTTTCTATATGTTGAGAATATATTAGTTATCTCATATTGTCAAAACTAAATATCATAGGCTGGGTGGATTAAACAAGAGAAGTTAATTTTCTCATAGCTCTGGAAACTGGAAATCTGAGATCAGAGTACCAGCATGGTCAAGTTCTGGTGAGAGCTCTATTCTTCGTTTGCAGATGGCTGCCTAATTGCTGTATCCTAATGTCTCTTACTTTTCTTATAAGGGCACCAGGTCTATCAGATAAAAGCTCTACTTTTATGACTTCATCTAACTTTAAGCACCCCTTTAAAGACCTTCAATAGTCACAGGGTGGGGGTTAAGGCTTCAACATGTGAATTTGGAGGGATAATGCAATTCAGTCCAAGTGGATGGTTATTGTTTCATGACTGCTTGCCTGGCAAATTCTGTGGGCAAGACTTCTTTGAACTCTCCTAAACAGTAAGTTCAACCAATCAACACTGCTGAACTGGTTGTATAGCTATGCAATTCAGGTTAAAAAGTAGCTTCATAATATCACAATGCGTAACCAAAATGTTCATAAAGGATCTCATTGTTGCTAATGTTATCTAACATGCAATAAAATTCTTTCATTGTTTGATATTTTCAATTTTAAAAGTTAGACACATAGCTGTTTGATCATTTCCTGCTCTGTTCTGGCACTTTTACCATTTTAGGCCCTTTGATAGGAGGATAGGGAGTGACAGGAGGGGAGAATATGTGTGTGTGTGTGCACATGTTACACAATCACACACCCCTGCCTGAACAATGTAATATAAATGCAAATAAACTGATTGATTGACAAGAGGAGTCCTTGATTAAATACTACAGGGGAACGAAACTATAATGTAAAGTCCTATTTTTTGAAACTACTGTTGATAATTCAAATAATACTATTCTAACCAAAAGACATGGAATTAATTCTAATTGTAATTATGATAACCTTTATAACTTCAACCTGACCAGGAAGATGAAAATAAAATGGAAAATATGTCTCTAAACCCCCATAGGCTACAAAGAAAATTATTCACTGAGGATAAGAGAAGAAAGCTGTCTTTTAAGAACAGCACCACAAAATACTATGCAGTCAAGTAGCCCAGGCAAATATAAGAAAGGTAGCATCAGACACCAGCTCTTATTCATATTTAAAGGGCAACTTGGTGAAAGCTAAGATCTCTGGCTCTAAGATAAAGGATTTCAATTTTCAGAAAGTATTCTGAAAATAAATTAAAAAGGAAGAAGATAATATTATCAAACAAGATTCCAGTGTTTTTGTTGGGCCCTAAAGACAAAGCCTCTAAATTTTCATTGTGTTCTGAACTAGAGGGGATTTTGATTCCATATAACCAGATCACCAGATCTACTGCCTCACAGAAAGAAACAGGCCCATGTCTGTGTGAGGAGAGAGAGGCAACTTATTAAGGCAGGGTGTAATGCAAATCTTTAAGGGATTTCTGCTGTCATATAGGTGAAACAATTAACCCTTCATCCCAAACTTAAATGTTTTTTTTTTTCTTTTTCTACCAAAGAAAAGTACCCGGCAGATGGGAAAAAGGCTCCAGAATTCCTCACAATACCAACTAAGAAGAAGAGACGCATGAGTTGTAAGGAAGCTGCTCAATCAAAAGGATTCATGAATTTCAGAGATGAGCAGGCAAATAAATTTACTTATTCTTTAAAGACTAAAATAAACCACTGCTCTGGGTTCTTTGGTGACTTGGAGGCTTTGGCAATGTTATTTAATTGACAATCTTATAAGGAAAATGCAAGTGTATAATGATTCTTACACCAAGAGGCAAACCTGTCTAACCAGCATGGCCTTTCTGAGTACCTAGTTGTGATTCCTCCTGACCCAGGCACTGCATGACAGCACCAAGAACAGAAAGAAGAAGCAGCTATTACCCTCACATTGTTTATCATACAGCTATAGGTGAAGCTACCAAATGGTAAAAGTGTAACTACTAACACCTTACAAAACAAGTGAATGTCCAGAACAACACGCCTTAGGGGACAATGAGAAGGAAACCATTATGAGTCAAGAAGGTGTGAAGGAGGGTTTAATAAAGGACATTGGAGAGTGGCTTGATCCTGCATAAAAGAGCAGAGGAATAACCCCATGGATGATGGAGCCCAAGTGTAGGATAACTTTGCTCTGAGAAAAGGATTGGCCCAGATAGAGAGGGGTTTATAGTACGTAAGTTAGGAAAAAGAGCTAGAATTGACACCTATTGCTAGTGTGAAGAATATTTTAAGGCTCTAAGTGATAATTCAGAATTCAATGCTATAATTAAGAACTGTCAGCTTTTAAGAAGGGGACTGTCATTATCAAGGAGTATTCAGAAGGAGAACTGGATAACTCTGTCTTACAGTGTATGTATAAGGAAGTAAAGGGTTTAAGAACGCAGATTCTGGAGTTAGACATACCTTCATTTGAATCTCAATCTTACCTATTCTTGTGGTGAAATCCTTGAAGTTATTGAATTTTCTAAATCTCAGTACCTATTATGTAATATGGGACTAGTCATAGTTGAAGTGCATGTTTAATAATAATAATCACTTTATTATTTCCGTTATATCCCTATGAAATCCAGGATAATTCATAGAAACAGATGATTGAGCTAAATTCTTCTGTGGTCCTGTAAAATCATGTACCCTCTTCTTTGTGAGATATTGATTTGCCTATTCACTATCATTTTCTTTTAAAAAGATTGAGATAAATTTTTAAAAATGATTGTCAAAATATCTGTAAATTAAAAACAAATACTAGCTAGAATGTTAATCACTGTTTTCCTAGACATAAAAGAAAAATTATAGGAGTCATTGCTTAATCCAGCTAAATACTGGTCCAAGCAACTAGAAGAGAGGAGATTTCCTCAGTCTTAAGTTAAAAGCATTAGGACTTCTTGAGGGATTGAATTTAGTGGAGGGAAGGGAAGGGAAGGTGCACTGTGAGGTACACTGTGGTCAACAAAAATGTCCCCTGAATTTCTAGTTCAAATTGTTAAGGTGGGGTCCAGTGTTCTAGGATTTAACAAGCTCTCCAGGTGAGTTTCATGCACATTAAGGTTTGAAACCATCAAACTAAAGGAATGGTACCCAATCAATTAAGTTGGCTGTTAAGTGAAGAAAACTTGAAGATCTGACTCCAGAGCAGAATGAGAAAAAAAAAAAAAAATTAAAGAGGCAGGAAGTGAGAGTAAAGTGATGCCGTAAGACCTCAAAGACCAAAAATCAAAAAAGGAGGCTAAATTTGAAAAGTATCAAATGGATTGAGAGGTCAGAATTTTTAGACTGAAAAGATGTCCCTTTGCTTTAGAACACTAGGGGCAGCTGTTGATTACAAGGGGAAATACTCAGTGGAGTGTGAATATAAGCTGGACTATGGTAGACTGATGAGCAATGATATTGAGACCATAAATGTCTAGCTATTTAAAAATACATGGCTGCACAAAATGTAGGAGGATGATAATGTGAGGGAAACACTGAGTCAAGGGAGAAGAGAGTTTTTCCCCCCTTAAACCAGAAAGAATTTGAATATGGTAATATAATGAGAAAAGAAACCGAGAAAAGAGGGGATTAAGACTCAAGAAAAGAAGATTACTGTGATTTAAAATAAGAGGTAATGAAGAAGAAATTTTATCTAATACATTGGATTCAAAGGACTGCAGGAAGCAACACAAAACAATTGATACACCCACATACACACACATGTAAATTATGTATGAAAAATTTCCTAGCTGATGGAGAAATTCTGGCCTTTCCCACCAAATGACACTTGTGATTGATTTGTGCTCTGGTCCTAGCTCTCAGCACGCAAATAAACCCTACTAATTTGCCCGTTTCTACACACACCCAAATAGTGTGTGTGGAATGCATGTCATGTAGCAGATACTGAGAAGAGGTGTTAGAATTAAAAGGTGAGAAAAGTATAGTTCATGCCATCAGCAAAATCAACTCAATATATGGATATATTCACAGTTTCTGTTTCTTGCATATCCTGCAATAGGTGTTAAGATTAAGTTTAATCTAATAATTTGAATAATTACATAGCATTATTTGAGGAGTCCCTGCAATCATTTATATGTCCCAAAATATCTCACCTAAATGTTAGGTAAAAGTCCTCTAAATTTGAATAATTTATGGGACAACATACTAAGGAATAGAAGCCACTTAGCACTTTCATAAGCAGTTTTTATTTATGCTCCTTTTTTTGTTATTGGACTGGAATTATTGGACTGGAATTATTGGACTGGAAGCAGGATAACAAGAGTGGAAAGTAAATTACCGAGGAAAAGGGTTGTATTTCTAGCTTCTTATGTTCATACAGTCTTTGGTTCAGAAGTGCTGCCATGTAGGGAAAGGGTTGAACATTTCTCCTATCAGAATTGTGGCCCATTGATTCGAGTCCTTATTTTCATAGCTCCACTGGTCCCAGGAGCCATCCATCTTTAGCCAGAAAGATTGCTTTATTACCACATTCATCAATTTGTACTCTGGGCTTGAGTTAGAAGTGACTTGGAAAGACAAAACTGTTACCTTAGTAATTGAATATGAAAGTCTTATTAGGATCCACTTTCACTAATCTGATATGAAACTCACTAATGTGATATGACTTTAACACTGTATAAGCAACAGTAAATTCTGATATAATATGAATATTAATACAATGCAATGGGATACTGCTAATATGTTAATGTGGTGAGATACTACTAACAAGAGATGAGGATCTTGATTGAAAAAAAAATTAATATTACCTTACCATAATTCTCTGTAACTGCAGTCACCATGTTTCAAGACAGCCCTTGTCTAGATTTTAGGAATAAATCATTTGCTTTCTGAGTCACAGATGAAATAAAATTTCAGATTATTTTATTGTTGCAAGTTAAGACATGTTGGTGAATATGGTGAACAATTGCTTTTTGCATTATTCTTATCCCCATTGTTTGCATCTATTGACTGAATTCCATAAATTACATAAAATGAAAGCTAGATAACAGGTCAGATATCAATATACACTTACCTAAACTCTGGGAGGAAAAGATAAAAAAAAGTGGGAAGACATGGGCTCTGGTTATCTCTATACAACACCAAACAGTCAGCTATCTGTTATTCATTCAAATATTTCCATTGTGTTATCCTTCAATTTTAAGTCTTTTTGTATTCCCTCCTAAAAAGGTGCAATTCTAGCCTTATACCTGTTCCACAATACCCGTTCCAAAAAAGATTCAGGGGTAATTTAGTGACCATGTCATCATAAATCAGAATATATGAATGTTTTATTTTGTTCTCAATTTTGACAAGTTTTAATTCTGTTACTAACAATATGTTTCAGAGATTATAATGGCAAATGTCAAGATATCAATGCTGAAAATAGATATCTAGTCTGCGGCGAAAATTCCGCTATTTGCCTCAGTCTTCTGGAATTATGCAAATTTGACCATAGATCTTTACCTTTAAAGATCTAGTAAATTAAAATACACATTAGCATTACCAATTGTAAATATATAGTGAGTTAAGAGCTCTCTTTATATGATGTCTAACAGCCAATAAATTCTGTAAAATCTTGCCAATCCAGGTCTTTACAAAATTTCACAGCTTAGGGTAGCTGGTAACAATCATCTCCATGTCTAAATTAGTTCATTTTACTTAAACCCTTGTAGTAAAAAAAATAGATTCATAGAAATGTACTCTATGGAGGGCTGGGAGTGAGACGATTGGTGCATAAGAGGTATATTTGAATGTTACAGATATGTCTTAATGAGCGATGCATAATAGGGAAAAAAAGTGAGGTCTAAGCCCAAAGATGTGAGTGGTCTGATAACAAATTAAACCTCCTGGTTGATAGTGATATTTATTGTTGACACAAGGTAGCAGTCTTCTCTATCTCCATATCAATGAATTTTAGACCTCCAGGGTTAGGCTACAGTAACAAATGCTTCCCTCTCATTCCTGCATCATCTGCATAGATATAAGTAATATCTACATGATGGCAACAGATCTTCACATTTCATTATATATATAAAAAAAGACAAAGTTAGTGATAGGGGAAAAAATAAATCATTGTTAATTGGAAAAAAAAGGATTAAGTGGTTAATTGGGTTGAATGGATTGATTATTTTATCCATTATTGCCTTGGTTTATCAATTCAGACAACCTAGAGCTGGTTAGATGTCATGGCAAATTCTGCCAAATCAACTCTTAACATATTATTTTACTAAGACAATTATCAATACTAATATGTTAATGTCACATTGAATCTGGACTATAGAATCTCTCTTCTTTAAAATCTAACCATTTTTTGAAATGAAAGTAAATCTTAAAAACATAGAACATTTTTCTGTCCCAGCAGAAAATGAGACAAATAATTTGCTATTACCCTTAAAATTGTGGCTAAACAGAACAAAAGATTCTGATGTGGGTTAGATCTCCAAAAATTGTCCCCATGTCTAGGGAAATATCAATAAATCAAAACCAAATAGGGAGCCTCTGTGGTGGCGCAGTGGTTGAGAGTCCGCCTGCCGATGCAGAGGATATGGGTTCGTGCCCCGGTCTGGGAGGATCCCATATGCCGCGGAGCGGCTGGGCCCGTGAGCCATGGCTGCTGAGCCTGCACATCCGGAGCCTGTGCTCCACAACGGGAGAGGCCACAACAGTGAGAGGCCTGCGTACCACAAAAAACAAAACAAAACAAAACAAAAAAAACCAAATAAATTCCCTGCAAGTTTTTATGTTTATACTTAAATATGAACAGAATAAAAATGAAAAAGCACCATTATATTTTCTTTTTTTAGTTTTAGATGTTGTAGTGGGTGTTTAATCATATCATATTATGGTTTTCATTTCCCTTATTACTAATGAATTGAGTATAATTTCATGTGTTTGCTTACTATTTTGACATTTTTTGAAAAGTAGCTATTCAAGTATGTTGCCATTTTTCTTTTATCTCTCCATAATTTTCTTAAAGTTTTTGAATATATATATATATATATATATACACACACACACACACACACACTTTGGCTCTAGAATTTTTGTCAGTTTTATGTTCCTCCAATGTCGTTTCCCACAGTATAACTTGGATCCCACCCATTTAATGATGTATTTTATTTATAGACATTCTTAAAGTTACTGTAATAAAGAAGTGAATCTTTCCTTTTATATTTTTAAATATAATTTTTAAATAATTTTACTTTCTTTTGTTATCCTAAGGTTGCAAAGGTATTTTTTACCATCTCCTAAAAATTTGATGTCTTCCTTCAACATTTTGATATCTTACCGACCTGTAGTTTATTGTGTGTGGGCTGAGGTTTAGTCAAGGTTACATTTTGTTTCTATCTAAATATTCAACTGACTCTATGTTTTATTTATTGAAATGGCTTTTCATTTTGCACTGTTCTGTAGTGCCACCTTTGTCATTAAATGGATGTTCATAAATACATGGTGCACTTTCTAAGCTCTCTATTTTGTTCCGTTAGACTATTTGTGTATTCCTGCACCAAACCATGCTTTCTTAATTACTTTAGATTTATAGTTAGCTAAAGTTAAGCCTTCCCAAGTTGTCCTTTATTTTCATGACTATCCTGAAATTTCTTGGTCTTTTGAATTTCCATATATATTTTAAAATAAGATTCTCAAGTTCTTTTCAAAATCTAAGAAAGTTTCATTGAGATTACTTTGAGTGTTAAGACTAATTGGGGAAAAATTAACATTTCTACAATATTTAGAATTTCTAGTCCATGAAGAAGGCTGATTACTGCATTTAGTTAAGGTCTCTAATTTTTTTCAGTAATGTTTTACTTTCTGGGTAGAAACCTTGCATATCTTTTGTTAGATTTATTTCCATCCTTTACTATTTCTTAATACTATTAAAATTTGTATGCTTATTGTTGATTTGATTATATATCTGTGTTACACTTATAGAAATACAATCATGTTTTGTATAGTAGCCTTGTATCCAGCAACCTTTCTAAACTCATGTCTTAATTCTAATAGATGAACTATAGCTTTCTCTGATTTTTTTTAAACTTATACAATTATGTTGCTCAACATCACTAGTAATCAGAGAAATACAAATCAAAACCAAAATTAAATATCACCTTCAGTATGGAGGCTCCTCAAAAAGTTGAAAATAGAACTACTATGTAACCCAACAGTCCTACTTCTGAGTATACATCCAACTGAAATGAAATCAGGATGTAAAAGAGATATCTGCATCCCTATGTTCACTGCAGCATTATTCCCAATAACCATAACCAGGATGTGGAAACAACCTAAGTGTCAATAAACAGATGAATGGATAAGGAAGATGCAAAATACACACACACACACACATTGCCATTTTTGACTATATGGATGGACCTTAATAAGTCAGGCAGAGAAAGACAAATACTGTATGATATCACTTATACATAGAGTCTGAAAAAGCCAAACTCATACCAACAGACAGTAGAATGGTGATTATTAGAGGCTGAGAGATGGGAGAAATGGGATATGTTGGTTATAGTGTACAAACTTTCAGTTACTTTGAGTATCTAATATACAACATGGTGGTTATAGTTAACAATACTGTATTATATACTTGAAATTTGCTAAGACAGCAAATCGTAAATATTCTCATCACAAAAAAATGGTAATAATATGATATGATGGAGGTGATAGCTAACATTATGGTGGCAATCATTTCACAGTATATAAATATATCAAATAAACACATTGTATAACATTAAACTTAACAATATTATATGTCAATTTTATCTCAATAAAGCTGGGGGAAAATGAAAATATTAAAAAATACATGCAATTGACTCTATAAAATTTCCCTTAATCACTGATTGAGCTGCATCCTGTACTTTATGACATGTAATATTTTTTATTATCATTCAGTTCAAAGTGTTTTCTGGCAGTCATTTTGAATTATTCATTGTTTTTATGGTTATTTCAATGAATAGGTCATAATTTTTAAGCATATCTAATTATCTCTTTGTTAAGCATATCTAATTATCTCTTTGATGTTGGTTCATAGCTTAATTTTATTATGACAGAGAACATATTGTGTATGATTTCAGCCCTTTAGATTTTCTTGAGATTTGTTTTATGGATAATTTAATGTATTGAGATTTTACCAGGAATTCTACCTGTGATGAGCTTTGCATGTCAAAGTGAAGTACAAGGAAAGCACTGGCCATCTTTGGGGCATAAAATTTCATTTACTCAACACACAAATCAGTGTGCTAGATTTTAATGTAGTTTAGGATCATTGCATGGGGATTCTGAAATGTCAGGCCAAGTACTCCTAGTCCAGTCCCTGCTCAGCTTCCAGTCTTGATGTTGGAATCCATTTAATGAGGACAGTGAATCTGTGGATCAAATATTGACCCCACCCCCACACCTCTACTCTACTCCTGCCCATCCAAGGTGCATGACTAAGGTGAGCATCAATTAGTTAATACATGAATTCCATCCAGTAGATATCTGGGGTCTAACTTTTACTCTGTTAAGGAAAAGTGAGTGAAAGGATTGAAGCAGAAGTTGTCTTCTCAATACTTATAATAGGAAGAAATTTCCTAGTGTGTGAGTTGTTATAAGAATGAAAGGTAGGGAGAATATGTTGCCTCTTCAGCAGTGAATTACAGTGTTACAGGGATGCAAGAGATTTGATAGTGAGAGTAGAAAGAGAGAGTACAGTAGCTTGTAAAGGTAGCACAGTAGGATGAATTATTTTTAATTTTTTTTATCATAGGTTAGAATTAGGCAGGTACATAAATTAAGAAAAGTGGCACAATTGAAGAGCCAAGCATATAGATTCAAAAGAGAGAATTTAATGAGATAAGACCCCATGTCTGCAGTACTGCATAAACCCTCATGGTCCCAGGAATGGTAGGAACTCTTGTACTCTTCCCCAGCAGGTCCCACTAGCCCTGGCACAATAGACACATTGCAAAATCTCCAAGCACACCCAGGAATCAGTTTCTTCCATGGGCAAAAACTTGATTCACTCCCACACATCGGCCTTCTTACATGCGCCTGTGAAACTGATCCAAGGTCTTGGCACCATAATTAAATTCACCAGAGACCATGATTTACAATGTAAAATGACTCAAATCTAAAATGATACATTCCTCAACTTTTGTCTTTGAAAGCACTTTATAAAATCAAGCCCAACTAATTATATATACATTTTAGAATTTCTTTTTCAAAAAAATGATAATATCAAAATAAAGATGTATTTTTTTAAATATGAACAAAATGGGGAACATAATCATCATCATAGATAAATAAGTATCTAAAGCAGGAGGAAACTTAGTTATCTTCTACTAAGGTTCTAGTTCAACTCCCTCAGAAACAAATGAGAAGATTGGGGTCTAGAAAGTATCAGGATATCTGTCAGTTTGTTTATTTACCCACTCCCAAGTTTTATAGACTAAAGTTTTGCACACTGGAGGAGGTAACGATTCAAAACAATTCCAGGCCAGATGAGTATTTCAGTATTTCTATTATTTCCATGTAGTTTATAAATTTATCATAATTAGCATCACCTTCTAGAGATGAAAGAAGCATTTTAATAGCACACAAGTGTATGAGAAACTTGTCTATTGCTTAATATTCAAATAAAATGAGATTTATCAAATGCCAAAAATGTATGGTCTTGTGAGAACCATGAGAAACTATGGTAGTTAACAGGCAAGCTTAAACTGTAGCCTCTATTCAGAGTAAATTATTATTTCAAACTAAATTATGAGTTTTTTTTTTTTTTTACATTTTATCCTCCCCACAACTGTGTGAAGTAGATGCTATTAGTATCCTCAGTTAACAGATGAGTAAACAATGGCCTGAGATGAGGTAATATGTAAAATCATGGATCTAATATGTGGTAAAAATGGAATTTGAAGCCAGACTGTTAGATCCCAGAGGTCATATTTTACACCCAAGTACAACACAGCCTCCAAAATTGGTTAAACACTTGAAGGAAAATTGATGACCAATGGCCATGTGATGCTGAGAACATAAGTGTTCTGAGGCTGGATAATAAGATAGAGGATAGAGGACTGGAGTCTGAAATAAAAGTCTCCTTAATAAAATTCCCGACATATCTCTCTCACTCACCAACCAGTCATGGAAAAGCTTATCTGTAGAGCAGGATGCCATCAATTCAATTAGTCCAGTGCTTATTTTTTTGTATTTTCAGTCCGATAGGTGATTCATGCAAACTAGGACAGCTCCTATTAAGAGTAAGTAGGCTGCACCAGAACAGGGCTAGTCAGAGAAGCACAGCCATGATTGGACTTAAAATAAGCAGGTTATGGTTGCTATGAAATAATGTTTGTGTTCCCTTCAAATTTCTATGTTGAAGCCCTAACTCCCAATGTGATGGTATTAGGATGTGGGTCCTTTGGGCGGTAATTAGGTTTAGATGAGGCTCTGAGGTTGGAGCCCCCATGGTGAGGGTAGCACTCATAAGAAAAGGAAGAGATACCAGAGCTTCCTCTCTCCATTATGTGAGGATACAGCAAGATGTTGACCATCAAGAGAGGAAGAAGGTCCTCATCAAAAGCCAAATCTGCTGTCACCTTTATCTATGACTTCTCAGCCTCCAGAACTATGAAAATTAAATGTATGTTGTTTAAGCCATTCAGTGTATGGTATTTTTTAATAGCAGCCAAGCTGACTAAGACAGTGATCTAATTTCCAAGGAGTCAAACAAGATCATCTTAATTGAGGGTTTATTGATGTCATGAGAAAGTTGCTTAAGTTCCTCATCTGTAATATATGAATAACTATAGCTACCACAGAATATTTTATAAAGATTAAATTAGATGAAATTCTTAAAAAATACCCAACTCATTGTTTGCCTGAGGCTGAGTCCAGAGATCTTGTTTAAATTCCTGCTCTCAAAGTGTTTTTATTTGTTTGTTTGTTTTTATGTGAAGCTCACATCACACTTTCCTGGGTACATGTAAAAGGCAAAGGGACTTAACGGCCATTGAAATTTGAAGATAATATGGGAAAGAGTTTGAGCATGAGCTGGGTTGGCATCTTCTAGGTACAGCCTTGGAAAGTCATTTGGCAGAATGAACTGTAAGTTTTACACTTAGAGAAGCCAAGAAGAAAATAGACATAGAAGTGAAGGAGTCAATGTTACATGTGACCATATGAGAGGAAGAGGAAAGCCGAGATCACAGGAAATGCAGTAGGCAGTAGTTTGTTAAATATGAAAAGCTACTAATTTTAGTTAGAAACTTTCTTTGGCTGCAATTGCGTTCGTCTGAAACTGGTTGTTGATTCAAAGTCAAACGTCTGTACTGTTAAAATTATTCATGATATGAAAAAATTTACCCAAGTCTCCTGCCTATATAAATATGTATGGAGGAATGTAGGCTGTTTGTATGCACAATAGGACAGCAATGGCTAGAGCTTTGCTCCTAGAGATCTGCCATAACCACCTACTGCTGAGTCATTTTGTAATAACATGATGGGTGAAAAAGCAACAGCCAAAATACCTACTTGCTCTCCCAGGATATTGCTTTAGATAACAAAGTATAGGAAGGGACTCACAAAGTCTAGCTCCATACTCCCCTCTGCACAGGACTTACTCCTTCTTCTAGAAAGTGCTCATAACAAGTAGAATCAGTAGAGAGCAGAAGGTAAAGAGAGATCTGCAAGTAGAGGTATGAGTCTGCTGAAAAGCAGGTAGGAGGAAACACTAAGGAGCAGAGCTTCAAATATCAGAAGAGCTGCCACATATAATATTTAACCTTGTTTCTCGAGAAAGTATATTAAGAATCTCAAAACAGAGAATACAAGTTAGATATTCTGTCAGCAGAATATATTTTTAGCAGACTATTCAAGACTGAGTTGGTGTTATGTGAATGGTGAGTCCCCTGTTACTTGAGGTATTCAGATGTTTCCTGGATATGATCTCTTTACATAGAAGCTATAGAATGATCCTTACTTCTGGTAAGGAAGCCCACAGTCCAGCACTTTGGAATGTAAGTCTCTGAAGGACACCAGTGGTGTCCATGCTCACTGGTCATTGTGAAGGCCATTCTTCATGACAGGGAAAACAAAAGCAAACTTAGTCATTGTTGTACTCTTCATTGCAGTACATGTAAAAGAATATAAATTTTAAGGTCCAAAATAAAATTTCCCATTTCAGTTTTAATGAAAAAAAATACAAACCCAGCTACCCACCCCATCAACTTCTGCTTCTTCATTCTCTGAAAGTAATCACTATTTTGAAGTTAATCTCTCTAACTCTATCGCTACCTGTATATCATCATGCATGCTTTAATATTTTCCCTTTACATGTGTATTTCCATAAACAGTATAGAGTTGTTTCATTTGGTTTAAAAATGGATGAAAACTTTCAACTGATTTTACTCAATGTTATGTTTTTCATGTTCATTCATATTGATACAAGTTGATCTAGATTATTCATATACTACAGCATTATAAGAATAATTTTTGATATTTTTCTCATCAGATTGATAAGCAAAGCAACTCCCTTTTTTTTTTCAGTCTTGCATAGTGTTGCAGTAAACATATTTCCATAAATCTCCTTGAGCACAAGCTCAGACAAATTTTTTCTAAGGTAAGACACTAGGAAGTGGAATGTATATATCATAAAATATAGGCAGTTTTGACTTTTCTGCATTTTATGCAATTACTCCTCAAAATGATGATATCAAATTACACTGCATAGCCATGACTGGACTTAAAATTTACATGACTGGAGTTGCAATTCACATGACTGGAGTTGCAATTTGTAGTAATTTATATTCCTAATATTTTCACCAGCACATATGTAGCATATTTGTTTAATTTTGCTCATTCAGCAAGTCAGAAAGTTTAATTTTTTTTTAATTTGAATACCCCTTATAAGTAGTGAAGTTGATTATTTTTTTCTATTGTTTGCAGATAGTTATATTTTGAATTGTTTGTTCAAATCTTTTATTCATTTATAGATCACTTTTATTAAGGGTTTTTGAATATTTTTATGTGTCCTGGGTATAGCATCACATCATATCAATTCATTGGACAGTCATTTGGGGATATTTTGTTATTATTTTAATGTGGATAAAATATCAGTCTGTTCCTTTGCAATGTATAATTTTTAAATTTTTATTTTAAATATTATCACACATTGATATCATAAAGGTGTTCTCCTAGGTTTTCTCTTAATTTTTTTCATTTTATTTTTAAAATTTTGTGTTTTAACCCAAGTAGTTATTATCTGTTCAATTTAATCAGAGAATGGGATTAAAAGTTATCAATTAGGAAAGTCAGTTTTTACAACCCAATTGTTAAATTATCCATTATTTTCCTACTGATTGACATTCCCCCACTGACTTCTTTTTTTTTTTTTGTGGTACATGGGCCTCTCACTGTTGTGGCCTCTCCCATTGTGGAGCACAGGCTCCGGATGCACAGGCTCAGTGGCCATGGCTCACGGGCCTAGCCACTCTGTGGCATGTGGGATCTTCCCGGACCGGGGCACGAACCTATGTCC